>NC_090207.1:2140000-2445714 GCF_033026475.1 Channa argus
AATGCAGCTGCCAAATTACGGGGAAATGTGGAAACAGTTCTTACTGTAAATGTAAATTTATAATAGGACTGGACAGTCATCACTGACGACACACTGAGCTTTACAGACCACATCCTTCTGTCTCTGGGGCATGCAGACATACCCTTTATGTGATCAGAAATATCACACCCTACCTTCCTGAACATGTAACCGAACTCATGGTGCAGGCATTGATCATATCTCGTCTCGACTACTGCCATGCTCTGTTGACAGGGCTACCAGCATGCACAGTCAGACCCCTCCTGATGATTCAAGACGCAGCAGCATATCTCATATTTGATCAGCCAAAAAAAAAAAAAAAAAAAAAAAGACACGTCACACCACTCCTCAGATCTCTGCACTGGCTTCCTGTAGCTGCCCACATCAGGTTCAAAGCTCTGACTCTGGCTTACAGAGTCATCAATTCAGCAGCACCTGTCTGAACTCCCTCATTCAGGTTTACAATCACTCCCGCCCACTGAGTTCTGCCAACAAACAGCATCTGGTGGTCTCTTCAACACATAGCAAGAGATCCATAGCAAAAGTCTTCAGCTCAGTGATCCCACAATGGTGGATCGAGCTACCAACCCGCCGCACGGTCAGAAGCCTCATTGCCAATGTTCAAACAAAATGTTGAAAGCAGAACTCAGTTTAGTATGCACCAAAATTCTCATCTTTTCTGTGTTGTACTTGCATTTCATAAAATGGAAAGATTTCGTCTCAGAGCACTTGATGAGACTGAGATCCTTTTTTTTTTCCCGCCTGTATTGCCTGCATTAAACTCCTAAATTGTCACAAGACCCAAGAAAATCTGCAAGAAGCTCCAGAGTCTGCCTGATTTACATTGATAGAAATTATAAATTGAACTATAAAAACAAACTATAACAATTGTTCTCTTCGCATTGCAATTTGGTTCATTTTTAAGCTAAAAAAAAAGTAATACAAGTACATGATGCATGTAATTGGTACTGATTGTACAGATGACTTATGCAGGCACCGAACAACAAGTGCTTACTCTATATTTATATATTATGAAAATAAGGCTGATATTGAAACCATTATTCTTGTTGGTTCATTCCGAAAAGCCCACTTAAGACAAGGTATTGAAGTAAACAGGGTAGTAGTGTGGTATCTGGGAAAGGATGGGATGGGGTGGGGGGGGGGGCATTTCCACTAAACTTGACACAGTATGGATACTGTTCCAATCTTAATGGAATTGCAGAAATATTTGAGGGGAATCCCATTACGTAGCAATTTGAGTGCTGTAATAATGTACTCACAGTCATTTTCCCACTGCGGTTGGCCTCCTCTCGCTCTGCCAGGGCTTTCAGGAAGTTATCTTTGAGTTCTTTTCCTGCACTTGCCAGTGTCCTGGAAAAGACAACACACAGTCAGTTTGAAATGTTTTTCTTAACCTGAAGCGAGAAAAAAAAAAAAAAAAAAAAAAAAAATCACACGTAGCGTTAAAGGTTGTTCATTGAAGCCTTTTACACTTTAACATGGTGTAGCTGTCTCTGCTGTAACATTAATTATGAAATAAACAAAAGCCTCTCCTGACTAAATATAAGCCCGATACTACATTTTCAGGAATATAATGAAAATGTATTCACAAATAATAAGATATAATAAAATTCAAGATGTAAAAAAAGACACTCCCAATGACTGGAAATACCATTTTACAACAGAAATGGCCATAATTGATGTTGAGAAGTGAGTGTTTTTACTCACTGAAGAATGTGACACTATCACAGCTGCCTCTGCTAATTTCAGGATGCAGAGAAACATAAATAATACCCATGTGAAATGACATATGATACTGTGACCTGACTTGTTTCCATGGAAACATGGTTTGGGGACACACTGATGTATCCACACCTGAAAAAGCACTGGTGCCAATATAATGAACAGTTAATACTGTTGTAAAAGCAGCAGAACACTGGCAGGCATCCAGCACAAAACATCCTAAAGGCCGTAAACAGGTCATTGGTAACCTCTCAGATGTGGTTAAGAATGCGTGTGTGTGTGTGTGTGTGTGTGTGTGTGTGTGTGTGTGTGTGTGTGTGTGTGTGTGTGTGTGTGTGTGTGCGCGTGGGAGAGAGACAGGTCACTTAGTCAACTATAAATGACATTATTAAAAGCATCTCTGGGATCTGCAATATTTACTAATCTTCTGGTTCTGGCACAAATACCCAAACAATTGTTTTGAAATATCTTTCTTAAAGTAAGATTAACTCTCTTCTACATAACCTTTATTTAACCTAACAACATTACAAACAGAAATATTAAAAGTAACTGCAAGCAATATTACAAATCTGACATGATATGATCATCTTGACATACTTTATGATACTCATTCATATGGACACATTTTTTCTGTAACAAATAAAGGACCTTAGCTTAAGTTGTAAGAGGAACTCAGCCGCTTTAATTATATATTTTAAAAAATCATCATCAACAAGGACAAATACAATTTGTGTGGTCAGCTTACCTTAACTTTACAGTAGATTTCTGTGGCTATCAATGCTTAAATCTACTAGAATTAGGACCGTTTGTTATTTAAACGCCTCAGGTGGCCAGTGCCCCATAATGGGCAGTCTTAGAGGAATCACACAGTGGGAAAAGTGCATGGACAGCACATATTTGGAGGCTGGACCCTCGCTCCATCTTCTGAGTTAGTGAAGGATTGCTGCTGGGTCATGGGGGCCCAGGCCCCAAAGTAAACACAGGTGTTGAGGAGGCAAGTGACGGGGGTTACCCCATCCAGTAGCTAAAGCAACACACACACTCATGGAGAGTGAATGATACTTCAGCGTAACATATGGACCCGCTGCAAGTTTGAGTTTCCCGTCAATTAACAAATTTCTTATCAAGGCTCATTTAGAAGGGATAACAAGAAATTCACTATTAAATGATGGTTATTAGAGGCTAATGACTGGTTATAAAGCAAATCGTGATGTTGGGTCCTGTTTTTGGATTGTGGTCAAGGCAGGTGGGCCCAGGAATTAGCAGGGGGAAAAAAAGGGAGGGGATGTGAACAGTCATCATCTGGCTTGTTGAAGACATGTCTGATTTAGAGCACATGTCCAACGGATTTGAATTTACTTCAGAAAGTAGGGTGTGTTGTTTTGCCAGTGGGAAGTGGGAAACAATACAAAAGTGAGTACAAGCATCTGCTTCGTGGGTACTTTTTCCAGACCACCCTCACCAAAAACACTGACACAACCTGTGTTGGAAGTATAATGACGAGTGGATTGTTGTATCTGATCTTGAATTAGATTTTACAAATGTGGTAAAAATTATTGTATCTTTCTTTATTACAATAGCAGAAACCAGCTATAAAAAGTCAAAGTCACTAAAAGTCAAATGCTTTTCCCAGAGACCAGAGAATTATTTTCTACCTGCATTTCCACCTGAGGAACCTTAAAACCCACCGAACTGCTGCAGTGGGCTCGTTTGCTTAATCTTCATAAGGCTTTGGCCCTGCCGTGCAAATCTAATTCAAAGAGTTCTATTCCAGAGGGACATTTCATAGACTTTACTTACTGAGAAAGGAGGAAAAAACAAGCACAACAACAACAACAAAAAAAAAAAACACACCGTTCAATGGAAAAGCACCATCAAAATGACAATGTTTCTACTCATTTCAGAGGTTATAAAACTGTGGCATTCAAATTTCCAACTGACAAAGAGACTGAATTTACAAAAATTCTATCAATATGCTTAAGACCGTCATTGTTAGCTTATCCAGCGCTTTGCTCACTGCTGCTGGGGGAGAACAGCTGTTACTGTAACACCCACTACAGTAAGTGTACACGTGCATAAACACAGCATTGTGCTGCCATTCCAAAAACCCTCTTCCTGCGCCATCTAGCTCTATCAGACATGTTCTGAATTTGTGGTTTCATTCTGCTTAGAGGTTTGTGTGGTGTAGGTTTAAGTGTGTAAAGATAACCAAAGTTTTAACAGTTCTTGGCCTCAAAACTTGAGAATGTGACAATTGTGTCTCATGTGATAACTTGTAATGGGATGCTGCCACGTATGATTTTATCACATTAAGAATAGTCTTACATGAGACAGTAGGACACATAGTGAAAGAATGGAATATTTACAAAGCCCTTTTTCCGGGTTTGGGGTATTTTGACAATGTTGATACAACTGTGTAGAATTGCTCTGCATTGTGCCCACTTTGTTTTGCACCTTCGCTCTTCTATAGCTGCCGGTTTTCCACTGAAAAGATTTACATCACACTTAGTCACTGACCTACACTGACAGCACAGCTGAAATGAAGAGTTGCTTTTTATTGTAATCCTCTTTTCTAGAGCATAAATATTCAGTAGGAGGATTTTAAAAAAAACTAAACAAACAAACATTATTAAAGCAGATAAACAAACTGAAGCTTTTGTTATTTTGCAGCTTTCAATGATTTGGTGCATAGCAATGAACAATAGTGTTTTGTTTTGTTTTTTTCTTATTTAATGAAACAGCACATACCATACAAGAATGTTTCCTCAGAGTGCTTGGGAAAATGAATCTTATGGAAAATATTATTTTGGGCTGGCTAACGTCTGGGGAAATTCCACACAGCATGACAATTTACTTTATTTTGGGTTTTTCTAAAATCCTCTGTCACCTCTGATTACAATGAGCTGAACGTATCAGTTACACATGTGCTACATATGATATTCTACCTGAGTTTTTTTTGGGTGTACTGTGGCCACCTTGGCTTTTGGAGGTTGAGGAGGTTGCACGTCATGCACTGCCTGCCGGAGAATTGCATGTTTTTGCGGGTGGATCAATAGACGCACTGTCATCTTTCCCACACTGAGATCTCATTGAGGCAAAATGACTTTGTTAAAACACGGGAGAAAAAGAATAAGATTGCAAAGACTCAGTTTTGTATTTTGAAGTGAAATCTGACGTGTAGATTTAGAAACTTCAGTGTTTTGGAAAAGAAAACCTGCCACATGGTAAATCCTAAAATAAGAGAACAAGCTCTAATTAATAAATGCGTCTGTTTTGCACATGTTCACAGTGTAGTTTCTCTCTCATTAGTTTATTATCTTACACTGTAACACAAAGCATCACATATGAAATCATTTATAAGTAGTTTTCAACTAATTTTAGCTGTTGATTAGACCCTTACAGGCCACTTACTCTGCAACACCCATCCTTCATCAACAGCTACAAAGGAGAAGATGGCAGTGCAGCCTGGGAGTCTGATGATAGGAGCTACATTATATGAGGTGGAAACCACTTCCTTTCTTTCATCAGAGGCAGTAAGGCTGAAGTGTCGTGGGTGTGTGTGTGAAAAATCAGTTTCACGTATGATCAAACAGCAGAGACTTACTGCTCCTCAGTCAATTACTGGGGTAAAAGGTCTTTATAGGTTACTATGATATAAAGTGGAGGAGACTAACCAGGACCAGGACTAAAGAGGACATGATGGGTAAACAGGGTGTACAATTTAGGGGTCCTTTAGGTTCTGATACATATTGGTGCAACAGTGTGTGTAAGTTGAAACACACACACAAATGACACTGTAACAAATTGCCTGTAGAATTTACAGTTATTACTTGGCAAAAAAGTTGCTAACAAAGTCTTATAAAATTTGCACTTAATAACTGTAAAAGAATTAAAGTAAACAACTGGATACATATTGGAGGGGTTTATACAGCATATATTGTTTTCTTACAGACAAAAAATAATTAATTTTAATCTAATTTACAACTACATCTGGATTTCTATTCAAATTACAGAAATTACCTGGCAACTAAAGCTGCCGGTAAATAGCCGGTAAATGTTAATAGTTCACAAAACAAAAAGTATTAACAGTATTCAGCTGTAATGTGCATCATCTACAGTCAAGATACAACTTGCCTGTAATTGTACAACATGTCATTGTGGAAAAATGTGTTGGTAACTAGTTGTTTTTTACCCATCGCAAAATATAGTTAAACTTTGTAAAATGACAGAACAACAAGTCATTGTAAAATTTTACTGTAGAAATTACAGCAATTTGCTGTGTACATTGAATCACTTTTATGTGATGATAAAAGAAGATTTGTAATAGCAAGATGTGCACCATTATTAGAACAGGGTTAGCGCCAAGTTTGCTGTGAAATGGCATATAAGGAGATGCAAATTTAAAACTAAACCTTCCAAAATAACTGCATATTCAGCTGATGTAAATCCATCATCAGAAGTAAAAATGGTCAAGGAATGTATTAAAAAATAACAATAAAGTAATATAAAGTAAAATATAAAGATTGTTAAGCCTTGATAAATCAATTCAAGTTAAATTTTTATTTTTGATAAGGGAGGATTTGTAGTAGATGAGTATGCATATATTATTTTGATGAAAATTAATTATTAGTTTTAGTCTTGTTGCCAAAATAAAGGGAATGCAAGATTTTGCATTGTACTTGAATTCATAAAATCGAAATTGTTTGAACTGGGGCTATAAAAAAAAAAAATAAAAATCCTGTTTGTTCTTGTTATTGATACAGAGCCCACCAACGGACTTAGGGGCTCCATTTTCCGGGGTGAATAATACGGTGAGTAATTGATTGATTTGCACTTTTGCTGCATCAGACATGTGTATAGCTCATCTCTGCAAAAAAATAAAAATATTAAGATATTGTTGAAAGCTTCGGAGCAACGATGTGGGTAGACCGAGTTATACCAAGCATACACAGAAGGTTCAATGCAAATCAGCTAAGTGAACAGCATCAAGTGTCTAAAAAATAAGTCAGTCATACTATTTGCTGGTGTCTTATATACAGCGGTTTCATTAATCTAGTCATTAATAGGAAATATGTCTGAAATGTGGAAACATCCAGGTCTGTTTATCTGCTGTACCAGCTGGTCCTAAAACGCGCATCTATGTTGATCAATGTGCTGCTCAGAAGGATGTGGTGCTGAGCTTAAGCCTGGAAGGGTGTGTGTGTGTGTGTGTGTGTGTGTGTGTGTGTGTGTGTGTGTGTGTGTGTGTGTGTGTGTGTGTGTGTGTGTGTGTGTGTGTGTGTGTGTGTGTGTGTGTGTCTCAACTGCGCTTTCAGAGGAGAGCTCCGAATTTACACGACCGTCCACAACCATCACAAGAGCAATGGGCTTGACAGCATATGTAATGAAAACTGCAAAACCAGAGTAGCAGTCTCAGAGAGCGGCGGGGATCTGGTTTGCTAAAAATGAGTCTGGAAGCAGCTTTGTGAGGCTTCTCATGTCACTCACATGCAAAATCTTTATTTTTGCTACACATCTGGAGGTGGGATATGCAGTGAAATGTATTCACGCTGCGTGTTTGTGGCACTGGTTTTACTTGGCACAGCAAGTGTTAGCTCACTTTTAATATAGAGCAGAGTTAAAGAGTGGAGGTTTCTTAAGGCAGACTACAAAAATGTAGCAGAACAATGGACAATGAGCATGGCTGTGGTCTAGACTGTGTGGAGTTCGCAGGGAGCCTAATGGGATCCTCACAGGGCTGCCATGAGCACGCAAGGTCAGGACATATGCTGACATTTACGTCTGCAGCTGAGCCAGAGCCCGGACAGAAAAGTAATAAAGGCCTCACGTCTGTTCAGCACTGCTCCCCTGCTCCTCTGGCTTGTGTCTTCATATGAAATATTAGTCAAAGAAGAGAGATTATCGAGAGAACTAATGGGCATTTATTTTGTTTACATTATACAAAACACCATTTTCAATGTGACAGATTAGGCAGTTTAAATGGTTTGAGAAGGAACAAGATATTTATAATTCTTCATAGTAAACATATATAGTACAAGACTGGATAAGACTATAACAAGCTTAACAAATCTGAAGATTTTCCCAGCTGAGCCCAAGTTCAAACTCACTACCACCTGCACACAACTAATTATTCTGACTATACATTCAGCTTCAGCCTAATGTTGGATCCACTCTACAAGCATAGTAGAGTTGGTATAGGATCCGATTCACCCTTCCTCACAACTAAGGTGGGGATTCCCGATGCAATGCTAGTCAGAACTAATTATTTGCCCAAAATATCCTGTAGTGTAAGTGGGTTCACAGACATTCGATAGAAATCCTGTTCAATATTTAAGAAATGAATTATTAAAGAGAAACCTGCAACAGTCAATGAGAGCAGGTGGATAAAAACCAGATGTTGTGTACCTGTAGTAGAGGGTGGCAGAAGAAAAAGAAAGTAAAAAACTTCCAAACTAAGACAACAACAAGCACTGGTTAAAACTACTGATCAAAAGGTAAGAAAAAAAAAAACAGCTATAGGAGTAAAAATAAATGAAATAAAAATAAATGAAATAAAAATAATTCTATTTGTCCATTTTGAACATTTAGTCCCCCTCCTTTTTACAAAAGGGGGATGAGTTGAACAGTTTAATGGTCACTGGGAGAAAGCATCTCCTGTGCTGTTCTGTGGAGAACTTGACTGTGATCAGTCTCTGGCTGAAAGTGCTGCTCTCTGCAGCCAGCACACAGTGGAGTGGGTGGGAGGGTCCAGGATTGAGGGGAGTTTGGACAACATTCTCCTCTCAGCCACAACATGCAGAGGGTCCAGCTTCTCCCCCAGAACAGAACCAGACCTCCTTACTTGTTTGTCCAGTCTGTTACTGTCTGCCACCTTCATGTTGCTGCCCCAGCAAACCACAGCATAGAAGATGCAGCCGGCTACCACAGACAGTCAAAAGGACCTTAGTCTCCTTAGAAAATCGGCCTGTTCAAGGTTTTCTTGTATATTGGTGCTGCATTAACTGACCAGTCCAGTTTATTGTCCATGTAGACACCCAGGTATTTGTAATCCGAAATTACTTCCACCCCCTCTCTCAGTATGGAAAGAGGATTGACAGGAGTCGCAAAGTCCACCACCAGTTCCTTTGTTTAACTGATGTTGAGCTGGAGCTCAGACCAGTTAACAAAACTGTCATCCACTGATCGATACTCTGTCATATCCCCAACAGGACAGGCAAACATACTGGGGTTGGTCAGTGAGGTAGTCCAAAATCCAGGCAACTGTGGGGGTGTCAGTGAGCATGCTCTTTAATTTCTCCCCCAGCAGGACAGGCTGGATTGTGTTAAAAGTACTGGAGACGTCAAAGAATATAATCCACCCAGTTTTCCATCCCACAGGCACCCTCTTCAGCTGCAGGCTCAGGTTGAAGATGTGCTGAAGGATGCCACATGGCTGTGGGGCACTGGCTTTCCGTACCCAGGGGCTGATTCCATCGGGACCTGCAGCCTTTGTGGGGCAAAGCCTGCATAGATCTCTCCTCACCTGCTGTGCTGAGATGGTCATCGCTGCAGAGACAGGAGTGGTGATAGAGTCGTGCAGGGGTGAGAGCTGGGTACTTGTGGTGAAGCTCATTGGGGGGTGGACATGAGGCACATCCATTGAAAAATGTGTTAAAACCCATTAGCTCTATCCACACTCCCCTTTGTCCTGGCTGGTGGTCTTATATTCAGTGATGCTTTTCAGGCCAGGGGCTTGTACACAGCCAGGAGGTGGATCAGGTTGTGGTCAGACCTGCCCGAGGGCGGAAGTGCAGAAGGGCTGTAGGCCTCTTTAACATTTGAGTACATCAGTACCATTAACCATCCTATGCAACCACAAGGGGTCTTCTCGTATCCCAAGTCTGAATAAATGTTCCACAAGGAAGGGTGTCCAACGTAAAACACATGCCGAATTGAACACGCAAATCATGACTGCCACATCAGTCAGGGCCCAAGTCAACAACCACTGCCACTGGTGTTGTTGATTTACAGGGTGCCCATGGAAAAAGGACTACTGTTGATAATTATGGATGGATTATTATGACAGGTTACAGGAGTGTGATGGGAAGATGGAAGGAGAACTTTGAAGAGTTGATGAAAGAGGAATATGAAAGAGAACAAAGACTAGAAGAGGTGACTGGTGTGGAGGAGGACTGAAGGGAGCAGGTGGAGGTAAATCTAGAGAGGAGTGGAGGTCTGCTCTGGGAATGAATGAAGCTTAGCCGCAGTAAGACAGAATACATGTGTGTGAATGAGAGGGACCCAGGTGGAACACGGAGGTTACAGGGAGCAGAGGTGAAGAAGGTGCAGGACTTTAAGTACTTAGGGTCAACGGTTCAGAGCAATGGACAGTGTGGAAAAGAGGTGAAGAGGTGAGTGAAAGCAGGTTGGAACGGGTGGAGAAAAGTGTCAGGTGTGTTGTGTGATAAAAGAGTATCAGCGAGAATGAAAGGAAAGATGTTCAAGACGGTGGTGAGACCAGCAATGTTGTTCAGCTTAGAGACAGTGGCACTGAAGAAAAGGTAGGAGGCAGAGCTGGAGGTAGCAGAGCTTAAGATGTTGAGGTTCTCTTTGGGAGTGAAGAGGATGGACAGGATCAGGAATGAGGACATCAGAGGGACAGCTCATGTTAGATGTTTTTGGAGATAAAGTCAGAGAGGACAGATTGAGGTGGTTTGGACATGTTCAGAGGAGAAACTGTGAATATATCGATCCGCCTGCACTGTGCTGCAGCTATGTCTCCATGAAACTCATTAAACAACACTCTCGAAAGATATCTACCTTCCTCACAAGTGCAGTCAACTTGTCCACCTTGTTCTCCAGAAACCTCACGTTGCCCATAATCAGAGATGGGAGATGCGGCTTAAATCTTCTCTCCCTCACTTGCCTGTTTTATGTTCCGCCCCTTCACCTTTTACCAGCTCTGCAACCTCTTGCCCTTTTCCTACTTATTTTGTCAGGTATATTTTAAGTCTGAACAAAACTTAAATCTACGGTGCTGGTCTGCTGCAGGACGATCAACTGTTCCCGACTACACAAATGAGTCGGCTCCAGCTCCATGCAGCCGTTTCGTGCAGAAGCAGGAAAAGATCTGCGACAATAAAAAAACCAAGATAAAAAACTGGATACATGACTATACTATACTACGCATCCCCTTCATTCAAGCAGTCAAGTTTTCTTTCTAATAAAATACTGAGTTTCACTTACGTCTGATGAGAGCACCGAGTCTTTTGTTTGGTCTTTGTCAGTTGCCATGATGTGGTGCCAGCACCTCCCTCCCCTCACGTGTCAGAGGGAACTCATTTTAAGAGTGAGGCAGGGCAACAACAGGGCAACATCTGATTAGCATTCACAGCACCATCACCACTCCCTTGGTATTTTATTACCCCAGGTGCAGGGGCATTCATTGATCAGATGTACGCTGCAGGCGAGCTTAGGCCTTAATTTAGGACAGCTCTATGTATACACCTGCAGGCACTAAAGGTCTCCAAGAGGGCACAAGGAGAAGAGAATGGAAGGGGGTGAGGGGAACACAGCAATGACAGAACAGTGAAAAAAAGACACGCCTTGGGAGACACAGGTAAAAGCCTACAGAGAAGGCAAGAGGCCTTCCCAAAACAGCATGGCTACCCAATGCCATTAGAGGTCAAAGCAGGCGCAGAAGCTTTAGGAAAGTGCATATTTTAGAAAACACAGTTTACCATTTGTTATAAATGCAAATATAACTGTGATTCATCATTTTTGGTGTTTAGATGAAGAAAACGTTTGTGCATTTGCTAGTTGTTTAGCGTACGGCTCCCAATGCTCAATTTTCAGAAAGAGCACCGATTGTGCCGGGTTACTTTGCAGGTGGTACACTGCACGTTGCAGCCCGTGTTTTCACAATTTGACCACAACAGCAGGTCATGTGCTTAATGTAGTGGAAGTCCAATCAGAGAGACCAACCTGCATTCAGACATGGAGGGGAGCTCAGCTCAAACTTGTCACTTTTGACGGAAAAGGTCTGCAAATGCAGTTTTTTTTCCTTTTCCTCCGTCCTGTCAAGGTCTTTTTTGCAACATGTGCTGAAAAGCACTGAAACCTGTTAGTTCAAAGGCTGTTTAGTAAAAGCAAATACGTCGGTTTACAGTTGCCTACAGGTTGTTGGTATTGGAGCAATAATCCAAACAGCCGGTGAACTGTACTAAAATTTGTTGTGCACACTTCACTCTCAATATTTGAGGGTCATGTTTAAAAGAGGAAAAAACATGCATTAATTTGCTGTATCATTTACTTTGAACAGAATCACATCCAAAGAAACGCATTTCTTGAAGTAACTCAACAACCTTGGAGAGGATTCACTTGTGGCGCGGCCAGCTCGCTGCAGACTGTAAAGCTGTTACAAGTGATGTCTTTCCCAGCAAAGTGCGATTATTAACAGAGCATTTTCATCTTCTGTCTGCAGAGAGCTGATGAAAAACAAGCTACCCTCTGCTTGCCAGAAAGGGCGATTTCCAGGCTATTTTGTATTTGAATCAAATATTTAATTTAGTCTGAGTTTTTCAAACAGGTGTTTTAGGCATTAACAACAAAAAAAAGCATTAAAATAACTTTGGCAGATGAGAAATGATTAGTGTTTTAAACCTTGCAGAAAAAAAAAACATGTTTCAAAGCCATGTTTTTTTTTTATTACACTGTTTCATGTCAAATTCCGTATAAGAGGCAAACAGGAACACCTCTGCTGCTGTAACTCATTATGCCTGTCCACAATACACTTACACTTTTATTGCAAAACTACATCCAAAAGTAGCTTTGTAATGGTTGCAGTGGAGTAATTGTTGACTTACTTGTTAAAATTTACACCAACCCCAAAAAGGCGCAACCCCACATTTGAGATTCTCTTTTCTTTGGCTTCTTTATCCTAAATCTCTATGGTAACCCACAGAAAACTACAGTTGTAATGTTGTTTTCATTCACCATCATGTGAGAATCCTACAAGTTGCTGCCATAGTAGGTCAGTAAAGAAGTGCTGCCTTACTGTTACCCAAAATAAACTACTTTTTGCAAAACTTAACATATGGAGGCGACACATTGTAAGAAGCATCAGGTTTCTTAAACTTTGCAATTTTCTCCACTACACCTACATATTGTTTGTGATGCTAGCATTTAATTAGAACATGAAGTGATGGAAAGAGCCACAGTACACACACACAATACATGTGACATCTGTAAAATTGGCAGCTTCTAAAAAGTTGTCTTAAGATTAGGTTGCAGCTTTTAAAGCATCACTTCCTTCTTTCCTTTCATGATTGCTATGACACTGTATGTAAAAGCATCTTATTCTAGGTCCGTAAATTATAAATGTATTGATTTTTTGGCCTTTTGGTTTATCCCTTGAGTTCAGGGTCACCACAGCAGATAGTTTTTTTGTTGTTTTTTTTTTTTAGGCTGGATGTCCTTCCTGATGCAACCTCCCCAAGTCTACCGGGCTTGGGACAGGAACTGCATAGATGGGAATGGGCTGCGTCGGGGTTCAGTGTCTTGCCCAGGGACACTTCGACATGTGGTCAGGAAGAGCGGGGTGCGAACCTCCGACCCTATGGTCAGCATGCGGCCACTCTACCAACTGAGGCACCGCTGATAAAAATTAATGCATATATTTTACCATGTTTGCCCTAGTTAGATTGCAATCGTGAGCTTTACAGAAAAGTGACGAGGGTGCTCGTTCAGGAGCCGTCACGTTAGTGGAAAGTAGTGCATGTCTAATAGCGGTTTATCAAATTTTGGTTTTGCCTCACTCTTCTAATTAGCCGTGTGTTCTGAACACTGTTCTACAACATAGTCTGCGAAGCGCCATTTAATGAAATTTTGCGTCCTGGGAAGATTTTACTACAGACTCACCTTTCAAACCTTTTGGTATTCTAAAGATAGATTATTTTAAATACACCACAGCAGACCTAACAGGATCCTGTCAATGGGGAAAAACTAATCCAGTATTCCAAACAAAATTAGGACTCTTGCAAACAATTTTCAGGATCACAGCCTTTGAAAATGTCTCTACATGTATGTACATCTTAGAAACCCAACAGACTGATGTGCATTTAACATCCTAGTGTTCCCATACAACATTTCCCCCAGTTGGGACAAGACGAAACACTTTGTGGCCCAATCTCAGAGTAACTGCAGGTGTGGAGTCTCCCATTTCACCAGTGTCACTGATGTTCTCAGACGTTTGATGGTAGGAGGTGGAGGTTGGTGGGGGCAACAGTGAGACATCTGCAGGTTTGGATAAGCATCTGAAGATTCAATCAAATTCAACACCTAGCAGGTAAATGTTTGGATACTCGAAAACTGTGTGTACGTGTGTGTGTGTGTGTGTGTGTGGGGGGGGGTCTTATTGGAAGTCTGTTCTGGCTTGTCATCAAAGGAGATACCACACAACCACATGGCTTTATCAAGCACGAGAACAATATCTGTGCGATCACTTTCCCAGGGAGGGGCAGTTTCTAAAAGGACAAGCATGTGTAGCAGTGTCATTCAACTTGTTTACGTTAACCATCTTTATTTCAATTTAGACAGATGGGGAGGCCTCGTTCAAATAAAAGCCTTGTTCATGCAGGACAAAGACTTGATTAATTGCTCCCATTTTTGCAATCAAAAAAGCATAATGTAAGCTGCTCAAACCGCGACCGCACCGGATACGACTATAAAAGATTCCCTTTTTATGACCTGTCAAGCTTGGATTCGCAGTGCAGAACTTCAGCCAAAAACACATGTTCTCTTTTCCTCCAGATACTGCTACTGTCGACAGAAACCCCTTTGCAACACAGAAAGGCAGACAAAGATGAGGTGAACTTTAAAGTTTACGTCACAGATTAGGTTGGTTCTTTGTGTGGCTCAGGGTCACACGGATGCTAGAAGTCAAACATTTTGAGACTATTCTGGCAGTTTGCTGTTGCAATGGAGTCTTAAGGAATGTTCACCTCGAGTTACTGTGTAACTTGGTTGTTGGACCATTAGTTTTTATACACCACAACAAGCCAATCTCAACAGACGCTGGGTGCAGGTTAGCAACAGCCACACCAACCAGTCAATGCTTTCACTGAACATGACACAAGTGTTTTGTTTTTATTATATGTAAATGGCAAATTCCAAATATGTTGATTAAATCAGTAAAGTTTTCCCGGACGACATATTGTTGTTCCGTAAAATTACCCAATCTTGCAGCACAACATCCAGTTTGCCATCTAAACTCCAGCAACATACATGAACATAATGAGAAAATTCTACATCATAAGCTGTTATGTTTTCCAGCTTACAGCACTTGCTTAAGGGCTTTGGAAAAGGTTGGAACCTGGTTTAGGAGAAAAAGCCTAACAATGACTTTGAGCACAACAATTTACACAAAACATTAATCAAAGTTACTTTACTGCTTGAACCACACAGGGAATTCTGGGGACTTTAGCTGCGAAAGAACAAATCTGTTTGGGAGAGAGGCTTACACTGTGTTTGTGGTCAGTTCCATCTCTGACTGAACTCCAGTTCTTTCTGTTATTTCCATCCACTAGTAGAATTCCGCTTTGATCTTGTCAGACTAAATTGCACATCTTTGAGATAACTTCGCTGGGACCTGAAGAAACACACGCACAAACTCCTACGATAAGTCTGAACATTAATGTTCAGGAGGCTTTTTTTTGTTTTCCCTCCCCAATTTCTCCAATTTCTACCGGGCTTGGACAGCTGGGGATGGGAACGGGCTGCTGGGGGTTCAGTGTCTTGCCCAGAGACACTTCGACATATAGCCGGGACCAGGGTTCAAACCAATGACCCTGTTGTCTTACCAACTGAGCTACAGTCACCTCTGTACACAGTATTATTTCACATAGCCCAACAATAACAACGACATCCCCTCACTTCTTTTGCCTCATTATAGAGGGACACCAGTCAACAGTCTTAAAGTTAGGACCCACTATTTATTTCAAATACAGTTCATCAACCCCATTCTCATTATGAAGCCCTGCAGTCATGCAAGACACCTTAACCCCGGTAAAGAAATTATCATATGTGATGTTAAATTAAAATGGCAGCTATCTTATGTTGCCAATGCCACGTTTTTCGATTGTTTTTTTATTTTTATGGCTTCACCAACATACGGAGTTAAATATCAGTCTAACAGGAGCTAAAACTAGCTGAGGCATCACAACTATAGTACAGGAAGCTCCCAGATTGTACCACAACAAACCAGTTCTAAGTAAAAGACTGAGGACCATTCATTTAAAATATTATTATTTCAAAGAGAATGAGAAGTCAGTAAAATGAACCGCAGAAGATTAACCTAGACAGACACTGCACAGGAGAGTAATTTTTCTTCTTCCAGCCACAGTCACTGATTGATTCCAAAATCAACTAAGCATATTCAGACTTTTAAAAACTGCCAAATTAAATTTTCACAGTATAATAAACCTCTTGATAGTCTAGCGTTTGACTGATGGCGGGAGTGAATTTGTCTCCCCTGACACCTGAGCGAGTTGGGCGAGTTTGAGAGAGGTCGACTCACATTGGTCTGCTCCTGTTGTAGCAAGCGTGGCTCTTTGCAGGCTCAGCAGCCTGTGCAGCTGCTTTCTTCTCCTCAAATTCCTCCCTGCTCAGGATTGTGCCCTTGTGGCCGTGCTCCACCAGCTTACGGGCAAACTCCCTGTTCTGCAAGAGAGAAGAAAAGGAGAGGAGACAATCAAGAAAAGGGGACACAGTCAGACCTGGAGAATGTCAGAAGCTGCCATCTTGAATTCTCACAAGCAAGTTTGTCAGAGCTGTTATTGGTTTGTACTGATCATCCAAGAGACCAACAAACAGTGAAAAATGGAAATCTCAATTCAGTTCAGCTCAAGATGAATTGTTCAATTAGTTTGAATTGTCGGGCAAACTGTCCAAAACTTAAAAACATTAAATGTACAGCAATATAAACATAGAAAAATTAGAGAAAGAAGGAGACAAAGAAGAAGAGAAAGAGGAAAAAGGGAAAGATTAAAAAAAAATAATAATAATATACCTGACAATCCCAGCTCAGTAATCACCCAAGAGTAATGACAAAATTTAAATTTTGTCAGAGAGTAGAATTGTGATTAAAATAGTTTTTCCTCCTGAAATTCTAAAAGTAATGACCCACTATGCAACACAACTAGCATGTAGTTAGCTTTGAGGCTATAGTATAATTTCATGCCCACACACAGGTCCATTCACTTTCTACAGTCGTTTTGTGTGCATGTGTGTGTGTCAGGGCCTCTACAGGGATTCTTAGCTACATTACTCCAATCGCCATTTGCAGACCCACCATCATTACAGCCAAGCCATAAAGTCATCATCTAAAAACCAAATCTTGCTGTCAAATCCTGTGGCTTGTCAGATCAAAGCTCCTGCCACATATCCTCCTACCCAAAAATCCCAGTGGCAGGGCCTGCGTCCGCACCCGAGAGGAAAAGTTAGATTTTCCTTCGGCTTTGATGTGGCCCACGAGAAATGAGTCTCAGACGTTTGCTGGTCCTAAAATTGGCCTGAAATCATTGTCCACGTTTTTAAGAAAGAAAGAATTTAAGAACAGGTGGCTCCTAACTGCTGACCGGCACCTGGACTAATACTCCAGTACATCTGGTCGTGGTTGTAGTCACTTTGTAATAAAACCGTTTAACTACCCTCTTTTTATAAAGTCACTGTTTTAAGTCCTTAATACCAATGTGGGGAAAATGGGTTTATAATTAGCTCATTGATCAGAAGGTTGGGGCTTATCGATATGACTACACGGGTTAGATGACCAGGCCTGACTGTGTTATGTCACAACACAAGGGTGATGGAGTTTAAAAGTGATTTACTGCCACTGATTATCAGGTCAGATATGTTACTTGTTCTCTTCTACGTGTGGACACAGGGGTTCAAACAAAGTGGACACTGCAGCAGCTGAGCGTGTCTTTAGCAAGGAGGCCATCTGCTGGACAGAATGAGGAGTGAGGGGCAGGGTCGCGGCTGAACTTGCTTTAGAGTCACTTCATAAATGTGTGACCATGTTTTCCAACAATCGAGATCAATGCAAACGGACCTTCTAATAATGCTGGAGTTATCATTTGTAACAAAAGGGCGCTGCTTAACCTGTTTTAGTAAATTCTGCACAATCATTTCGAGTAATGTTGCAAACGTGAGACTTGTAAGTTGCCGAAATTCTTTATCTTGCAAACAAGCACTGTCCCCCGAAAAGTACCAGCACAGTACCAGACGTACTACCAGCAAAGTAAGTCCGCATGGCATGTTCGGATCTTTTCCACCATGAGGTTAATCGTCTTTCCTGCTCTGAATTTGCATGTGAAAAAATGTAAACCACCAGCATCAAAGTTGTGTGCGACTTCCCCCTAGCGAAAAATCACGGTCTCTACGCCAGAGACAAAGCCAGGACTCCACGACTTTCACACTACTGTGTGAAAACTACTAGAATTCTGTACTTTAAAAACCGACGTTTGGCTGACGTTGCCACTAAACAGCTCATTGTATGGATAAACCAACAACGCCGAGTTCACAGCAAATGGCATTTTAAATGGCTAATAAATCAATTTTTTAAAAAAATCAGCACACAAATTCTAAATTCTTCCTCCAAAACCTTTTTAACAGTTAGCTACACCAGGAAAACAACGTTACTTAAGCTAACGTTAGATGTTAGCTAGATGGCGCTTCTGTTTTCATAGCGACAGCTCTGAAATCAGCGATGGTGTAACTTACAATTTAAAAGGTTGGCGGATTTGATATATGCCGAATTGAAGAGGGGATTTGGGTGTTTTTGAAAAGTCGAACATTTTTGTTTTGCCTACGTTCAGTTTTGGAGACTCGCAAAGTTAACCTTTAAATGGCAGCTTGCTAAAGGGGATTCTGACGGTTCGTTCAAACACGAGCGCAACTGAAGAAAGATACGCGGGTCGCGAGCAAGAAGGAGTAAACTCGGCAGTTTGCACAAATGTGACTCACTTGTAAGTAAAATAAATCCATTGGCGTCACTCTGGAGTCGAGATAATCTTCGTAGGTTTTAAACTGTGTTAAAGAGTCGTGGAAACGAGCGGCGCCGCTGTGCTCCATCTTCGTCCCTGTGCGTGTCCGTGTTGGGAAAACACGGCTGCTATAGCAACCGCTTTTACCTGTGCGGTTTGGCGGCACATCACAGGAAACGGAAGTCATCCCGCTCACGCGCCACAACAACAACAACAACAACAACAACAACAACAGGTAAATGACTGTACGTTCACACGGGCAAAAAAGACACAAGTAGATTCATGAATATTTTTTTTCTTCCAGATACATGAAGGCAGGAAGATGGAGAAAGCAATGGTCCCTGCAACTGAAACTGAAGTGTTGTTCGCCTGTCTTCAAAATGCATGAGGTGCACTGTGTCCTCAGTCCACTCACAGGTATGTCATACTGTCCACTGTTGATATTGACGTCATTTCTTTGGTCCAGAGTGTGTTTGGGTTGACTTAGGAGGATGGATGGATGGATGTGGACAGTTTTTTTTTTATACTTACTGTATGTGAGTATAATCCTGAATAACTAACCCTGGAACACAGGCAAAATCTTCTTAGTTTACCTTGGATTAGGCTGCAAAAATGTACCTCAAAAGAACATGAGCTTGTGTATAGAAAGTGAAACGTTTTCTTGACTTTGCGCGAGCATGGTTGCAAATTACTTGGTGGAGCATATTGTTGCTGTTATCTGTCCTGTCTCTTAATGTTCTTCACACTGTCCTACTATCATCAGGTCCTTTATGGCTTCATGAATGGTTTCCAGCTTAATTTCATCCTGGATTAATTTAAATAAACTCACAACTTTTTCAGTTTTTCCCATGATGTCAGTCACTAAATCCTGAAAAATCAACACTCTTTGGCCCCTTTGCAGACTGTAAAACACAGAGTAAAATGTTCATTGCAATTGCTTTGCAGTACTGTAGGGTGTAGGGGCTGTCTTGGTTTTTATTATCATCTTGTTTAACTTTGTCATTTAGCGTGTCTTTTAATGGCTCGGCAATGACGCCCACGGAAAGTGAGGTAATATTTAAAAATATTGTTACAAATGTGCTCACGTGCTACAGGCCATGTAACTTACCGCAAATATCAGCATAAGCAGACAAAACTCAAATAAGAAGAGAAAAAGTGGAGCAAAATGCTTCTGTAAGATCAGTTTCAAGTGAAGTCTGTCTTTGTCTCCGTTCTGAGGTGACCGAGTGTTTTCCTACCTAGAAATAAAGAGCCGCTTCATTATTAAACACCTTTATAAATAATAAAAGTAAATGAGAAAGTCCGGCTAGTACAAAAAATAAAAAATAAATCAAATATCCACCCCAATCACTGTTCCAAGTTTAAGGTGCAGAGAAATATGGGATCAGCTGTTTTATTAGCTTGGCAGTGCCAGCAATATCTCTGGAATGGCTTTAACAATGAACCGATTAATTTTTGGTGGTAAAAGACCAAGGAACCTGTGTCCTCAAGTCTGTCCATTCATGTCAACACAATACCATTGGAAGACTTAGAAGGAACATTTAACAATTGGTGCAAATGTCCACTTGGACGTTGAGGATGAACTCATTCAATTGCAGTTCTGAAAGGTCAAGGTCAATGTGAGGTCACAGTCACTGGGTTTCCATCAGTCCCTTTCTTGTCTACGTTATTTTTTGGGATAAGTCTTTAAGTCATTACTTTGAGTTTGACACATGCATCCACCAGTTTATCCATGATAAACTGACTAGAAATTGGTGGTGGTCAAAGTCTACTTTTTAGCATGTTGCATGACTATTTCGGTGGTTTTAAAGCAAAAAGTGAACCACAACTACCAAACCACATCAGGACACGTCTGTTTCCAGCTGTGGTCGCATTTCTCTCACCCTCAGTCAGATACCAAATGTAATGTCTTTTGCTATCATACAAAGTAAATGGTAGAAATAGGACCTCGCTAATCTGCTACTGGAAAAATTCAAAACATTTTTGATAACAAATTTTGAAAAATGTTTTTACAAGACATAATCTATGTTGTATGTATGTTCGCACTTAAAGAGTCTGGATTAAAGTCCAATCTAAAGTCAGAATAAGCAATGTCCATACAGTATTTGTGTCACACAACACAGACCAGGAAAGGAGACATCATGTGTAATGGAGGATGGGATTCTAAGATGTATAATTTCTCAGGAAGTGATTACTCCTCTTTGGCCATGGAAGAGCTGCTGTGGTGCTGGCCTCTTGTTGATTGGGCTTCCGTTAGCCAAGTCAGTAATTCTTTCTGGGCTTGTTTACCCTGACATCTAATCACGAGACAACTTAATTGCTCTACGTAAATGAGACACATCCCTCTTGTTTTATCTACCTGGCGTTAGAGGACAAGCAAACCAATCCAGAATCCATGCTGGGGGTCAAAGGTCAAGGAATTTGTGAATTCGATATCTGAGGTATATAAGTTTTGACGACATTTGTGCAAATATGCAAACATGCACTTCAAGGAGGAACTGATTACTTTTTGTTGGCCAATAGTGAAAGTTTACGCCCACAGGAATGCCTAGAGGGGATTTCTCCAAATTTGAAGGTGACAAAGGTCAAGATGACAATGACATCCGTCTCCTTTGTCCCTTGCAGTCTTGTGGAAGCGATATCTCAGGAATGGTTGGCGGGACTTTATTCAATTTAGCCAGTGAAATGTCCACTTAGATGTAAGAATAAACTGAACACATTTTAGGGGTCAGAGGTCAAAGGTCAAAGTCACTGTGACCTCATATCTGTTCTATGTTGTGAACTTAATATCACATGACAGCCTAATGGAATTTCTTCACATTTTGCACAAACGTCAACTTAGGCCCATCGATGAGCTGCTATGGTTTTAGTGGTTAAAGGTCCCTGTAAACTCGTCAATGCTGTATCTCAGAAATACCTCGAGGCACAAACCTCCACTCGGATTTATGGATGAACTTATTTAATTATGGGTCTAGACAGACGTGCATGTAAACTGCAAGTTCAGTGGTTTGCAGAAGCCTTCAACATGATGAGCTATTTTTAGTTTGTATTATCTTTTGTTATGATACATATCACATATACTTTGTCAATTTGACCTTCTTTTTTTTTAAGAAAGGAGTTTAACTAGATGAAAAGGGTTTGGTAGCTTGCAAAGTTACAGTAAGCTTTTAAAGTAGCTCCCCCTGCTGAAATCTAAATTATATCAACATTTATTTAACAAAGATGTCTTCAGTATTATTTAATACACAATAACAAGCACTTCAAACGATTGCTGTCACTTAGATATTTTGTTGTTTTAGGGAAAAAAGTCGATTTTGTCACATCAAGTTGATCAGAAACCGTGTCAATTGTCATTGTTGTCAACACCTGTTTTTTAAAATGGAATATCTAAATAAGCATACGGGGATTTTTATTTAGTTCCAATGCACATTGTGTTTAATATTGCAATTCAAAAGCCTAATTGATAAGTGGAAAACAATCTTAAAAGTCCTTTAGGACGGCTGAAAACATTTATGTTTTAATCGAAAACCAAACTTTTGAAGACCATTTTTTTTTTGAAAGGTTGTTCTGCATGTCAATTTTAACGAGAGAGAGAGAGAGAGAGGGAGAGAGATGGAGGCTAAATGAGTCAAGGCTTACGGTGAAATGTGAAAGAAGATGGAGAAGGTCATGTGTAATCAGCGCTCAGGGTTGTTTTAGACTAAAGCAAAAACTGCCATGACCTCAGAGGGTTTGGAGAACGTCAACGAACAAAGTCCTGTCAACACACACACACATACACACACACACCTGTCTTTCATTAAGCGGCCACAGTGATCCTGGACTATTTCTGTGACCTTACTGTTTATAGATGGATATACAAAACTCACATATTTGTTCACCGATGTAAAATGTAACAATTAAAAATCAAATCCTTTATAATAGGAAGAGTGTTATATAACTGGTCTAATATATACATTATATTTGGCATTGTATTAGCTTGTAAACAGCTTCCTCTATTGATGTCATATAAAACATAAGCTAATATACACAGTAGGAAAATCCACTCATACATTTCTGAATTTTATTAGTCATGTTACATAAGAACTTTTCTCCATACATAGATTTATTTAAAAAATTTGGTAGAAAAAATACTTCTTTGGGATGTGTATGAGGACCACACAGCATAATGACAAGACGGATCATTAAAGAACAAAGAGCTTCAGATTATATGCAGCTGAAGATTTCTGTTGACTGATAAGCAAAAATAAATACAGTCTGAAAGATTAGTAACATGCTCATTCTGAACACTGTTGCTGTACGTTGAGGCAAAGAAACAGATGACAGTGGGTCGATTCCACTGTCTGAACCCTATATACTGTATAAAAGAACCTTTGAAACACCTGAATGTGACGTTTTGTTGTTTCTTTAAATAACAAGTTTTGGGTTTCACTCTATTTTTATTAAATTATCTCGTAACCATTAACCACTGTTGGGTCGTACCCTGTCATCATTTTTCTTATTGTCTTATAAACCCGTTCTTTGATTTTCTGTCTTTTTAAAGTGTTTTGGCAGATGTGGATAAATGTGCACGTATACAATTTTCTAACTGATCATTGTCAACAGTGGCCGATTTGTATTTCTGTGCTGCCTTAAAAGATGAACTGAATGTCCACTGCAACGAGTTTAGTGGCTTGAACCCTGAACCCGAGTCGAAGCTACAGTTTTACTTTACAACTTCGTGGATGCTGAATATAAGTATAGTCAGAGAATCAATTATCGTGATAAATACATAGCCACAGCTGGACCTTATGCGAGCACGGCTGGGTCACTCTGCATTAGAGTTTTTAGAAATATTTTTTAGAAATATTGAGTGTAATTTAAACATGTGACATTTTATTCCCCCAAAGTGGTTTTCTTTACAAACCCAGATTCCCATCATTCTTCTGTCAAACAGTATTAACATAAAACTTGGATTATTCACGACCTACTCAATACATGTTCTCTTACTGCGCTGCCTCGCAAAAAGTAATGGCCGCCATTGGGAACGTAAATAGAGTGAAAGTTCTTTTGTAGATATCACTAAACTGGGGAAGAGGCTGCTGATGCACACGTGAAATTTCAGTGGGATGTTTCACAATTATGTGTAAATTTCCGAACAAGGTTTTTACTTCCTATGGAGCTGCAGGAAGTCAACTCAGCTTTAAGTCAGACGTCAACCCTATGTCCTAAAAAATTACGTTCCTATACAACTAAACTGCAACTGGATATTTTGCTGCCTTTTATTGATATGTTCTGTATTAACATATTTGTAGCTCGCCATTTAGGTTATATGCCAACATACGGTTCTTATGTTTTTCAAGAGACATAATTGTGTTTGCTGTTTAATTGTACAGGAATGTTATTTGGGCAGTGGTGGGCTCCTCCTGGAGTAGCTCATTACAGGGTCAGCGGTGACTTCACAGTGGGAGCCACACCACCCGCTCTGCAGGTGGCAGATTCCACATTTTAAATAAGTTGAGTACATTAGCAGCACAGCAGGGCCCCGACCTGCTTGGTTCTTACCCCATGGTTTACACTATCTAATGTGCTGTGGGTCTCTGTCAGTATTTTATGCAGTTACTGAGTGTACAGTTATATTTTGCACCACGTCAGTGTCAAAGTGTCATACACTGCTATGATGTTTATGTGGGATTGTGAGACATTTTTCAGGCAGTGCTGATTCTCTCTAGATCGCTTGAACACTTCAAACATTTACATTTAATTTGTATTTCATGCTCTCAGGCAGATCCTTCTTTCTTTGCTCATCACAACCAAACCCAGTCATGGTTGTTCCACGGCTGTTTGCCATGTGATACACCTTCAACTTAAACCTTCCCCAAATCACGGCTCCATTCGTTCTCTGCTTGTCCCTCCATACAGTGACAGTGGTGACACACTCTCCCCGTGAGGTCATGACTCTGGATTTTATAGGAGGACAGCCGGTTGCTAAAATGATAGTTTGCATGAACACTTTTCTCTTTGATCCCCCACAGCTGTCCAGGAGAAGTGGGAGTGCAGCGTATCACAGGTTGAATATGTTGAATATCACAAGTCGGGTTCTAGGGAAGGAACAGTTGGCTGATGTGTATATTGAAGCGGGAGACTTTGAAAATTTGCTTTTGTTGCCATTTATCATTTGACCAATAGCGAGGGGGCACCTGTAGGGAGGGAACAGTGTTGAGGTCGTTAGTGGTGCTGCCTCTCAAGCTAGAAGGTCACTGGTTCGAATCTGGTGCGTGTTAAGTTAATTGATGACTCTACATTGGGATTTGGGACTGGTTGTCTGTCTGTGTATGTCTCTTTGTGTTGGCCCTGAGACAGACTGGTGACCTGTCCAGGGTGGACCCTACCTCTCGCCCAATGAGACCTGGGATAGACTCCACATTATTTTAAATCACTAATTAAAGAAATACACCTGTATTCAGTTTCTCTTGTTGCAAATGATGAAGAAAATGGTGACACCACCCAAAGCGTTATACCGTAAATCATTCCTCCTTCATGTACTTCAATTTTTATCTATATACATATAAAATAAATATCATAAGAAATTTAAGAATTTAATAAAGACACAACTCCTGCTATCAAATCAAATTCTACTGCCTTGTTTCTAGCACAAAAAATACAACTAGATCTGTCTTTCTAGTCCGCACCTGCCCAATCATTTTAATACAGTACCTTACCAACCTACAAATGATGGAGGTACATGGTGAGCAGAACAATTTGGATATTTGCTGTGTAATTCAAAAGCATGTGTTTACGCAGAAAGAGTGTTTTTAACAGCATCTTATTTTGAAGGGCTTGTGTTCCGTCTGGGACAAAGTTCATCACGTGCAAACATGGCATTAAACAGAACGGAACATCCTCAACTCAAGCGGAAGAACAGCTCCCAGCTTTGGCAGCCTTTCAAGGTTTTTCACACGTTTCAAAAGTATCCGGAATGCTTTGTATGTGATAAATGACCATTGTCAGTTTTCTGGGCACATCCATTACTTATATCCCTAAGATCGAGCCAACTCTAATGTCATTCATCCAAACCGGTACTTGGGCCAGTACTTGACTTGAGTACGTTTTGGTGCCGCTCCTCCATGGATGTTAGCCTTTGCTAGAGGAGCTCTGGGCGGCGGCGGCGGCTGTGAGGTTTTTCTTCTTTCTTTGCTTCTGTCTGTGATGGTGAAGCCTCGCTCGCTGTTGTCATGCAGGCTGACTCTGGGCAAGAAGTGCGTCGAGACGTGCTGGGACTTGACCCGTGGGCTTGAGCCCATTTTGGCTTTCCCTCTCTTGTTGAGGGCCACGAACCACTCCCGACCCGTCCTTTGGTTCTTGTGGATTACTGAGGCATAGGTGTTGTAGCTGTTCTCCTGGAAACGCTCCCTGAACTTACAGTCGTCCGTGAACCCTTCCTACAAAGACAGGGAAATATAGGCGTTTAGTCCTTTGTGTTGGGGGTTTATGCAGCTCAGCTCAGTCAGTGAGACTATGCGTGATTAAGAAAAATTTAAATTGGCTACCTTTTATAAGTGGTTCCACATGTTGAATTTCTTGGTACCTAATTCTGAATCTGTTCACATATAAACAAAACTCAGCTGCAGAACATGTGGGGATTTGTATTTGCATGCTACCATGTAATCTAACCCCCGTGTTCCTCTCGTTAGCTGATTCTTATATAATTACCTATAAGTAATGGAAAGAAAAACGAATGGCTTCTGTTTCTTTACATGGAAGCTCTGACCATCAGACATCTGAAAACGTATCTGCTCTCCCTGATTTGCCCCCCTGAAGACACTTTATTTGTTACTCCCAATCCAGCACAAGTCTACACTCATTCTAATATACTGCTATTTGTGATCAAAGCCAGATGGTCAGTTTCATGAAGCTTTAGATGGCTACGAGGTTACAAAGCAGTCCAGAAGTCAAGCTTACAAAATGCAGTGTCTAGTTGAAGGATTAGTGTAATTCTTAGGAGCTGTTATCCATGTTATCGTCACAAAATTTGAATGTTATACGTTTCCAAAGCACATGTTATACAGTTTGCAACAGCAGAGCATAAATGCTGAGTTTTCATATGATTGTAATATTTTTGAAATCATTCTGATGGTATATATATGTTGATGTCTGTAGACATTTTTGAATCATTTAGGGAAAACTGGCAGTCGAGTTTAGTTTCAGTCCTTTGGAGCCGGGATAAAGGGGCGGGGGCAGAGAGCTTGCCATAAGCTGTGTTTCCACTCCCAAGTTCTTGTTACTTTTTTCCTAGGAAATAAAGGCCCAGGAACCTGTCTGGGATTAAAGCCCAGTAAGTGTACTGTGCTTTAAATTTCTCCAGCAGGACCAGAGCCCTGGAAGATTAACCCAATTAGCCCACTGGTAGATCAAAAGTATCGTGGCCAATTGCTTTTTACATCAATAGGCCAAAGGTACCTTTCCCCAGTACCTGAAACCTTTTCGAGAACTTAGTTTCTGGGGGGTCCTGCCGTGTTGAGGGTAGGCTCTTGGACTTTACTTCTTGGGAAATAAGTACCAAGACAATGCCAGGTGTATAAAATGCTACACAATATCTGACCAGTCAGTGATGTTCACGTGTTCACGACATGCCCCGGTAGTTCCTGGACTGTCAGAAAATGCCTCCCTGTCCTCCAGCCAAGGGCAATTTGGAGGATTAAATTTAGCCCATAGTTTCTCTGGTGGAAAAACAGGAAGCGTAGGTTCTGGAAAGGGGTCCCGGTCCCTAGTAAAACCTCCGGCGGTGAAATGGGCCGACGGAGCAGATTCTCCTCAAAGCTGATTGTTTGTAGAGTTAAAAAAACCAATTGAGATATTCGCGTCATGAATGTACAGTACTGTAGCAGAACAACAGCCAGTCTTCGCTGAAAATGTGAAGAAACTGTATCTCTGGCATAATGTGTTACAACCTTGCTGTCATTGACAGACTGAGTTGCAGATATTCACTGCATGTTCCTTTTTTGTACCTAAAATGATCTCAGATAGGAAAGTCTGGCACGCACCCAGGGATCCCTGGTTACTTGCTGCAGTATGACTTCCTTGTATAACCTCCTGCCATTCTGAAGTAAAACAAACTGTTCTGCTTTGCTGAAGAGTGCAGCGTAGCATAAAATGATGCCATTACAGCATTTGGTAAACATGCCAGTCACAAGAGAGCGCGCCGCAGCCACGGCAGTACAGTACAAAGCTTTAAGTTATTCCGAGCCACTGAATGTTCCTTTTGGCTGTTGTTTTTCAAGTCGATTAGAAAAGTATATCGAGCTCTCGAGTCGCTGCTACGGGTGGATTGAATGATTTAACAGAACACTACATTTTGAGCAACATATGAGCTGCGGTACCAGTGATAGAGTTACACAATTGGAGAGAAATGCATTGGAGCATGTATAAATGTAGCCTCACACATATACAGGCGTGGAAGAAACTTTGGCTCCTGTTGTGTTTCGTAGGATTTGATGGCTGCTCTCAGAGAGATTCCACAGATCTTATTGTTAAAACCATAATGCTTGTACAGCTGGTTAACCTGGCTCTTGCCCTGCTGGATTGGTCACACTCTTTTAAAGGGGGCTTTCCCATGATCCTTGGGACAGAGGTGGAGAGTTACCGATGACTGTTTTGTTTATTTTTTCTTTTCTATATTTCTTCACACGTGTCCTTTTCATTCTTACCCTTATTACCAAGAGATGGATGGGGGGGGATTTGAAGAAAACTTTGTTTTAATATAAAACCTATTAGATGCCAGACAATTCATATTTTTTAATTGTTATTTAGACCCCTTAGTATTTATTAATTTTATTTTTTTTGTGTCACATGTCAGAGATAGAGACATGACTGGAATGTCACTGGTTAAACCGCTCATTTGACAATAGCGCATTAATTTGATAATGGCACATTATCAAATTAATGAGGTGCACCTGTATATGGCCCCCTCGTTCGTTTCAAATAGGGTGGCCAAAACATTAAAACCATCTCTTAATATAATGCACTCCCGTTCAAACTCCACCACCAAACATTTTATTCTCAATTTAGCTGTTTAGCTTTTTTCAAGGAAATACAAAATAATGCATCTAGTGTTGAGATCAGAAGCAAAACGCAACCGTAACGATGCTAACATGCAAATGTTTGAAATAAACAAATTAAGTTGTCGTTGGGTTAAACAACCTTAAAACCATGATTATCTGTAGAAAACTGCACCAGTCCATCGACTACATGTTGAGTTATTTCCCCGGACATTGGCTCCTGGCGTTAACTGGTTCACCAAAGTAGCTACGATTCATGAACATCTATATGAAATTTCATAGCCAATCAAATATTAATATTAAGTGTTATCCGCACTTTGTGTTCATTTTAGATGTCTTTTAGTTTCCTCTCTGTCTCCCAAATCACTCAGTGTTTGTTCAACTAATGCAGATGACCTTTTAACCTTTCATGAGATTATGTTGGCGATGCCTTAAAGAGTAGGTCACTCAGAGCAATGTGCATCTGTCTCCGTGCCCATTATTCAGCCAATATGTTAGCGCTATGAAAACATCTAAATATTAAATATGACAGACGACGCAACGAGATAAGGTTCAGGGTGTCACCTGACACCCTGGCATGAGGCCTAAGCCTGTCTGTGGCCCCCAAGGTTTACATCCACCCGAATCATCCAGGCAGTTAAATAGAACCATGCAGCTGTAGCCACAGATTGGAGTTTTAGTTTGACAAATATTTCTGAGGCGGAGCTGCTCCGGAGGCACAAATAAGAGCCAAGTGCAGTAGTTGGAGCCAGAGAACCAGTCTCTCAGAGTGCAAGGTAACTAACTGGCAAAGCTACAATATAATGCAAAAACAAGACCTGATCGAAACATGACATTGTAGTTTAGTGTACACACTGCATTTATTAGAACAAATATAAAACTCTGAAAAAACTGAACTGTGGTCAGTGGCCAAACAAAATTCTTCAAAAAAATGCAGAGCTGTCAATCAGCAGATAGAGTTGATTGCATCCCCCACGAAAGGGTGTGAGATGCAGAACTGCTGTGACTGTTCCATTTCCAGTGTATCTAAAATGAAAGAGGTTTGTCCTGTGTGGGTCAGGAATGGGCTCAGCAAACGTCCGCTCATTGGACTTTGTGTAGAGTGGACAATTTGACCTGATGGTGGCAACAGCGGGACACAGTCACAACATTAACAGGTCAACAGAACATCGTGATTCAGCCTCTGGGGAAAAGGAATATTAACAGACTCACTCATTCCTAGCAAATGATCATGGGGTAACTAATTTGGTTGTATCCATACCAACTTGAAATGATTTCATTAGTGTCGATAAGAGTGAGACGTTACTAATAGCTTGCACATTTACAACCGTTTACTTATTATTCTTACAAACTACTGTGATGTGTTTTGGCCTCTGAGGGACGTGACAGACTAACTGCCGGCTTGGTGTGTCCCTGCACTAATAAGGTTTCCTTTAGCAGTTCCTCCATTTGGACATTCCCCACCGCATTGTTTGACTGGTACATGAAACAACCAACCCCTGTAAATGCAGGTCGCTGTGAATGCAGCAGCAGCAGCAAAAGGATCTTTAGCCTGAGGCGGTGCCCAGCAGGGCGCCGTTTGGCTTTGTTGTACTGCCGTCTTTTATTATCCACGTCTGCTCCGTTTATATTAAAATCTCGTTTGGGATGTGCTTTGACCCCAAGAAACTATGGATTTGCTGGTGAGCCGCACACGGTAACAGTAACATTAGTTCATTTCTAACAAGCTGCGGCAGAGAAATTCCCTTTGATGGAAGATGCCACGTGGCTCCCTGCTGACAGGGATTCATGAAACACTGCGGAGAGCTGAGGGGGCATTAATGGCCAGCACTCAGCATGAACACCCACAGCAGCTCGCGGACTCTCCGCCTCACTGATTGTCGCTTGCCAGGCTGATTGTTTATGCAGCATATTGATTTTCACTTTGTGGCTGACTCTTTGGTATATTATCAGCTGTCCCAGGCAGGACTTAATCTGCTCTTCCCATTAACACATGCTAATAGGGAGCCGCTTCTGTCTATACGCCTGCCAAGGCTCCCACAGCTGACTCGTGAGTGCGGCTGGTCGCTGGCCGAGCGGCCTGCTTACGGCAGCAAGGCCAAGCTGCTGTGGGCAGATTTGGGCTTACTGCGTGTTTGGGGGGGGATTTGGAAGTCTTCAAAAGTGTGGCTAAAGATTACAGTGGTATGCCATGACATGCTGATGTCAGATTGGGGGATTTTGTAACGCAGCACAGATGCAAAGCTGCAGAAATGGAAAATAAGCCAAATAGAGCTACACGAGGAAGTGTTTTGATGGAGAAATCGAGCCATTTGCACAAAATAAGATGCCGATTTACAGCCCTTTGACCAATATAAATTGTGACGCTACATGTAGATATGCACATTGGCAGGAAGTGACAAGTAAGTAATATGGAAATGTACTCTGGACGTTTGGGGATGGATGTGTAACACAGTAATCTAGCCGTGCGATGCAGCTGAAATTTCAGAAAGGTTTGCAAAGTCTGCATCAAACCACAGTCACCTTCCAGAATTAATCCATGTGGCCGGAGGTTTTCTGAGCTCTCCCCTTTTTTCAGTCATCACACAAGTGGCTCTGTCGCTTCTCACACGAACACAAAATGTCACAAAGGTCTTCGCTGAGAGACTGTCCAAGAGATTCGGCCTTTATCCCTGTCTGTCTGTTCATTCTGCCCAACGAGCAGCTCTCTGGAAGCTTCTTAAGCTCTTTTAGGTCACCGTTGTGGTTTTAGAGCGCATTGCTGCTTGGTTTGGTCTCAGCCCCCCTATCAGCGTTGTCTCCAGCGGCAGCGGGAAGCTGTTCTCTTTGGAACAAACAATCTGATAAATCCATTGCACCTTGAGGGTGTTGTAGTTATGCTCTTACTTTAACATCCACCGTATGATTGGATAACAAAGATCTACAAATAAGTCTCACCATCAACCAACTCTGCCCCGTCAGCAGCGTGCATGTGCCGAGAGTGAATTCAAGGGTACAGGGTGGTGCTTACCGTGGCGTGGAGCCGTCCTCTTTTATTCATGGCCAAGAATCTATTACTGTAGACCCCTTTGATGCCGATGACCCCCTGAGAAACAGCAAAGAGCTCCAGGACACCTGCGAGCACAAACAAAATAACACGATCTGACAATCGACTGGTGACAGGGTGTATTTTTAACTCCGCTTGTCATTTTCCCAAACTCCCTGCTCCTCCGCAATCTGCTGTCATGTCAACCATGTTCTCCAGTTCAGCTGCACCTTTGGAAGGTTCATTTTCATTTATTAATTTGTTTCAATTTGTCTTGAGACCTCACATTAAAGGGCAACTCCACCAATTTTTCAACTTCCTATAGCTTTACTTTAAGATATAAATGTACACGAATGGTTTTAAACTTCCCTCTGGTTTTCCTATAGTAAAATATTCTTTGTGCTTCTAACTAAAAAAATAAAAAAATCCTCCAGATGACATCACCCAGAGTTTTTCATCATTAGGAGTTCAGAAAATGTCATCTGGGGAAGCTGTAGGAAAACAGTTTGACCATGATAACAAACTTAATAGTGTGGGATGACATAGCCTGAGAAGACATGATCAGAACTGAAGGTTCCTGTAAGTGATGTCACTCAGAGGAACTTAGCTTTTGTCAGCTAAAACAAGTGAGATATTTTAATTTCGGGAAATCAGAGGGAGGTTTCATTGCCTTCAGTTACATGTACTGAGGCCTAGATCCATAAAAAGTTCAATATCAGGATCACAGAGCGTTTACCATTTCCCAAATATTGGATTACCCCAAATACAAGAAGATTCTGATACAACCTTCTTTTACAACTTTGTGTGGAAATACTTTCTGTAGGTAAGAAACCAAAAGAAAATATTGTAGGAAGAATCAAACATATAGCAGTGAATTGTCCGTTAAGGTGCAGTGTGTTTCTGCAGATATGCTCCGTTCATTTTAACTCAGTGAAAACTACAAGTCAACGATAAAGAATTTGTTGCGTCCACTTTATACTTTTTCAGATGTATGAACGTAAAGTTCACACTTTATTCTTGTTTTTCCTTTCTTGTTCTAAATCTCTTTTGTGGTAACAACAGGAGTGGTTATTGTTGTAAACTTCTAACCCTGATAATAAAAAATAATGGTATGATTCAATTCATAAATTTGTCCTCAAATATAAAAAAAACCCTCAAATTTTATTTTAACATTTTTCCAATCATTAAAGTGAGCTGTAATTTGTGCTGGATGTGCTGGAACACAGAAGATGCTGGGATAATCTGCACTGTGCGCAAAGTCTATTTAAGGGACATTTGAGGCTGGTGCAGCTTGCGGGACTAATGGTGGCATTAGCATCCTTTGTGTTTCCATCCAGCACTGTGGAGTTTAGGTGTGGAGCTTAAAACCAGATGTTAGCATTTAAACACAATGTTTCCACAGGAAGAAAAAAACATCTTTTTGCCTGTGATGGGCAAAAAATGCTGAATATTTGGGAGATAAACACGACTGGTGGGCCAATAATTAAACCGTTAATTGAATGTTTTGAAGGTTGTTATGGATGACGGGTATTTGACAGTGGTAACCCAGTGGGCCAGTTTGGTTTTTGACAGTGTTTGTGTATTATTTACCACCAGAGGTTTTCTTTCGAACGGCGATCTGGAATATTAGGAATCTAAGTCGCCCAGTCTCCCACTTGTCTCCAGCGCTGTCATGCAGGCTTCAAAGCCACATGGCTGTCGCATTGAAATCCTTGTAACCTGACAACTCTTCAAAAAGGGGGGCCGTGGAATGGAGGCACAAGTGCACTTTGGCCTGTTTTGTCAGCGCATGAGCAGTGGGGTAAAAAACTAAACTGGAAAAAATCTGTATTTAAGCTTTTCCCAGTTGGTTTCGTCAAAGGTCGTGCTGATATTTGGTGGCAGCTGTAAACTGGCGTGTGCTGATAATATCCACCGTTCATATCGTAAGTTTGGGACGCAGTGGAGTCTGTAGACTGTTTGTGAGTATTATTCATTCATTTGAGTTAAATAATGTTAAATTAAGATATTAAACATTTTGATTAAGAAGTCAGTTGACTCAAGATAGTTTAACTTGTATGACTGGTTTCTGAAATCATGTTTCAATATATGTCATATATGTGAAATACAGTGTGTTTAGACTATGACAAACAAAGTCCTCTTTAAAATGTGTGTTTGGCTGCTTTTTTAACCTTCCAGTTGACTTTGGTACAAGCCTAAAATATCCACAGTCCATAGGACCGTGGAAACATGCATCACGTCAGTGTGAGCTGCAAAAATCTCATATCCTTTGTATCAACTGGCAAAGTGTTTTCCCAGACATGTTGTTTAATGTTGCTCCGTGTGTGAGCTATTTTTTTTTCTCTCAAGCCAAATCCAGCAATTTTCATGCTAAACAAACTACACAGTTTCACAATTGTCCTGTTTTTTTTTTTTTTGTTGTTGTTGTAATCACAGTCAGTGGTGCTAATGGGAAATCCAACACATCCCTGTGTCTCACGGCCGCACCTGTTACTTCCACAAATAGTCTACCTGCCAACATCCCGGAGAGACACAAACACGTCAACCAGATGGCCGCTGCTCAGACATTTCACGGGGCTCAAACCTAAGTTTAGGTGCGCGCCCCTCAACTCTTCCTGTGTAAATCATCATTGTTCTAACCTGCTAACCTGGGATGTCATTTGAAATAGATTTAGCTGCAAACAGAAGGCGATTAATCAGAGCAAATGCAAGAATGTACTGTGGACTCGAGTGCGCATTCTCAGCGGGGGGCACCGGACTCTTCAGCACGTCAGACGTGTATAATGCAGTAAGTAAAATGTTCCGGGTGAATAACCTACTCAGCTGGTTGGGCTCATGGCTGCCGTTGACTCTGCCGTCGGGATGAATCTGCAGATGGAAGCCGATGCCAACCCTACAGTAGAGCCTGCAAGTCCTGCGTCCCGAACGGATCCCCTCCTCCAGAAGCTGGCGCTCCAAAGAGACGTGCCCAGCTCCGGCGGCGCAAATCAGGTGAGCGAAGGTAACAAGGTAAAGAGAAACATTCATTCTTCCAAAAACGAGACACTCGCTAGTCCACTTCTAGCATTTTGGTGTCGCTCCTGAGGTGTGGGCACCGATAAACCGTGCGCACGGTACGCACGCATGCAGAGCCCCTGGGCATTACCCCGGCTGCAGTAGCTGGAGCTGTTGTGCTGGCACGGGGATATTTATAACGCCAATGATCTCACTACTCGATGCATGCCTGAGCCCTAAAGAACGCTCTTTCATCCGGATTTTGTCGCCGGGGTGCCACTCCTGCTCAGTACCGATCCACAGCGGCGGGGCGTGAAGGGAACGCGACCGACACCGCACATTTTCCAGGGAAATGTCCGCGCCAGGACGCACCGAGCGCGGCATTTTACGCACAGCGAGACATTTTAACAGATTGCGAAAGCGATTAACTTGAAAACACACGAAAGACTGATACTTATGCAGGAGCTTTTTTTTTTTTTCCCAAAGAAGAAGAACTGAACCCAAGTAATGAGGCGTAGGGCGCAGACGGAAGGACGGTCAGGTTCGCGCAGCAGAGATCCTCAGGTGGTGCAGGAAAGCTGGAACACTGGCTCCCCGGGAAACCCAGGCAGCCTTATTTATAGACTTTAGACCACGTTATCATCTGATAGAACCACATGGCTACAGGAGAGTGTGTCAATGCTCAGAAGAGCAGTGCACGATGTCAAAAAGACATAATGTGATTATCAGATAGACTGTGCACCAGTATGAACAACACACATCTTTCATTTTATCCCTCATTCCCTCTTTATGCTCTCAAAATCTACCATATTTGTAAAAGGTCCACACACTAAATCATTGTGCTTAGTCTGACCTTTCTAGTTATAAGTAAAAGAAAAACGAAAAACAGCTTTTTATAGCTGCCTGAAGGTCACAGGTTCAATCCTCCCCTGATTGCATCGGAAGGAGACACATGTATTACAAAAGATGGAAACCTGTAGAGCTGAATCCCCCAGCTGAAAGTGGGGGAGGAGGGGGTGTAGCCTGTACACAGCCCTTAACCTGAATTAACTGATCTGATAGAATCTTAAACCTGTGTTGTTTTATACACAAAGTGAAACTGAGCCTTTTTAAAAGTTTCCGTTTTATTGGGTTTATTAGTGCTATTAGTTTTCTTCACCTTGTCAGTGTGAAGAGTCTGATCTTGTACAATTTAATCAAAGCCTTTTTCATGTAACTATAACTTAGAGTTTTAGGGTTTAAACAGTGCATCCAGAGAAGTATAATGTGTTTCTTTTGTTTCCATAAAAACTTAATTTCATCAGTTGAATGGATTCTCAGAATTTAATTCATCCAACTCATTTTATGTAAAAAAATTAAATTCAAACAACTAATGTTTATAAGTTCTGATGGTAAAAACTTCAAATTGTAGTTTGAAAGTATAGAACTTCAATATTTGGGTTATTTCAGTAAAAATATTAGTTTAGAGTGTGGTACAGGTCTGAGAGACATGACAGGGCTGTAATGATAAGTCTTAAGTAAGTAAAGTAAGTAAAAAAGAACGTACTGAAGAGATGCTCATCAGCAGTGGGAGGCTGAAGCTGAGTTTAAAATGAAGCCACAACCTGCAGAAATGCACACATACAAAGAGTGAATTCTGCACACGATTCCCTTTGCTTATACCACATCAGAAGGATGTTCCTGCCAGAGTTACCCTGAGTAAATCGTCCTCACCTGTTCCTCACATGTTCCACTATTTCATCATTTAACCATCCTAAAAGCATCTTTCTGTAAGCTTTGAACCATGGCCACGTGTCCGGTCGAGCGTATTAATTTTCTATCTTCACATGCATTCATCGTAATCCTGACCCTCATTGTTTTCAGGGGCCCAGCTATGTTTGAATTTGATTACCCCCTCGCCCCGCAGTGGATTAAGGCCTGTGTAGGGGCCTAATTGTCTCTGGCGTGCAGAGCCGTGGCCGGGCCCACGTTACCTTTTATGTAAACAGCAAGGCAATGTTTAGTCCCACTGTCCTAATGGCCGGTCATTCCTGTGAGGCCATTCCAGTAACAGTGAGGTAATCCTCCAGAGTCGTATAAACACGGATGATCCTGATTGATTCTCCGCCCGATTGATCCCAGCTTTTAACAGCTTTTTAGTCTAAGCAAACAGCAGACAGCAGGTCCTGCTGCAGCCCTGGACCGTCTGAGCCCTGCGGCGGTGATCAATCTGAAGCTTTAGCTCTCACTCACTCACTCGTGTTGGTGCTGAAATACTTGAAAAAGTCAGTCGACTAAGAGTAGGACACTTTTTTAAGGTCTCGAATTAGCTTTCAACACTTGTAGCACTTTGCACACAAATCATATTTGAAGGACAAACTTTGCGTGACTCTCAAGGCTTCCTGCAAGTATGAGAGGGGTGACAGGATGAACTGGTGGGGATGGAAAACAACAGCAGCGAGCGGGATCGGAGCCGTTTTATTAAAGGGCGTCTTTAGCCAAAATGAGCTGCCTTAAAATAAAGGTGCTCGGTCACCTTACAGAGAGGGCGAATCGCTCAGACATCCTGTTGGACTCTTGGATTCTGAGTCGACTTAAGGCGGATGGTGCGAAACAAGAGAAGGCCAACGCAGCTAAAAGAGTAGAGATATAGTTAAAAACGAAGCAATAAGTGGGCTAATTGTTTGTCCATGTCCAAACGAGAGAAGTTCATTTACTTTAGTGGCACTTCATTGCTGAAAGTTGCCAGATCTGGACTGTTGAGGACAAAGCCTCATTGTCCTCTGGCTTTTAGGAGATAAAGAACCCATCATTGTTCAGTCCTTTAATCAGGATTCGTTAGAGGCTTGAATTTGGAGTCTTTAAGCACATTGAGGTTGATTTTTGGGCTTTTCATTAACAATCTGGTTCACTTGTGGGACGGAGTTCTCAATCAGTCCTGGTGCTCACACTAGCACTTTAAAACCAAGAAAGAAAGAAAGAAAAAAAAAAAAACACTTCTGGATACTTTTTAGAGTTGGTGCTTGGTTTGTGCCAAGATGAGCTTCCAGCTTCTTGAAGCGTTTTGCCGCTGATTACCTGTGATAAAAAACACAAGCACCGGTTTATTCTCAGGTGCGCACACCACATTCACGTCCGCCTTCGTTTTCAGCAGCAGACCAGAAAATATAAAAATAAAACCCAATAGAATAAATCCACGTCATGAGGAAAGGGGTGTTATGATGGCCGCTGTCCATAGCTATGAGCCAGTAGGTCCCTGCTCCACACGCTAGTGGGTCATTATCATGTGATGTTATGCACACGATGTTGTGACTGCTTTAGTTTAGTGTTAGGAACAAGAAGGTTGTTATAAGATCCATCGAAATATCAAACAGGACACAAACATGTGTCTGGTGTCAAAGTGTTGTGTTTTCATTCACCCATCCATTCTTCCCTAAAAACACTTTGCCGACTCCGAATTACATCATCAAATGCGACTCGGGCGCCTGTCATGTTGACTCCGCCCACTAGATGTCACTAATTCCCCACATGTCTCGCTCATCATATCTAATCCTGCTAAACCATAACCATGGGCAGAATCAGTGGGACGATGACGCTGGAACTGGCCGTTCCTCCTCACTGCAATCCCTAAGTCCATGTTCGACAGTGTGCAGGGTTCATATTTGCACTGATGTGGAGAAATGAATTAGTTTCTGCGTTCGCTTGTCCTGCATGTGCAGGTCAGAATTAATGAGCTGTGTCTCAGATTGTTGTATATTATGTCCTCTGGTGGGAGTGGAATCACTCGAGCACGCTCAGTTAGTGTGTACGTATTCTTTGGCCACTCAATATTTTAAGACGCTTCGCTGGGCTTTTCTGCATTGCCTTGTCCAGAGCTTCTCTCAGGGTTACAGGGATCAGCCAAGTTCCCTTCAAATTCATCATCCCTGATTGTGTATGATTTACAGTGTTTATACTAATGCCGTGTACCAGAATAGAGACGTGCCCTGCAGTGTGAATAGGCCAGTTTCATCTCCACATACACAAACAACGCGCAGACTTAAGAGAAGCCTATGTCAAAAGTGCAAACTGAATCCACAAATACATGGTGGGTGCATCGCCATCAGCACTTCCCACCATCAGCAGTCCCTCCAGAGCCTCCTGCACATGTAGACTGCGGCGCCGCTGCACTGGCCGCTGGTTTCCGCTCCGCTTTTTCGGCTTTTTGAGTTGTAACAGAGCCACATTTTTTTCCTGGACCTTCCTTCCATCAAAGTTCAAGGTCTGCTCTTAAAGACAGCTCTGAGAAATGAGAACTGTGGCAGAAATTAAGGTCAGCAGGGACGAGGGAGAAAAGCATTTGGACTGCAAATTTGGGTCCCAGCCGCAGCAGTGTAGCGTTTTTAAATGAAGCTGAAGCTAAGATGTTGAGCAAAGCGCCCTCGCAGGAATTAGCATTTGGGGAAACCGTTTGTTGCTGCTTTTTGTAAGCTTGCTGTCTCTTGGCAGTGCCACAAAGTGACACCTGTTCACTCGACAGACACACCACCTGTTAGTGCTAAGAGGGAGGGTGTATGTGTGTGTCTGGGGTCGGAGACACTCTCAGCCAGCACTGCCGTGTATACAGGGCCCTGAAAGGAAATCTAGCTGGATCTCCAGGAGCGGGAACCGCGATTGTTTCTGAACGTCACTGAAGAGATCACATGAAAGAAGACAGGCAACAATTGAAACATCTCAAACAAATGTTCTTCTATAAATGTACAATGCTGTACGGAAGTTTGGATCCTCGGATCCTGGCGTACAGTTCTGTGGAACTTCGTGTGCCTCATACTTAAGCACTGAATGTAAAGGCCTGTCCTAATCACCAATGTGAATAACTAATTACCTTCTAAATGTAAGAGCTAGCTCAGGTCTGGACTTTATAGGCTGCTCCAAAACTTTCATTTTCATCCTTGGAGCCTTTCAGAGCTCGACTCGCTCTCCTGCTTGTCATCACGGAGCTTTCACTCCACCGCCTTCCTCCATCATAGGTGTGGAGGTCTATTTTTGGAGTTCTTCATTTTGTTTACACCACATGGAAGAGGACCCCTGTCTAGGGATCATCTAGATGTGTTGTTGTAGAATTTAAACAAACCTTAATGTTCTTCTGGGTCAGCAGTGGTTTTCACCTCGCTACTCTCCCATGATGACATTTCTAACTCCTTGCTTTTACACAGGGGAGTCATGAAAACTGTCCTTTTTCTGAAGTGACAGAGGCTGCACTTCCTTGGCTGGTTTTTCTTGGACCCTTGTTGTAAATTAAAGGAGTCGTCACTGTGCTCTTGGGCTAAATTTGGAAGTTCAGTCACGTTTTTTGTTCCAGGTCCTCTCTGTTTGTAGATCGTGTCTCTCACGGTGGATCTATGGAGTCTCGGAACCTTAGAACCAGCTTTGCAACCCTTCCCAGACCCATGGATTTGCTCATTTTTAGATGTAGTGCCCAAGCGGGTGAATGATTTTCCCCCACATTTGCTCTGAAAAATCAGACGTTATTGTACCTGCAGAGGCAGAAATGCTTGTCACCGGGGCTTTACACTCGATTCTACCCTTCACATTTGGTACTTTTTTGTTCCCTTGCAGGTTTTGCAGAGCGAAGCTGTAACAAGGCAAAGCAATTTCCCTTTAGGATGAATGAAAAAACACTTGAATCTTGATTGTTTGACGTAACTCTTGTTTCTTATTTTGGCCTGGGGCACAGACGGCCTCCTGAAAATTTACCATAACTAAATAAATGGTACATATCTATACTTGCTGGGATCATCTTCTGTATTTCTGTACCTTTTTATCCTTCAAAACGTAGCATAGTTACCTGAAGCTCCAATAATTGTTAGTGCGGATATTTATCCACAGATCTGTACATAAGGATCTGAGTCTTCTTAAAACCAGCCAAATCCAGTGCCGTCCATAATTGGTTTTGGTACCTGCGGAGTTCGGGTCTGAGCCGAGTCGAGTGGTGCCGTGTGCTGGTTGAATTTCAGCTGGAGAAAAGGGTCCACTGGATGTCCTCCCATGGAAACAGCTGAGAGCCGCTGATCCCAGTCCTTAACCTTGGAGCTTGTCCAACAGAAATGAATGGAGCTGAAACTTGCTCCTGCTCCTATGTTTGTGTGGTTCTGCTGGAATTTGACTTTGGGACATTTGTGCATTGAAATACTTGAAACCCAATTCCTTGCTGGTTAAAAGACATTCAGAACGTTTTAGAACTTCATTACTGTACTGTAAAGTGCAGATCCTAAAGAGTCACAGTTATACAAGGACACAGGAAGTACGTCTGTTCAGATTCTGTCTTTTCTCACTACTCCTCCAACTCTAAACTTTTGTAGCAGGTCACAGCTTTACAAAGACTCTTCTTCTCTTTGTTCTCCTCTGATTGCACATCAAGTTTGACTCCCAGAAAAGCCTTTGTGAAGATATGTACACATTGGACTTAGATCTTTTTCCTTTGAGTTGTCCCTGGGTGGCCTCGGGACGGAGGACAGAAGGTAAATGCGATCTGTTTTTCCTCACAGGAAACAGCCGAGCTGAGCACCGCTGATCTTCAGTAATTCATTATCCACGTCTGCACCTGGCCCACCCCTGGGTCACCATACATCTTCATTTGGATCTTGATCAGAGACTTGAACTCCCCACGCACACACACACACACACACACACACACACACACACACACATTCTCCAAACACATACCTCATGTCCTTATGCAGCTTGGAGCTTTTTAAAAAAATGATTTTTCATTTAAAACATAACTTTTCACTATTTAAAATGTAACTTATTGTAATATTTATTAAAGAAGCACAAAATCAAGTTGGAACAATTAGATCAAACTTTCATGGAATTTGCATGAATTGTTTAAAAGGAAAAATGAAATAACAATAAATTGCAAAGCAAAAAAAAAATAAAAATCTTCGTTAGATTTTATTTATTTAATTTATGCTGTCATTTTTTTTCCAAGCAGCTTTTAGTTGCGGGTGGAAGTTGCATATACTGTGTTTTTCCTCATCACCAAAGTATTTTTCAAAGTAGACTGACTGATATTACAGTAATCTGATTTTAGAGTATTAGTGAGTATATGCATTATAGAAATATGCAGCCAACCCCCAAAACAGTGCAACTATGCAAAATGATACTTTCATTAATTATTAGTTTTAGAATAAAAGGCTTTTTAATAATTTATAAACTTGCAAAAATAAAAAGCAACAAATGGTCATTTTGCAGGTTGTAGCTGTTGATTTTTACTATGATGTACAAGCATTTCTTATATTTAGAGTAACATGAGGTATTTATAGTGGTAAATTGTTTAAAGAGCAACTTCACTCATTTTCCACGTGCTTCTTATGGCTCTAGTTTGTGGAATAGATGTAGATTAATGCAGTAAAATGTTTTTCTGGTTTCTCTGAATTAAAGTACTTCTGTGTTTCCAGATGGAAAATGCTTCCAGGTGACATCATCCGGAGGAGTGTTTGAGTTCAGGTGATGTCAATTGTTGATCTTAATATGTAGACTGTGATGTTGGTCAACCTGCGGCTCAGGACACCTGTGGTTGTGTGATGTCATCTGGAGCGAGAAGCACAAACCCAGGTTTAAATATAGGGAAGACGGGCAGCAAGTTTCTCCGCTCTTCTCCAGAAGGCTGAGCAGCATTTGAGGCGGGGAAACAGGTGTAACCTAAATATCAAAGCTCCGCAGTCTTTGCCTTTGCCACAATGTGAAGAATCCAAGACTACGGTCGTGGCTCCAAGACAGGTAGAGTCCCACAGAGGGCCGCACTCTGTTCCCGCGGACATGGGGATCGTCTCCGGGTGGACATGATGTGTAAATTTGTCCCTGTCAGCGCTGCTGTTGATTGAGTAGGTTGTGGGTCAGAAATAGCGCGAATGCACAGAGGACGACAATGTTTGTGTATATTTAGATCCTCAGAAATGATGATGTGACAGCGCTGTCCTAATCAGACAGCAGCACAAGGAGCTGGCCTCGTGTAAACCCTGAGCTATGGCTGCAAAACTGACTAAAGTTTCACCGTCTCCTTCTAGCTGCCTCTCTGTCTGTCTGTCTGTCTGTCTGTCTGTGTACAGGTTGCTGGATCAACCTGATGCTGGAGGAACAGTGTGAGTGTGTCAGTAAAGCTGGAGTTTTCATATACAGTTCAGCTTTGGGTTTCACCCCCCGATGGTGCCACCACAACATTACACGGATGTGTTGTACACGATGGGGCTGTATTATACTCCTGGTCTTTATTCCTGTAGTTTGGCCCATCTGAGCCACCGTAGCCTCACTTCTTCTTCGGTATTTATGGCACGACCAGCGTGTCCATTAAGTGTCAAATAGTGCGACATGGCAGACGTGCTGCACTTAACAGCATCTGAAACCACCTTTCTGATGTCAGCTGCATTTTAGCTTGTCTTTGTGTGTGTGTGTGTAATTATATTACAAACAGCCCCTTGTAGCATCGGAAACCAGAAACTATAAAATGTCTTTGTAAAGGTTCTAAGGGCCCATGGACACAGACAGGAAGAAGTCTCCCACCCCAACTACACAGAACTGTTGGACATTATTATTCTTATTTTAATGACTTTTAGTGTTGTTACTTTTTCACTCTCTCCATCATGTTTCTATGCATAATAGTTTTTTTCTTTATGTTCATCATGTGTCTTTTTGGTCAGTTTGTATCTGATGCAGTTATTTCTTTCCCCTTAGTAGTTTTGGACAGTTTAGAAGCTTTGTGGTAATTTATTTTTGACACTGCTTTTTTGTGTTTGTTTGCTTTTTATTCTTGTCAACATTTTGTGGTCATTTGTTTGATTATTTTGGTCAATTTTGACTCATTTGATTTTGTTTGTTTTAATGTCTGGGATGTATCTTTTTTTCCTTTGTCTGGTTTTGGTCACCACTTCCCCAGTCTGTGTGTCGGGGTTCATCGGGTCTCTTTCTGGTAATTCTTTCAACTGTGTGTTCACTTGGTGTCTTATTTCTCTTCATTTGGGGCTTTTTTTTTTTTGGTTATTTTTTCCTCATTTTTAAATGTTTTACTTTTTCATTTATCTCGATGTGGTCATGTTTTGTATCTGTGGGATTGCTTTTTGATCTTTTTTTTTTGCATTAGTTTTGTCGACAATTTGTGGTCACATTGTGTCTAGTTTCAGTTACTGTGGTCAAATCTATTTAGGTCTCTTTTGGTTTTGTTGTGTCTCTTTTTAACAGATGTTTAACATCACAAAGTCATTTTGGGTTTTTGTTTGTTTGTTTTGTTGTGTTTTATTCTTCATGGTCCCTTTTTTCTCTTGGATCCTTTTTGGTCATGGTTGTGATTGGTCATGTTATTATCTCAGGAATTGTTTTGTTTTTGTGTCTCTTTTTAAACATTGTTTTTAACAATTTGTGTTGGTTTTGTTTGAGGATCGTTTTTTTTCTCTTTTTGGTCATTTTGGGTCTTTAATCTCAGACCTATAGGAAGTATTAACATTAAGAAGTTAGGCCCTCAGACCTCTGGGGCCCAGTAGGACCCTTCAGTAATCCATCCATGGCTAAAGTATCAAATTGGTGTGATGATTCTTGAGTGTGAGCTTTGAATTCCAGCTTCCTCTCTGCAGAAACGGCGTCAGCTAAATGCCTGCGATATAAAAACGTAGTGCGACCGAGGCGGAAGGCCAAATGGAAGTGCCAGCTTAGCAGAGATATAAACTGTCCCACGCCGCTCTGCACTGTGATGGAGTAACAAATGTGTCGGGGGGGAAGGAAGTTGGGGCACAAAAAGGACGGTGACACAAGTAGCAAAGCACGAGAGAACTAAATATTGCTGGAGAGTGTGTGTGTGTGTGTGTGTGTGTGCCTTCCTCTCCTGTAAGCCACATGCCTTGGTGGTGAGATTGACCTGTGTGGACCGCTGACATTGGAGGTGTGTGTTGATGTGAGATGAGCGGTAATGTGCGGACATATGCACCACTGCTGTAATTTATCATCATGTGAGTGTCATGGCGTCCTGCTATATGCACTCGTCTCAACCTTGATCTCAGTGTGGTTTTATCCTCTGCTAGCAGACGCTCTGCACAGCGTTGTGGTTCAGATCGGAGCTGCAACAAAGGGGGACAGTTGCACAGTTCCCCATCTCTTATTTCCCACTTTTTCAATAATCTCCCAACATGCAGTGTCTTTATACTGTGTCATCGTTTTAATTATTGCAACTTTGGCTTCTGAGGAATCGTTCATTTCAGGAAGACGACAATCTGATCTCTTGTCTTTGTAGTAATCTATAGTTGTAGTTTGCCATGAGCTGCTTTGGCTTTTAAAGAAATTAGCAGCACATCTGTTGAGGTGGTTCGACTTTGTGTAACTGCACTTGGACTTATTACAGGCTTCTGCTTTGCTGCTCTGACTAATTGAGTATTGAATAATTACAAAAAATAAGGAATCTCTTTCACCTTTCTGTAATAGAACGTGTGAAGGGATGAAAGCAGTAATTCTCTATGTTTTGTTATCACTGAAACTTCATACCAAGACTGAACTCACTGTAACGTCTGTGAATCCAGTGCCCAGTTTTAGCTTAGTCTCCATTGTGGTTCAAAAACTGTTGGCATCACCTTAGTGAAGTTGAACAACCTTAATGCATTGTTTTGGTGATCAGATGTTTGGAGTCTAATAATTATAATTTGAAGTGATGATTATACTTGAATTTGTTTCTGTATTACGAATCTTAAAAGTAACCGGTAAGTTTTGAATACATGGAGTAAAAGTGAATTATTTGCCTAATAAAATCTAAATCTGGACTCACAGATTTTAGACACAGTTGTTTGTTTTAGTCTTTTCATGAGGTTCTTTTCCTTTAATAACACTAAAAACTTACACCTGCATTATAGGACCCAAAAGAAACCAGGAGCGCGGCTGTTTTGTCATTGATGGTGACTTGATTTGTGGGCGATTCCATATGTGGGGACTTGTAACGTCAGCAGCTGCAGCTTAAATCAAAGAGTCACGTGAGATAAAGTCCTGACTGCTAAGATCAGCGTTTCTTCGACGATGCTGCTGGACGGTTCAGTTTTTTCCTCTTATTAGTATAAAATGTCTGATTGTACCCAGTAATGTTACGAGTAATTGTTTCCTCCTCAGATGTGTTGTCAGTGTTACAGCATCTCTGAAACAGCCGGAGCTGCATTGCGCACGTCGACCACTTGATGGCGGTGTTGAACCATTTTCCACATGACGCACTGTGCGTCTGTTCTGCAGCTTCAGTCGCCTTTTTAATCATCATTAGCTACAAATTGTGACCGTTCCACAAACATCCACACACTTTTGTTTGTGTCCTGTTTAGAGAAAATCCAGTTTTATTATTAGGGGTAAGATTTTATTGGGTTTCAGAATTAAAAGCACGGCAGCTGTTGGATTATTACCGATAATACGGTTATTATATATAACTGTAGGTCAGATCTTAGTCCTTGTTCAGCTTTTTTAAAAATTGGAGACGCATCCATATTAGCCAGATGATTTATTTGAGGCCGCTGTGTGTGACTGTACATGAAGCCGATTGTCTGCAAATTTATGGCCACTGTGTCTATTCCACAAGAAGAAAATCATCAAATACACTCTTCAGAAATTCATCTCCGATTCATTAATTCACTGCGTCCCATCGTGTTTAATTCTCGGTTTGATTAATGCACATTTCTCTAATTTTTGCTGTGAAACTATAAACGTGAATAATTAATTAAAATTCGTTTTAATAACGTTAATTCTGAAAAATACATGATTGTGTGTTTTAGCTAGAGATGTGTTATTTTTCTTTTTTTTTTTTGTTCTTTTTTTTTTAAAGCGACCTCTCTTTAAAATCACGGAGGGCTTCATATGGCGACGTTTTGTAAAAATGAAAATATTATTACAAATCAAACTACGACGACTTATAATAATTAATAGTAATAATTGAGTGCACGTTATATTGGACATTATTATCCAATACCATAAATAATATAAACTTTATCCTATGTCCGTTTTTGTTGCATTATTATTATTATTATTATTATTATTATTATTATTATTATTTGTGACTATTGTAATAAAATAATAAAAGACATTTCTTTCTTACCCTAATTTTATCCCAAATTTGGAGTTTCAATACATTTTATATGAAAAATTGGATGTTTTTAATCTGAAAAAAAGGAAGGAAAAAACATTGAGGAAGGCCAGAGTTGAAAATAAAGCTATTTTATTGTCAATGCATTCAACGTGATTAGATAAACTATCAAGTAGTAAATTTCCGCAAAAGGAAGAAACACTGAAACTATTCCCCACTGACACAAAATATTACACTTTGTATTTCAAATAAACAAATTATTTACATAGTAATGTATAGACTGCATCTTAAATCAATATTATTTAATATTACATGCACTCTGAAATATAGTCTGACATAATATCCCCAATTTGTGTCCATATTCATCGTAGACATGAAAAAAAAACTTGCTGTGTTGTAAACCATGACGTATGACGACATTTGTATTTCTTCTCTATATTTGCATTTATATGATATAAAATCCAACTTACTGTACATTTACACATATTTAAATCTTCCCTTATTCTCAAACTTTGAAGTGCTTCATAAATAGATTCATTTCTGAAGTCCAAACGCAATTGCATACACCCAAAACAGGACAATTTGTACAGGGGAGAAAAAGTGAACGGACTGAAAAGGAATTAGAAGATCACTGTCCAAAGTGAAAACAAGTGCAAGGGGTGTTGTTTTTTTTGTGTTTTTTCTCTTTTTAAGTGGCCTTTTTCCAGAATGAGTGCTTTAATCCAGGCAGGGTTATAGTTCCTCCTTGTTAGACAAGAGTCCCTCCCTCGTTAGTCTTTAAAAGTCAATTGTGGGAGGTCATGTGACGTGACAGGTGATGCCTCTCCCGGAAGGATTCATTGCAAATGGGGCACTTGAGCTTCTCCTCGCGCCGCCGTTTGACCAGCGGTTCCATGGAGTACTCCTTTTTGTGGTGGGATCGCATGTGGTAAACCAAGTCCGAGGTCATGCGGAAGGAGGCGTTGCACTTGGCACACCAGTTCTGTGCCGGCAGGCACAGGGAGGTGAAGGAGGGTGGCAGGAGGGTGAGCGCCGAGGGCATCTGAAGCTGGATGGGTCCAGTGTTCTTGGGCCAAAAGGTGGTGGCGTAGACAAAGGGGTTCTGCTTGGCCATGCCGCCCGGCACGGGGCAGTTGGCGCCCAGTTCTGCACCCTGCAGCTTGGCGGCGAGGTGGTCGGCTTGGTAGAGTCTATTGGAGGAGATGGCGTCGCCCACCGCTGGGTGGCAGTCCAGCAGCTTGGGCGGCATCACCAGTGGTGAGATCTGAGAGAAAGAGGAGCGAGACGGCTGGCTGAATGCGCTCTTCCTCTCCGAGCCACTGCCCCCACCTTGCTGACTGATGGAGGTGAATGCACTGCCTATGGCTGAGGTCTGGGGTGGCTGAGTCTCTGACAGCACCTGCCTGATGTTGAGGTGCTTCTCTGATAGATTGCTGCTGGAACGGCCAGCATCTTTGTTTTCAGAGTTGGAGCTCTGGAGGTTTTTGTTGCCGCTGTGGTGTTTGAGGTTCTGGCCTGACTTCTTGACCTCGGTGAAGGCACTGCACTTGCCCTCACCGATTTCCGTGGAGCCTGGCGCGGGGAAGGTCCTGTGGTTCTCCTCCAGGCCGTACACTCCTCTATAGTTCTGTGCAGATGTTGCGAGCTCGTCTTTAGACTTGGACTGGGGAAGGCCGGGCCCTCGGCACTCCCTGTCATCGATTTCCGAGAACTTCCTCTTCCCTGAGCTCTCGCTGCAGATCTCAGCCTCCTTGTCGCTCGGCGGACTTGTCCGGTTGTTCTCTAGATCCCTGGCCAAGTTGTGAAAGTCCGTGGAGGGCTTGTTGCTGTCCTGAGGGCTGCAGAAGCCCTCAGTGCGGCCCACTTTTGGGCTGGTTCTGCTCGAAGTTGTGTTTGGTCGCTCTGTACTGCTCTCTTTGCTGGACTCCTCATCAACCCCTGTGATGCTCTGCAGTCTTTTGGTGCAACGGAACCGGATATGGGCCAAGAAGGGAAACTCGAACTGGAACCGCTGGCTGCAGTCTAGACACGAGTGGTGAGATGAACCTGGGAAAAATAAATACAAAACATTAGCTCAGACAAGAAGAAGAGAACCTCAAAACTATCCTGCGTAGGTTTGAGTCATGGGAGCTAAACAAGTAAAGGCCACAGCAGATGCTCAAGTGATAAAGAGACAACGTCCACATGGTTTCCATGAACTCACCTTTGCTTTTGGTGGGGGCTCTGCTGGAGCTGAGCAGCAGCAGGTCAATGAGGTCTTTGCCGTACCAGACCAGCAGCTCCTCGTCCTTCTCGATCCGACGGAGTGAGCGGTAGAAGAGCTGGCCGTTCTTCACGTAGGCCTCCAGGTTCTGCTCCTCTTTGTCCCGGGCAGACTGAACCAGCCGCAGCCACATCAAACCCTCCGAGGTGCTGTTGGCCGCCGAAGTGTCCACCTGCACAACACATTCAGAGAGAAACGTTTCAGGCAAATATGCCGCCTCCAATAAATCAAAATACAGTAAACATGGAGGTATAATTAATTTCTAATAAAATAAAGAAACTTCCTAGAAATAAAAATATGGCAGTGCATCACAGGTTTATGCCAAAATTAATTTCTACTAAATGAGTCAACAGCCCTGTTGTTAGTTTCAAAATATTAGGAATATATTTCTCTTTAAGATTTTAATATGTAACAATGCATTTCATATATTCCATATATTTGAATCTGCACAGATTTTTTGTGGCACTAATCTAATTTCATCAGAAATAAGTAAATAAGAATCTACTGACCCTGAAGATGTAAGGTGCTGTCCGTTTGTCGGTGGACTTCAGAGCGATGAAGGCGATGCTGTCATACAGCGACGTGTGGCTCAGCACACAGGGCCCGAAAATGGCGTTTTCCGGGATGTCGCACGTCGTGTAGACGCTCGTGAAAATGTCCGTCAGACACTGCTGGACCGCTTTGGCGTCCCCGTCCCACAGCAACTTCTGAGAGCTGGACTCCTCCATTTCGCACTGCGGACACAGAAGAAGACACGGACAGCCGGGGACATTAATGAGCTGCTGGAAGAGAAGCTGGAGAAAATTCCAAACTAAAATTCAAAAAAGGAGAAACTGTGATTTACGTTGAGCGCGTAAATTAGTCTTTTTTTTTTTTTTTTTAATCTACCGGAAATGCGCCATAAATCCAACGCTCCACCTGTGTTACGGACTCGTTTGCCGGGTTTAGTCTCCTCGGTCCCTGCTGACAGGAAATAAATCTCTTCCTGGACAGATTGGCTAAACCAGCTGTCAGGGGCGTCGTTTGGGATTTTTTTTTTCTTTCTTTTTGGCCAGAATTTCTAATTAATTCAACCCTCGTAATAACTTCATGGCGCCATCATCTTCAGCATATTGATGATGTGGTTCCCCCCAAACTGTCAATTAGAAAAAAAAACCAAAACAACTATTCCATAACAAACGTAATTAAGAAATAGGCGTTAAATAACATTATTGTCATATTATTGTTTATTATTGTAAAAAATACAAATTAAAGAAAGACGGTTTAATAAATGTAATAATACGTGCATTTATTTTTGATTGTCTGCTGTAGGATTCACCTGTCTGCTATGATTTTTAGACATTAATTATTTTCAGATTTAGTTGTGTCATAATTAAAAAGTAAAAATGTTCAGTAAAATTCCCGAAAAAGTCCCTTAAAGCCACTTGTCAAACGCGGGGCCTCAACGCGGCGCTTTGTGCCGCGTTTCAAAAATCGAAACGTTTTCTAAAACTCCGTTTTTCAAAATATAGACATATGTTAAAAAGAGAATGAAATTCACACTCCGGGTGCGAGCTGCTGAGGGCCGTGCGTGTCCAATGGAAAAGAGCATGTCCAATGGGTTTCAAGTGGACTGTCAAAGTCAGCGGTTTCATGTCAGCCAACCTTTCTCTCCTTTCTACAAGCGGCAGCGTATGTCGCCTCATTACCATAATCCACCACTTTCCCCTCTGAGACTGTAATTAAAGCAGCACGACCAGTTAATTATTTCTTTTCTCCCTTTTTCTAACCTCTGAATGTGTGTTTGGCTTCACACTGGCTCCTCTCCTCCCTCATTCTCTGCCGCTAAATGCCGGAGAAAGTGAGCGCGGAAACCTCCACCGGATCCACAGCCGATCACAGGCAAATCACAGGCAAATGGGAGAAAAGCCCCTTCGAATAAAAACACGAACTCCCCGTGTTTCCGTTAAAAGCACAAAGTATTTTTGGACTTGAACATGTAAAAATTCATCTGAACTGTTGGCTGTTGCTCGTCGGGCCTGTGGCACCGCGAGTTGCTGTACGATCAATGTCGATTGTTAATAAATCAGCAGCAGCTGCTCTGACAACTTTTGCCACGACGCATATTATAGAAAACCTATTTTAAAGTAAGATAAATAAAATCCATCCACAGTCAGCGCAAAGGTTCTGCGCAAAATCTGTGCGCAACTGCGCTTTTGCGCATTTAAGCGTCCGATTCAGAACTAAACAGGCCGACGCACAATTTCCACTATCGGCTCCAATGTGCCAGAGCTTTATTTATGTCCTGCCTCACAATTTCCTGCAGCTTCGTTCGATGAAAACGAAACAGTCCGTCTTTTTGACGTCCTGCTCGTGCACGAACCTTCTCACCGTGTGATGCGGAGCGTCTCCGCGCTGCGAGTCTAAACACCACAGCCTCTTTTTGTTGAGGTGAACAGAAAATTAAGACGCGCAAAATCTCGAGTGAACGACACGTGTCACCGTTAAATTAATAAAAATCACGAGAGTGGGACGTTTGCGACCCCTCAAACTGAAGAGAAGCTGCCACACTCCCGTTCAAAGCCAGTGTGCGGGAGGGTGGGGGGTGAACGACCCATCTGCTAAAGCCGCACTAGGCTGAAAACTGTCCTAAACCAACATCTGCGTTTCCTGTCTGTGCCGCTTTCAGCACCTGCAGGACCGAGCCACAAACCAGAACCAGTCCCCCCCCCCCCTCCCCCCTCCTCTAAAACTATCCACAGCACACAGCGCTTTGCGTTTCACAAACCTACCTTTGATGATGGGGAACAATAATCCACAGAGCGGTGCTGCGCACCAAAAGCGGCTCACACCCCCCGGAAAAAAAAATAAGAAATACAAAAATCAAAGCCCCGAAAACAAACAGCGGGATGCGGCGATGGAGGTGATGGAGATGCTGATGCGCTCCCGGTCTCCTCCGTAGTGTCAGTACATCCCCCCCCCGGTGTGCTGCTGCTGCTGCTGCTGCTGCTGCTGCAGATACTCGGCGACGCTGGGAGGGACCGAGGGGCAGAGAACGCTGGAGGGGTAAAGGGAGACAGAGAGAGACGTGCAGATGGGGCCCGATGCTCTGACTGACTGACACGGCGACACACACTTTTTGTTTGCAGCACATAATCTACCCAATGAGGCGTGTCACTCTCCGTCTCCTCCCTTTAACTCTTCACTGGCCGACTGTCATTTGGTGCGATTTATGGACGTGGAGAGGGAATAAGAACACCCCCCACCCACCACTCCCCTCTCTCCCCCCAGTCCACTATTATTGTGATTCTAATCAGTTGGTGGCCGCATTAGAATAAAGTGACATTTAAAAAGAGAAAAAATTCAATCAGCTGCATGACTCGGAAACTATTATTATTACCAGTGATTTAGCCCTCAAAAAGCCCCCCCCCCCCCCCCCCCCAAACCAAAGAAAACAGAAAAAAGAGACGGGGGTGTTGGGCTTAGAACCTAAAGTCTGCGCCACTTTGCGCACTGTTACTGCTCCACTGGTGTTTAACTGTCTGCTGATTAAACGGATTTACCCGCATCCCCGCTGCTGCTTCTTCAGGGCCGCAGCGAGCAGGCAGCGCCGCCTCAGCGCCTGTGAGCGCGGCCGAAGCGGGTGAGGATCCCGGTCGGTCTGTACTGTGGTGAGGCTCATTTAGGGGGCGCCAGTGTATAATTTGCATGGAGTGCTGCTTGATATTCAGATGGAAAGCGAAGCTGCAGCTCAGCTGGAGTCCAGCACTGATGTTGGCACATTTAGTGTCTCTAAGGGGACAGTTCTGCACATGGAACTATTATTAAAAGTTGTGTCTTTCATTCTTTTTACTGTAATTAGCACAACGTTCAATTCGATGCATGAGAAACGTTCTGTTGCTTAAGATTTAAAATAAAGAGTTGAAAGAAAATATTTGCAAGAAAATGGAAATAACTGAGATGGAACTTGGCCACAAAGAGTCAAATAATAAAACAATCACAATCATTTGAATGTTTTGGAAAAAATGTTTTATGTGTAATCAAACATTTTCTAATTGTTAACGGACATTAACAATGTTTGTTAATGTCCGTTTAAGGTGGAAATGGAATTTCCTACTTTTCACAATAAAAGTTCTGAGTTTTTTATTGCATTAAACACCACATCACAAAAAAACAATTTGTTGTGAGACTTGTGGCCAGGAAGGTCAAAGGTCATCGGGAGGAACCTGGACATGATGATGTGCTGCTGCAAACAGGAGGAGGAGGAGAAATGAATGTTACACAGGCGGCAGCAGCAGCAAACATGAGGGAGTGACAGTGATGCTCTGAATGTGAAATCATATTAACTGTCGTGTATTAAATTTGGGAGTTTGGGTCTAAATAATTGTCAGCTTCTTTCTTGGGGGGGGGGGGGGTCAATACCATTTCAGTACATTGATTGAATAAATCAGGTGCTGTAGGTAAATTACAACGAAACCCCTGAATGAGAAGTTGCCAGGCTCATTGTGTCCACACTTACACGTTCAGGGTGTTTTGGGGGTGAAATCATCTTCGTCATTTCCATCATGCAAAATCCATAAAGTGGTGAGATGCTATGACTTATAAAATATGAAAATAAAAACAGTTAAAATTCAGACTCCAACACCTTCCTGATTAGAAGCCTGAATTTAAGTTTTAAAGATGTCGCATAGTGATGCAACGTGAAACGTTTTGCAGTTTTTTTAATTGAAGACAGGACAACAGAAAAATCCCTTTTCACACTGCTGTGTTCTGTGACTGCGTCTCATTCCCTGATCTTTTCAGACTTCGTGTTAAGGTTCAGTCTGCACACTGAATTCCTGAGAAAGAAGAGAAGAAAACACAAGCTGTGTAGTTTCATCCGACGAGCTAAAATATCTCTCACGCAAGAAGTGTGAGTGAAAAGAAAGAGGACAGAAATGTGTGTGTGTGTGTTCACAGAGACAGGGAGTGTGTGATGTCGCTGGGAGGGTTTGTGTATGTTCGTGTGTTTTCTTGTTTCTTTTTCTCTTTTTCAAAGACAGCAACTCACAGTTGAAGGACGGCTGAGTGTCTTCTGGACAATTCAACAGCTGGGTTGTTTCTCGAGTCGCTCGAATTTCAGGCAGGTTCCAGGCAAAGACTGTGCAGTTACTATTGAGTGACACCCGATGAAGATGAGAAAACGCACAAAAGAGGGAGTGAGATCTGTTAAAAAAAGCCCGCTGACAGTCTGTGATCATTGCAGTAATTAAGACGACTGTAGCAGAGTTAGAGAAAGACATTTAAAAAACAGCAGGTGGCAGAGAAACAACAAATCGAGTGGAGCATTCGAAATGAAAATAATGAAATCGTTGCAGCTAATTTAGTTGATCGAGCAGATGAATATTTGTCCATTGGTTTTAGAGCCGACGTGTCACTAATTCAAGTGTGTAACAAGCGTGATGGCGACGCATCAGACGATCCATCGGCCCGATCGAGCTGCTGCTTAGCACTATTGTGACCATCACTGACAGACAGACCTTTGACCCAAAGACCATGTGAAATCAGGAGGCAGGCGTCTGTTGGAGCTGCGGTCTCCAACGTTGGTGCCAAAATGGCCTCGGATTTCGGTGTTTTTTTGCTCTCAACCGTCCAAAACACTGGATTCCAGCTGTGCAAACGCTGTGATTGTTGGTGACAGTGTTAGCGCTGCCTGACTCCGCGTCACACTGGACTCAAACCGTGGTCTCCCGCGGGAAAGTCCGACCTCCTCTACATAGACGTCTGAGAACGCAAACACCATGTCATGGCCTGAAGTTCAATACACATCCGTTGGTAGTTTCTGGCAGCTGGTGCAGGAGGACAGTCTCTCAGTTATGGACAATGGACAACTAAAATGCCTGGTTGAGGTTGGGGAAGAGTCACACTTACACACAGGAGACACTTTACTGCAACAGCATCAACCACTGGACCCCAGACATGATCTGTAGATGCAGATCAACAATCCTTTCATGTGTCACTTCCTTTAAAATGGCAACAAACATCAAGTAAACTGCTGCTGTGTTGGCTGCAAATAAAAAAAGGAACAACGTAGAGAAGATGTCCAATCAGGACAATTAGCAGCAAATGCGTTGTCGACATTCTCAACAACAGTTTTTCTGTCTCAGTCCACTTAAATCACCTGTTGAATAAATCTGCATGGGGGCAGCAGATTGATGCCCACAGCATCATTAATTCACTATCATCATCCTCACACTTCTAAATATCCCTCCATCTATTATAAAAAGACTTTTTGACGGGATCATATTTTCAGCGTGGATCAACCTGAGCAGCTCCTGCACCAAACTTTATCTTTAATCTCGTCCTTGTGGTGCAGAATCCTGTGCTAATGATAAGTTAATTTCTCTCGCCTTCTTTCAGCGGAGAAGCGTTTGCAAATGGATTCGAGCAGGCAGACAGCGCTGCGTCCTGGACGCACTGTCTTCCTGTCACCACGTCTCATCAAATATTAGGCGTGTTTTGTGCTTCAGAAGAAGAAGAGGGAAAAAAAAGAAAGAAAAAGCAGGTCAGAAGATGAATGCATTGATCTGTGATGGGTAAACACATCAGAGTTATTCACCCAGATGTCAAAGTCCTCAGTGGTGGACATGTTGACAGTTATTGCTTCCAACAAAGCTGTTTTGTGAATCTCCCTCTGCCTCCATACGTGGAGTTGAATATGTTTTTTTAATGGTCCATCACACTCACACACGTCCAGGCATAAATAAATTATGGGGCAATTTGTTTCTTTGGGAAACTCTTGTTTGCCAGTGTGTGTGTGTGTCTGCATTAAGGAGGTGGTGGTGATATTAGGAGCTCGTCTTCACGTGGCGTCGGTGAAGTTTAACCGTTAATATTTTACATTTGGAGTATGAAGATGTGCTGATATCAGCTTCAACGCTGGATCGGGGTCGACAGTTGGAAATAAACATTGATGAGCAGATGACCACACGAAATGAAGCCCTTTTACTTATTTCCTAGTAGAAATTTAACGGCAGGTTCTGTTACAATTGAATAGTTGGAATTTATTGTCTCGTTTCCCTTATTGTCCATAATGTGCAGAAAACACACCTGTGTTTGCTAAACATGAAAGTATGAAAGTATGAAGTTCGTCTGCAGCTCAGTATCATCTTCAAACCCACATGACAACAGTTCACACGTAATATGGTCACAAAGTGCTGCTGCTGCGTTGTGGAAAAGCTGCTATTAAATACAAAAAGAAGACCGACCTGAACAAGGAGTAAGATAATGGGTGTTTTATATAGTTTGTAAAAAAAAAAATCTGCTCTTATTACATTGAAACAAACAGTTCAGTGTGTTTTATCCAACAGTAAAAACAAATTCAATCCAAATTCTCTTTTGCAACAGCACAGTCTGCACGGCTGAGAAGAAATAGAGTCACGACAGAAAGTGCTCAGACTTCACTGTTTGCACATTTTATGACAAAAAAATGCTATTTTTGCTCAGCAATCAATTAACAAAGTGACAAACTTCTGAAAAAGTTTGCAAATTCCTTCAAAATAATAAAATCTCACAACCGGAAAATCTCTTATTAAACCTTCACATACATTCACAACATAAACCTTCAGTTGTCAGGTTCATTCTGTTGTGTAATATATTTTTTTTAATCTTTTCATATTGTGGGTTATTTTGATTGGATTGATTTGGATTGAAATTTTAAATTTGCAACATCATCAAATGTGCCAACTCTGAACACTGTCTGTTGTGCAGCAACACAATCTGCTGCATTAAAGTTTTGTCCTTGTACCACGTCAGGCCACTAAAAAGTGTCACGATTTGCAACATATGATCATTCTGAGAGGACATAAACCGAAAATATTCCAAAAGAACAAAAGCTTGATGAGTGTTTACAATGTGACGATCTGCAGGAAAAAGAGAGTGATTCTGGATCCAACCTCCCCGTTCACTGATTATCTGTTGGTGACATCATCGTGGTGCAGATGAGTCAACGACAAGACTCTGGCTCCGATGCTGCGATGAAGGTTGATTTGAATCTCAAAGGGACACGATGATGAACGATCAGAGACGGAGCTGTGGGAGTCAGTGAAGACCTTCCTGTCTCTTTCCAATGGAGGGCAGAAGAGGAGAGGGAAGAGACAGGCAGAGATTCTCAGGAGGAAGTGTGTGTGTGTGTGTGTGTGTGTGTGAGAGAGAGAAAGTCACACAAACACACAAAGAGACAATCCAGCAACAGAAGAAGAGGAATGTGTGTGAAGGCTGTTCATGAGACAGAGGAGGGAGAACAGGCGACGGTAAAAGACGTCTCTGTGTCCAAGAGGAGGCTTCAGCTCATTTCTGTAAGACTTCAGATAAATCAGAGTCAGTGATTGAACTCAACCTGCAGCCAGGTCAGAGTTCTTACATATGCTGTTTGGGACGTGGGTTCAGCTTTAATAAACGTGATGAAGAAGTGAGGGGCTCAGGCAAAGAGAAGCTAAATTACAGGGAAGTAAAAGGACTTTGTGTTAAAAGGGTCTTTGTGGACAAAACCAACGTTTTACTCGAAAACACGCAGACAAACGACCCTAATGAACAATTCAATCCCCTTGTATTCCCACGTCTTCGTATCCCGGGCCATAACTACTCCTCTACGTGGTGCCATCCCTGTCGAGAACCCCCCTCCCAACCCGCAGTCCTACAGGAAAAGGTGTAGTTCACCATGTGACCACATTTCCAGCGATTCTGGCAGCAGATGATTCCAGTAGCACAGTATTGTGAAAATAAATCAGATCCCAGGGAGGCTTGTCCCTTTATCACAAGGAACTCGGACCCCTCAACCCCATAATGGAAAAATGTGCCTTCTTCTTTAGGTAGTGTCTGTGAGGAACGTCAGCACCCAGCTGTCTCAGGAGCTTCCTGAGCCATTTGTTAGTCTTTGTTTTAATCTATGGTTCTGAGGAAAAAAGTGGGCTCGGGGTTGAGCACCAACCGGACAAATCATGGAAATACACGAGGAAATACGGCGAGATAGATGAGCACATTGGTGGTTTGGTCTTTTCATTTGTTGGCAGTGACAAACATAGAGGCCTACAGTATATTTCTGTTTCAACGCTACACGTTGGCTCGATTCACCAACAACCTCCAAGGAAAAGAGTCCAAGAAAAACATCAAACACTTCTCTTCGCTCATTAAATGTCACAAGAGTTCGGGTTTGTTGTTACAATCAACCCATTTAGTTTCGATGTAAAGCGTTTAAAAGCTAATTTGTGCCGTAGTCGTGCAGAATACAAACACCGGTAATGCTTGAAGATGGACTTGTTCGCTGGCAGAAATCCCCACGTTAAGCTTTGAATCAAGCAAGCGCTTTAATCCCCGTACAGCATGTTAAATTAACTTGTCCTTCCCGTCCTCGTAGACATCAAATGGACCTGGAAAAAAAAAGCGAAGGAAAAAAAGCAAAACCACAGAATCACACACACAAAGAGGGGGGAAAAAATGGGAAGGAATGAATTAATAATGAGACACTTTTATACCGGATCCAGCGATTATACAAATGGGGGAAACGGCCAAAAAATATTCTGTATGGCATATGGCACTTCAGCTGCCATATGTGCCAGTTTTCACAAAAATTGGCAATGACGTCCATGATGGTCAGTAGTAACTGCCAAAAACACAGCAAGGCCTGAACAGAGGGAGAGAGACGGAGACGAGTGAGGAGTAATGCTTCAATAGCTCCGTTGGCTGACTTGGACTCTTCTCTCCACAGCTTCTGCCGCTCCAACCGCAAAGAGAAGGAGACCGAATGAGACGGAAGACACAAAGAGAAAATGAGAGGCAGATGGAAAAGACGCTACAGGGCCGGACTCTGATCCGGTAACATTTTCTGCCTCTGTTCCATGTGATGGGTCATTGGTCACTTTAAAGCTCAGGTGGAGCAAAAAAAATGTCACTTTCGACACTTTGAATTGAAATGGTTTTTTTGGGGGACGAGGGGACATTCAGTTTTCGCTGAATTGGACTGAAAATGGGCCCTGATGCCTCTCTCCACTTTCCATTTGGGTGCAAGACGGCAAAGACAGTTCAAAGTGCTACACATCCGCTCAAAACACACACGCAGTGAACAAGTAACCAACACTGCTTCGCATTTCGCAGAAGCTTTAATCTGCTGCTGCTTTATCACCTGTGCATGGACCATAGGCTCAGTGGTTCAATTCCCGGTCCCTCCCAGCTATGTGAACAATAGGCCACCGCCATCGGTGTGTGAGTGTGTGTGAGGGTGAATGAGAAGCAACACTCTAAGGCGCTTTATAAGCGGCCATTTAACTGAGGATCGTCTTTTTACGTGTGTTCCTGACTTTTTTCCAGCACTTTTATTCTGCTCCTGATTCCTTCCATCACAAATGTTCTTACCCATGTTCCGACTCTTAGCGCTGAACATACGAGTTTGGCAGCTACAAAGAAACTAATAGAGAATCACGCCGCGTTCACTGTTTTTGGGGGGTGCAGGCGCCATCTTGTGAGGATCCTGGGTCACGAATTAGCAAACCGTACTCTGATCCAATGGAAAACTGGTCACTTAGTTAGGTTAACTGGTGACTCTAAATCGTGTATGTCCACTTCCTGTTTCCTTCAAACCTGCATGAAATAACCAGTTCTAACCATTGTAGCGTGCACAGGCAAACAGGACGCTGAGATCACAAGATGGCGCCCACGTTCCCAAGAGTTCACATTCTCTCTATGAAAATGCCTGATTTTCATCTTCCCAATTACGCTTTAGTTGCTGTTGTTGCTCACAATGATTCCACCTCCAGCCCCTGACGTAAGCAGATCTTGGTGTTAGTCGGTGCCACTCTGGAACCAGTTACACTGGTTGTAAATTAGGTGCTGGTTCCAAACCAGCACTCAAACCGACTCGGACCCTTTTTAAGTGGCACGCAGCCGACAGAATCCCGTACTTTGGTTGTAAATACCAGTCACACACAGATTAACTCAGCAGCCCACCGTCCTACAGCATTCGTTGAATACGGTGCAGGGTGAGGTGCAAGTCTCTGGCTTGCAGACAGAAAATGACCTGGAACACTACAGAGGGCTGCAGCTGAAGGTTCAGAAGCTCTTTTTGTGCTGTGCCAGTAACTGAGCAGGATACCAAACCATTTGTCTCTAAATGACTTTGCTCTTAAGCCCCGGTTAGCAATCAACAACCTAAACATATCACTCACATGCAACAATATTGTCCCGTCCAAGAAAATGTAGTGTAGGTGTGATAGCTCTCTAAGGGCGTTTTCACACTGAACCTGAGGCTGATTGCCCCGAGAATTTGGTGCCATTGTTTAAGCGTGAAAGTTGCAGTCGCACCTGGCTGCGCTCCAGAGGGACGAGCTCGGGGGATTTCACACCAGATATTTCAGCCGGGGTTTGTGTCTTTAATTGTGCGGCTTTTCGAGCTGTTTCTGTTGTAACATTGCGCTCACTCAAATTTCTACATGCCACTCACTGAATCGACTTCCTTGTCTAACGTGGCGCGGAACACTTGGCTTTCACATTTCGGTGCAGACTCCACGGGACTGTGACGGAGCCTGTTTCGTGTGAAAAAGCCGAGAGACGTTCGCAGAAGCTTTAACTTGGCCAGCGGAGGCTTCTTTCTTGTCGTCTGTCCTGATTCACTAATCAAGCTTCTGTTCGTACTGACCATGAGGCTGGTGAATGCAGCACTGACCTGAGCTTCCTGTTGAAGACTTCATGTCATGTTTGGTGCTTTTACTATTTTTTTTTCCTAGACTAACAAAGCGAATCGCTAATTTAACCCGTCTTCCAACTCTGGGTGAACGCGATCGACCAAAGGCTGCGAGGGCCAGCTCTGCCTTCTGTGGCATTCGGGATTCCAAAAATCAAGTGACAAAAACATCTCCACCGCCTCGGACAGGCAATGTGTCCCAGATGAACGAAGGGGAGCGAGCAGAGGGGCCTTTTTCTAAACCCGCGCCACCCCCAGTGCCACCTCCACCCCCGGCAAGCTGCCAGAGCAGCTCAGGGCTCAGAGCTGGGCTGAGCCGCCATGGCAAGGCTTAATGTTCCAGGTTCCTCTGCCCTCAGGGCCTCCACCCATATACAGCCCAACACACAAAAACACACTTTGAGGGGGGAGAGAGCCGCACGTCTGCCACTGTCAGGGCAGGGCAACGTCCTCCAAAGTCTTCAAATGCTCCGCTTGGCTCAGCTCGCCGCGTCTCTCATAACCAGGGTAATTCAAGCTGACTGAATTCCCTCATTTAAAAAGTTTAAAAAGTGTGTTTTTCAAGTGCAACATCAGGGGAAATGAATTTTAAAAACGACGTATTGTCGATTTCTTAAACTGTGCTCGAGGAAAATTAAATGAAAAAGAAATTCTAATTTGTACCATAGCCTGTGTTTTATTTAAACTGCCTAAAATCATTTTTTCATATCACCAGTTCAGTCACATTGGTAACATTTTGGCAAAAATGAGCTTCTCTATTCTGATGCAGACATTAAGCTGTTTGCTATCATCACACTGTAATGTTTTTTCAAAACACGGCCAAAAAACTAAATTCAAATGCTTTTTAAAACTCTGAGATGCCCCTAACTTTGTTTCAGGTTGAAGCAGGTTTTATCCTTATTTGTCATATTATAAAATATTATCTATTTTTTTACATTTGACCATTTTGTGCTTCACTTCACTGTGCTGTGAATTCTGTGCACACTCTACTCTGAGCTGCATGAGGTCTCATCAGTAACAGTCCTGTGTGAATAAAGCTCATGTCACCAATTTTAATTTGAAACCTCGGTTTGATAACACTCCTGAGTGGAGGAGGCGGGAGCTGTTTTGATGTTGCAGAGAGCAAAAGAAAAGAAAGGGGAGAAAAAGACGTGAACGTGACAAATGATGGTGAATGCCTTGAGGAGGGGCTGTCAGCACCAGTATACCCCCCCCCCCAAGTCCACCCTTCCAAACTCACGGTGGCCCGGGACGGCCGCAGGACCACCGCACAAAAAGGTAAATCAAAGCCAGCAGCAGCAAACACACAACCAGGTCCCGATGGTTGGACGCCAGCAGCGAGCTGAGCGGTGTGTGTGTGTGTGTGTGTGTGAGTGTGTGTTTTCATTTAAAGCAAACAGCAGGACACAGCTGCTGAGTAGAGGGCATTTGAGGTGTGTCTATGTGGGTGTGTGTGTGTGTGTGTTCGGGGGTGTGTGGCCCCCTCTCAGACTCCCTGAACAGGGACCAGCTCTGCGTTCCTTAAGTGCATCAAAGTTTTATCTCAAAGAGACAAAAACACATAGAGACAGAAAAGTGAACGGGAATTGGGGGGGGGGGGGGGGGGGGGGGGGGGGTCGCTGGAGAGTCAGCTGACAGGCTGGATAAAAACATGCAGACAGTCAGTGTTTTTGGATGAGAATTATTGAATAGTTGAATTGAAAAACTGCTGGTTTATGAGAGCAAACAAGTTGTTGTGACAGTGACGTGATAGAGGTCTCAGAGAAGGGGGGGGGGGGGGGTCACATTTTTACCATATTTAAGCTTTGGCTTCAGCAAACAATTAAATAACACATTAAAAGGCCCATAATTATTGTAAGTCACAGGACGGATGCAGGGAAAACACATTTACTTATTGTACTACAATTGCAAAAACTCCTTATTTTCAAACTTGTTTCTTTTTAAAACATTGAAAAGAACCATTTCAGTTTAATATTTTTATACTTAATAACATGCTGCTTCATGTTCCCTTCTGCAGCTATAACAACTCTGACACGAGATAATAAACGATAGTTTACTTGTTGCAAACGTTTAATCGCACTGTAAAAAGACGTATTGCTTCGTCTGGGCTTAATGTTCTTACGTATAATATTTATTTGATGAGTCTCTGACCCCAGGGCCAGAGCCAAAAACACTCCCGTCCTCCAAATTGTTTTAGTTCCATATGGCCTGCAGGATGTGAGTGGTGGCATTAATAAAAAGGAAATGAAATCCCTCCGGACTTGGAGCTAAAGAGGGGACCTGGGGCCATCCCAGGACGTGACGCCAGTCACCAGGGATCCTTTAACTCTTGACCCTGGTTGACACGGATAACAGCGTCTGACGATAATCGCCCTGAAGCCCCCGTTTTAAACCGAAGGAAGGATCCCAGGCTTAATGAGTGACCCCTGGTTTTAACAAACCCCTGCCACTGCCCCCAGCTTCTAAATCTCCTGACTTACTCAGGGGTCATGTCCCATGTACATCAGTTGCTACGTCAGGTCAAAGTGGACATCGTTGTCCTCCGCACTTTCACGGCGGATTTACCTCATAACCACCATTGTCCCCCTCTCTGCTCGCTGAGGAATCCCCTCACTCCCGGCGTTGGCTCCTTTGTCTTTGTTGTCGCTCGTCTGAGCCTGGCATGCACCCAGAGCCACCAGTCCCCATTTGTCTTTTGTGGGGTTTTTGGGAAATAGGGTGGAGATCGCAAGTATTTTCTGGAGCAAAGAAAGTGCGTCATTAGCAGGACGCCTGCCAAGAGACAGGATGGTTGTAGAACCCTGCTCCGAGTTTTTAATTGGTCTCATTGTTGGCCTCAAGCATGCAGAGATGCAAAGACTGTGCAAAGAAAAGGAAAAAGGTGACACACTTCAATTTCATTTTTGATTGATTTATAGGAGAAATTTGGCTGCCAGAATGAAGACTGACAGATAAAGACACACACAAACACACACACACACAATGTGGACAATTGTCAAAATCCGAGCCCAGTGCTCAATGCCGAGCAAAATAATCTCCCCGAACAAAAGCCCCACACTCCTAATTTCATTTGCAAATGCAGCAGTGGGCTGTAAGTCGTGATGAATGTGTCCCTTGTTATTGATGAGTGGAGAAAACTGCAGCTCAGGTTTAGCTGCTCCAACCGCCCTGGGATGTTGGAGCAAAAGAGTTTGGGAAGCGGCAAATGTCTCACTGCTAAGCCAAGTATGTGACCGGCTGAAGTGTTTGGACTCGAGTCTTAGCATCTCACACACACACACACACACACACACACACACACCACTGCACTTTGAGTGGCATTTGTGCTAAGCTAACGCGACTTGAGGCTCAGGCTCTGCAGCTCAACGTCCGGCTAAATATTGCTGAGATTGGCCTTAGCTTACTGGTACTGTAAGTGCTCCCATTTAATCTTGCAGCCTCGGACCACACATCCGGAGCGCTCATTAATGTCACAGCCCTTTAAAATTAGATTGGTGACCAGAGAAGTGAATGCCAGGAGGGATGCGCAAAGGGTATTTGCCCACCATCGATCCAAACCTCTTATGTTCGCTTTGGGAAAACGGACGTCGTGGCCTGGACTCATGTCATTCTGTGTGGCCGGTAATCGCATTAAAAGTTCACACAGTGGTCTGAAACTGTCGGTGCTGTGACTGTCCTCACCGGGATCCCGGGTGAAGGGAGGTGATTCGGCTCGTGATGTAAAGACAATAAGTACTATTAGTAGTTTGTTGACCCTTTGGGGCGAATGTAGCTCAGTTGGTAAGTCAGTCGTCCACGGACGGCCATATCTCGAAGTGTCTCTAGGCAGGACACTGAAGCCCTAACAGCCCATTCCCCTCCCCAGCTGTGCAGTGCCGGTCCAAGCCCGGTAGAAATTGGGGAGGGTTGCGTCAGGAAGGACATCCGGCGTAAAAACTGTGCCAAATCCACACGGGGACAAATGATCCACTGTGGTGACCCTGAACTCACGGGATAAACCGGAAAAAAAAAAAAAGAAGAATACTGACCCTTTGTCCAACAGCAATATTAAACTAACTGAACAGTTAACTGCTGTGAAATGAACATAATCAATGATAACACTTATGTTTCTATGAATATGTGCACATGTAAAACTTTATTCTTTGTCAAACAGTTGTATCTGCCACTAGTTCATTCAGCAAATAAGTAACAATACTGAACCTTTAGGGAAACTACACTGGGTCTGAACCCCCTAAGAATCCTGCATCCGTTTGCATCCTTTGCTACTTGACATTAATAAATGTGACATAAAAAAAACATATATGTATCTTTTACTGTTTCGAACCACTTTGTAGGTTTTTGCCTTTTAAAGGTCCAATAAACAATAGTGTAGATTGAACCTTGGTGGACAGAAATCGACTCCTGCTGTACTAAGAGGTTATCGTTATCCTTATCAACAAGGAAACGTTAAAATCTACTGATTTAATATGTTGCTGGTCTAGTTTGAAAGGAAATAACGGGAAAATGTGCTAATTGACGTCTTTGTTTCACATGGACTCAGTGGTGTTCACATCTCGTAAAGATCCCTTTGCCTTTCTTTCGATGAGTTTGAGGCCGTGTTTCATTTTTCTGTCATGCAGAAAACTGTGTCATTAGTAGTTTTTTTCTTAAACCATTGCGTTAAATTTTTTGATTTCTCCAGACAGAGTCCCTCTTCCTAGGTAACTCATTCCAGCCACTGTAGCAGGCCACAGGTAAACAGACCGTACACATCACAAGATGGTGGCTGCCCATCAGCCGCTCATGAGTAGCATCATAACCTGTTAAAGGCGTTCGGATGTTGGCCCTTCTTGGTCCACTCCAGTTATTTGGAGATTTTCCTCTTTAGAAAGTCGACTCTGTTTAAAGGGCAGTTTATCACCTACTTGTTCATGTCCTTATTTGTTCGGATGGAGGTGGTTGTCTCGATCACGTCGTCCCTGGATGCTCCAAAATTAACATTTTGTTTTTCCTTTTTTGATCAAAGGGAAAGTAAAATTCCCGGTTAGGGTCTAACTGAATATTTTTTTTAAAAATGCGGCATGTTCTTAGATCCCAGATATGCTCAAAATCAAACATCTTCCCTCTTTGTAACCCTGAACACAACAAAGCTTAGAGACAAACAATAAACGACGAGCTGTTTGTGAGTTGTGCGGTTTCCTGAAGATAATGAGAACAGATTTCCCAGAGGAATATCGGTTTCATGGCATTGCAGCCAAAATCAAACAATAAGTTCCCAAACAAGATCCATCATGGTGCCTCCTCATAAACCAAAGTCTCAGGGTGAGGAAAGGTCAGTCATTGTGTGTTGTGTTTGTTTCTCTGCTCTCTAGGCTACAACTCAACATCAGACATGACGTCGTGTTCTCCGTCCTTCAAACGACAAGTTCTTTAAACAACGCTTGTATTCGTTTAAGCCGCCTGGCTGAGTGATACTTCTAAAATACCTAACATGTGTTTTCTCTCACTCGGGCTCGGCGACAAGGGAATGTGCTGAGATTATTGATTACACTTGTGAGAAGTGCACAAAGCAGAGATTCACTTGTGTCTCAGCCAGTCTATCTTAGCCCGGATGAGAAGTGACTGCTAATCAACACTGTCAGTTTGTCACACAGCAGGGGAATTTTCTGTCAAATTTTGGCCAATATTACTCTCAATTTTTGGCTCGGCAATGAATAAAACTTGAGGCGAAAAATGGATATTTCTACTCAAAGTTGCATGTTTTCGGCACATTTATCACTTAGATCCGTGCTTCGATCCGTGTTGAGACTATTTACCAGCCAGGTCAAATCCTTACAGCTCCACATATTTAATATAGACATTTACAGAGATGAGCAGGAAATTATATTAGAAATGTGCAATAGAAATTTAGATCAGGTTGAAGGTTCACTGTTGCCCACAGAAACAACATTTGACAAATTGTTAGCACGATATATAGAGATGCGGGTATCAGGCCTGATCCTGCCTGTGTACCACTCGTACTCGTAAAACTTCTTGGATACTTCCCCCAATACTCCAAGTTTTAAAATAATGAGGACAAACGTAAAGCAGAATCCAAACTGTGCTGTGATAAGATCTAGTTACAGTCATACTCGTGTTTCTCAAGAATATTTTAAAAAGGTTTAATATTCGTGACTGACATCGGCAGCAACAAGGTTTATATACAGCAAAGTTTCCAACGTTTTTTTTACCTTCATATCCCTGTGGAGACGCTACAGTCCATGTTATCCACACTTTTCCATCCAGCATCTCACCCCAAACCTGCGCTTTGTTCTGGTCGCAGCCATATTTGTCTCGGCAGAAAAACACATGAGAATTTCCGTTCTCGCGGGATTTGCTAAACTGCATTGATCACAAATCTTTGACTTTCTTTCACACTTGTTCTTATTTGTGAGGCATTTATTTAATTGCATAAACGTGAATGAAAAGTGCAAATAAGGTTTGACAGATTCAAAGTGAAATCAGAGACAAACGTGAAATTCATCCAGAGCGTACGTATCCAAACATATCCAATAAGATCAATCAATGTGCTTGATTAAAAGCTCAGAGGAACATGAAGAAGTGAACCGAGCCCCCCTCCCCACATGAACGTGACACATATGTCCGTTTCAGTTTGATCCTTATCAACATCTCTTAGCATCAGGAAGAACATCGTCTCCATCCCGCCTCATCCCCAACTTTGCACTAAGTTCAGGATGTGTCAGTGTTCTCCAGCTAATACTCAGGTTTGGGTGGAAGACTGTGGGCTCTTGAACCCACGGTGTTAATTCACAGTGACACCGTTCCAACTCCCTGCTCTGTCTCAGGCTGCGTTCTGGGAACCTTAGCAGGAAAAGGCAGCGGGGAAACAAGGTTGATGGGGATTCGGCGACAACGATGAAGCACAGTGCTGAAAATGGCAGCTGTCAGGAGATGTGACGCTGAGAGGGAGCAGCCAAGATCGGACCACCCTCCACCCTACCGCCACCCTGGTCTGTCTGAGGACTTTGTCACATGCGTTACATACTCCAAGTCATCCGAGCAAATGTGGACAGAAAAGCTTGTCAAGTTGAATGAGGAGCTTCGTCCATGTGTGAACTCAAGTGTGACTGGATAGGTAAATCCATTAAAGCTCCGAGAGCAGGAGGGATTTTCTTCACTGATTCCACCAAAGCTGGGGGAGCAGATGGTATGTATATCTCCTCACATTAAAAGTCACCTTCAGATATTGGAGACATATCCACAACACATCAATTATATGTAACAATCTGATTTCGCACACTTGGCGACAATTTGAAATTGATGGAACCTTTCAAACCGCTCCTGCTGTGGAAGTGGGTGGAGAACATATACAAATCTGTGATCAAATCTGAAGCTATTTGGGGGCTTTTTGATCATTTTAATGGCTTTAAAAAATGAAAACACTCTTAGCATGTGGCTGAAAGATCTGGGAAGATTTTAATTTTTACATTAGTCAAGTAAAACGTAATTTATTTATGATGTACAATAGGATGTATTAGATGGGATGTTAAAATATGGTTGATGAGGATTCAACATCCAATCCGAAGATGTCCTGGTTCCAAACAAGCAGAGGCAGAGATTCAAAATGTTGTCGTTTTTTTTAGCAACAATGATGAAAAACTCCGAGTGATGAGCATAAGATCACTGGGCTGGTGCATTTTCGTAGGCCAATCAAAAGTCAGAATTTTCACTTCCCTCCTCAAAAAGGCAACAAGGCGGTTGGAGCTCAGTTGATAAAGTTGGTAAAATACGGAAAGTTGCTCCTAGTGTGTGTGTGTGTGTGTGTGTGTGTGTTAATGAGAAGCAGCTTTGTAAAGTGCTACTGTATACAAGCAGATAATAATTGGCCTTTGGATTTTTGCGGAAAAAAAGTCATTGGCAAACAGACGTTTATTATAGTAACACATTTCGTTTAACATCACCACTTCTAACGGTTCATAATTTGATTTAGTGCACAGAAGACTTCTTTCTGATTCTGTGTGTATCAACAAAGGGGGAAGTGAAGATCAGCGAGCAGATGAGTCTCCAAGTCCAGCGTGTTAAGGTCTTTACTGTTTTAAAGCTCCAAAAAGTGTGAGGGACAGTTTTAACTGCCTTCACCTTGTGTTAATCAAACCCCAAGAAAGCAACGGGGAGGTTTTGACCATACGGCCGGTTTGTCTTCATCTCCGATAACTAATATTACAGTTTCACGCAGCCCTCAGCCACGACGGCAGCCCCCCCACCCGCCCCGTGGGGCCATGTGAGGTCCGACCATCTCCTGAAAACAAGAAAGGGGCCAGCAAGTTTTCTCCTAATGCAGAAAAAGTGCAAAGACTCCCATGACAGGCTGGAGAAAACATCGGCAAGATGAACTGTGAACACGGCAATTGTTGGCTGTGCTGTCTTGCTCCGAGCGCCCGGGGCTCGTGGACTTCCTCCTTCTTCTTCGGAAAGTGTTTTTACCCTCGAGGGACAGGGCGCTGTGGGACGGTGGTTACGCTGTGAAGGCGATGGGCCTCACCAATCAGCCCCCATCAGGGTTCAGTGGCGCCGCAGCCTGACATGTGAAGCAACAGCTACTCGGAGGCCTCGTCTACTTTGCTTTCACATCAGTGGCTGCGTTCTTCTTCGCTCAAACACACATTGGTGCAGTTGTAAAGTCCTAACCCCACGGCTCCACTCACTACTTTTACAGATTTTAACTCCAAGTCCCACATTTCCCACAAGTTTTCACTTAAAGCTAAAAGAGCAACAGGACGACTCTTTATTGCGGGGTATTGTGGTCATCAGGTGCTCACACGATAAATGTGTTTGCCTGCGAAGTGAAGCACGGGAAGTGTGGTATCTGAGGTAATTGGGTCTTTCATGATTTCTGCGTTTGCAGCGGTTTGCCAATAGAGGATGTCAAAGGTCGTTCATTACTCTTTTCAGTGACCTCATTGTGTTGATGAGTGTAATATGTTATTTCTCATCATCGGACGGATGTGAAGCCTGAGAACGCACACTGCTCACAGAACACACATCACGTCACCATTCGGCTGCAAAATGACCGTAGAGGAACCTAAAGTTGGAAACCACGACCACAAGTTCAAGTGTATATTGTGAGAACGGTGACAATAATACAGCAGCACCAAGAATGAAGCACAGATGTCAACTTTGTCCTATGACTTTATAGTTGTTTTGTAATCCTTTGTTGAATGTCCTTTGACTGTCTGCTGGATGTGACAAGAGGAAGACAGGAGGACATGATGCAAACCAGTGGTCGATGAAGTAAATAAAAATACAAAAAAACCAAAAAACAATATTTAAACCAATGTACCAATATTTTCTTCTTAAGTAAAAGCACGTACGTGATTTATATTTTACTAACTTAAAGTAAAAGTACAGAATATTTTTGTCTCCCCGTCCCTTTCTGTGGGGGGACAAACCTCCTGATGTCGGACCACCACACAGTGACAGTAACAGTCTAACTAACAGCTCTGTCATTTAAAAAAAAAAACAATAATCCAACCACTGAGAAAATGTTTAAGTTAATAATGTGTGAAAATAGACCAATAATCCGGAGCCGTGTGAGCTGCTGACTTCTCAGCAAGACACACCGAAATATTGCATACTTTGATTTCTGCTAATATGACTCATAAGACCATGGAAGGAGGAACTGACATGTCTGATCCTGGTTTATTAGGAAATGTGCAAAATAATGTGACTGTAAAGCGAAACATAATATAGATATTTGCTGTTAGATGTGATGAAGTAAAAGTCAAAGTAGCCATAATTAAATGTACTTAAGTAAAGTAGATACGTCACAAAGATCGTGTAAAAGTGATGCGACATCACACAGAAAAAACAGACTGATTAAATGACCCCCACCTCTTCTACATGCAGTGGGACCCTCAAGCTGAAGGAGACACAAAATTACTTATGTTGTATTAAGTTTTTGTCAGTTTTTTCTTCCATTTTGTTCTATTTTTGCATCTTCATTGTTTGCTCTGTGCCTCCTCTGTTCATCGTGTTTCTTTTTGCTCGTTTTGTGTCCATTTTTTGCCGTTCGGTGTGTCTTTCTATTCTTTATTTTTTTCAGTTGTGATGAGATTCAGCCTGTATTTGTTGTCACTTTGTTCCTGTCGAGCTTTGTGACTTTCGGATGAGAAATTTTAAAACTGTGAACATTCTGTTTGCCATCAGAGTCTGTCCTAAACTTTGCATAATACACACTGTCATCCATTATGAAATGTCCTTAAGCAACAACTTACACACTCATTTAAGAGGCTCTCAACACAATAGTGTGCTAAATGCAATGCCGTGATGAAATTCTGTGACTTTTCCAGAGACAAACATGCCTCAGGAGGATGCTGATGTGGTTTGCAAAGGCATCCAGTCACAACCAGACACACATTTCATCAGTGTGGGATAAAAAAAAAAAAAGGGAAGTCACTGATGTCTTTGCTGACTCTCTGGACAGGGAGGTGGGCAAACAATCAGCAGGAGCAGGTGCCTTTTTGATGGACAAAGCTGCCAGCACGAAGGCTGCACGTCAGCCAAGTCAATAAAACGCAGAGGAGGGAGGAAGAGGAGGGGGGGGGGGGGGGGGGGGGGGGGGGGGGGGGTGACACCGAGGACAGAGATGGATGCAAACTGCTGGTTGTGTTCTTACAGACTAGAGGAAGCAGCTATTCACTGTAAGTGCTTTAAAGTTAGTGAACCCTTTACTTAAAATGTTTCCTATTCATGCACAAGCAGCGGGAAACCATTTAAATAAGAGAGACAACAAAAAAACCCAGTGGTGCATATTAGTGTGCAACCTAATGTCTGCTGCATGTCCGCTCATGTTGTTCAGCGATTCAGAGCCTTTTCCCTCAGAGAGGCTGTACAGAGTGTACTTTGCATGTTTCTGACATAACGATTATGAAATCTGATGTGTTTGGTTTGGATCTGACCAGAAATTCCATCGAGTTTTAATTGGTGGACTTTAGAAACACTTGGACGAGATCTGTGGCCCAACTCCTCCGACTCCACTGAAGGAACTATTTATGTCAAGCACATGAATGATGTCACTGCCGCCACAACCATCGCCCCGAGATAAATATTTGAAATTTATCCTCAAAGATTTGCCTGTAGATTGTTAGGGCCTTCAGGGGCAAATCGGAGCAGAACTGCACTTAAACCTGGATCATTTTGTTCCCTCCATTAATTCAGAATGAATTCAAAACTACGTTCACATTTTATTTGCACTTATTCGTGTTCAAGTTTATTCAACACAGACGTTAATGTTGTTACAACTTTTGAATGTTGAGGCATAAAGATCCAAAGAGGCAAATTTTTTAAACACTTGCTTATCGCTTTAACATGACAGATGAATCCAGAAGTGTAGATTTTGAATAAATCCTTGCGACATTATCATAGTCTTAGTATTATTCTAATACAGTAGAATTCAGTTTAACCAGAATTGTGATGCTGAGTTGTTTGATTATGGCTTCATGATTTGTTTAAGGAAGCTTTACTAAATAGAATTGAGTTTACTTTGAAGTGCAATCACTTGTATGAAAGCTTCTTTAGAAACACATTTTGACTGATTTTTACTCAAAAGCAGCAAATGTTCCCGTGGCACCTGATGGCAGGTGTAGGGGCTTCCAGTGCTGCTTGGGAACCTAAGTTCATGGCTTTTTTATCAAGAGAACCTTGAGTATGGTCGCAGACCACTGGACGTTATTCAAGAGGAAAATGTAAATATAAAAAAAATATGCCATCACGTTCAGACTTTTTCTATTACCTTGCATTGCCCCATCCGCACTGTTGAACATCAGGAATGTTCCCACTTTGACGTTAATGGTTTCAGCCTAATGTTTCTCTAAATTACAGGAGCTTTCACCTCCTCCCATGATACTCTACGCCAAAGAAATCCTTGATGTCTCAACAGAGCAGCGCAAAAAGTTAAAGAGGTAATTCGGAAACGACTTCATCACCTGTTTTCCACTCACACAGTCCGTCTGAGAGTGTATTAATCATGACTTCCCTCTAATCCAATTAAGCACGGGAGCAGAGGTGCTGTCACTGCCAAACATGTTTCTGCAAGAGCCAACTGAAAAAGGCCTCGAGACAGATTAAGGCAAAGAAGACCCTTGATTTGTTAATCACCGAATTCTGCTATCACCGATGGGGAGAACGAGCACGTCTTTATTCATGGGTCCTGATATGAGCGGGGAGTCGAGCGTGAAACACAAAGGGGGAATCGAGACCAATTATCAGGAGACGACGAGAGAATCAAACGTGGATTCATTTCATTATCTGGACGACGCCTTGATGCCTGTCCTCCTCTAAACATCTGCCTCTGAGGACGACGGAGTCGGGGCAGATGTGTGCTTTAACTGAGACCCATCGTGCAGCCCAAGTCCAAACGTGTCGATTAATAATATGAATTTGCAGTTTGATGCATAATTACTTGTCAAAGTGTTGATAACTGTGTGATGCTGGTATGTTCTACGGGGAATAATCATACGCAAATTGGAATTTTGCCACTCTGTTCGTTTATAATTGAACACGCTGGCCGACCTGACATTTACTGTGTAGCTGTCATTGTTCTGGTCACGAAGATTTTCAAGTTTCCCCTGTTTAAACAGTTTTTAATCTACTACAGTAAACCTTTGTAAAGTACCTTGAAACGCTGTATTACTACGCTGTAAACCTGCACACATCTTCAGCTCAACCTCTCCATGACAGAAGTTCTGGTCTAACGCCACTGGCTGCCTGCAGCTGCCCACATCAGGTTCAAAGCTCTGACTCTTGCCTACAGAGTGGTCGACTCAGCAGAACCTGTCTCCCTGAACTCCCTCATTCAGGTTTCCAATCCCTGCCAACAAACAGTATCTGGTGGTCCCTTCACCTCACAGCTAAAGAGCCCAAGCAAATCCCAGTGGTCACAGAGAGCTGCCAAACTCTGCACGGTCAGCGACCTCACTCCCAATACTGATAAAACTGCAGAAAACAGAACTCTTCTGCAACTTACTATGCACTTAAATCTACAAAAAAAAAAATAATAAAAAAAAAAGCTCCCTCGTTATTGCATCTCATGAAACAAAAACACAATTTCTCTTAGGTCTTTGCTTTGACGTTTTCGTCTTGGCATAGATTTTTTTGCTGCCTTGTTCCTCACTTGTAAGTCGCTTTGGATAAAAGTGTCTGCCAATGGACTAAATGTAAATGTAAACAGATGGGACTTTATTGGCCGCACACATTGCGTATCTAATTTTTAGGAAGAAGGGGGTGAGATTAAATAAGTTAATGCTTCCTCTCGCTCCTCGAATGTGTTGATGAATGACTTTGCTTCATGTCTGTTTTGTGTGTTGAATTTCGTTTTTGTCCTTTTTTGGACTGACAGATTGCATTATCAATTTTTTTTTTGTCTTACATAATAAATAAAAATTCAACTAAATATGTCCTTTATTAGCAGCCCAAGAATTAAAAATTACTTGCGTGCACTGACTTCAGTATTTGACTTTGACGCACCCTACTGGACCTAGAACACATGCTAAACCATAACCTCCGTTCATCTTGCTGATTGCTTTTCTGTCTGTGTTTAATATTTGGCATTATATTGTGTCTTGTGCTACTTTTGGAAAAGAAAAAAATAGTTGAGGACAACACAAGTTGCCCACTGTGAGTATAATTAGCATTTACACCAACTGGGCAGGTGTAGGGTCTTGAAATACCACACACACACACACAAACACTTTTGGGATTTTTAGCACTTGGGCTCAAGTCATGATTGATAGATGCTGTTTACTCCTGGGCAGGGCACTCAATTTCAACTTAAGATGCCATTAGTGACAAACAATGCTTTCTCAAAGGAGGAAAACAAGCTAAAATAACAGTTATTAAGGTAATTATGAGTCATAGATGCTATTAGGCCTCGATGGATCTTTGTTATTGGAACTAATATGTCTTTGGTTGCTCTTCTTGAGGTGCCTTGATTCCCTGATGCCTCCCCATTATTGATGATAGCAATGGGGAGGCAATAATGTCATTTGTTTTCTCCTGATGAGGAATCAGAAACATGTAGCAGTTGTAATCTTCAAGGACGAATCCTCACAATCTCCTGAACACAGTGGGCTGCAACCTTTGATCATGTTGCACAAGCACACAAGTGCTGAAATGTGGATGGAACCTATTGTAGTGTGACTGAACGGGGTTGGAGCTAAAGCAAATGGTAGAGCTGTTCAACACATCCTCATCCCACAGCGTCAGATAACGACGGTTCCTACGGCGTCATATTGTGCCGGTTTTTGAAGTCCTCTGGCGTATCAACGTGCGACAGGTACCCTTTGGTGTTAATGTTGGAGGCTTCAGGACCACCACAGTTTGAACGCCATGGAATCAACTCTGCATGTACACAAAAACTGAGTTGGCGTTAGGCTCAAAAACTTCACGGTAAGGTTACGTTACGAGATTTTCCCCACAGCGGCTCATTTTTCCACATGTTACAAAGTAAATTACATAAAACCAAAATGTTACAAAGAGTGACAACGGCACACACTTGGTGCACCCTCCACCTCCCTATAAAAGTTTCTATGCCATTGCCATTGCTCAAACATCGAAGCGCCTGGGTTTCCATTGTCCTACTCTGTTTGTTTCAGGCTATTCGATGGCTGTGGAAAGGGAAATGTGCTGTAATAAAGCTATTTAGCACTTGTTTAGATCCTGAATCACAGCACAAACACTAACAGAAGTGGAAAAGAGATCACTTGAATTTGTTGCATTCGTGAAGAGTTTATGTATTGTCGTGTCACCGCAGTTTATTTTGGTATAAGTCACATTTGTGGATTTGAGTATTTGGAGGTGAAGTATGTCATTCATCATTCTGTGTTTAATGGCTTTTAATAGACCTAAAAAAAACCCATCACATTACATCACATTGTAGGTTATTGACTGAGATAAGGATCTTTCTTAACTATTAAAAATACTTTTTCTAACCCTTTTGTATTTTGTCATGGCTTTGTCTCTTGATGAGCTTCAACACCTCACTGCTTCCTTAAATTAGTGTTGTTGTTTCAACTGTCACTTCTGATTCCTCTCTCAGCTTAAAAGTCCCGTGACAAATTGATGTACTTTAACTATTTTCCCGAGTCACTGGATTGGGATGTACACGTACATTACAAACACATAATGGGGAATACATGCTTGTTTTTTGTTCTCTTTGTTATTTGCAGCCCTGCTCCTGACACACTAAGTTAGGCTGCATACACTGAAACCAAATGGCGTGCAGGAGAATTAACATTCTAATTAAAATCTAATTAAACTTTGATTTGCCAGATAATTATACTCGTGTGTTGCTGTTCTCTGGACTATTCAGATTTGATGAGGTGTGTTCGTGGTAATTACCTCGATGATGTGGCGAGGCAAAACAAAAGACAAGAGGTTTAGTGGCTTCACATCATAATGCACGTTTTAGTAGGAGCTGTGCTGTGCGTAATTGGCCCTTTATACCATGAGCCATTTCCTGGTGGAAAAGGAGAAGCAATTGTGAAGGCAGGAGTGGACATCTGTCTTAGAAGGTTTATAACCAGCTTTTAGTATGTGGAGTTTACATTTTTAGCGTTTTGTGAATAAAGCACATAGCAGGACATTTTTGTTCACAGCTCAATTAGCATCATAAACACATCCACCCATTCTCTAAATGAGTAACTGCGATAAAACGCATTTACTATTAGTGCTAAGGCCAAAAATAAGCCTGAATATATGGTATTGCAGGGCACCTTCGCCAATTTGTAATTGTTCATTAATGCTTTCAAACGTACCTCTGACTTCACCATATTAAAATATTTCTCTGCATCAAGCTGAAAAACTCCTCCGGGTGATGTCATCTGATGTGATTTTTTTTCGCTACTAGTATTAAAACCTCCACCATGTGAGCAAACGAGATCACATAATCTGAAATTAGGGTTCCTCCAAGTGATGTAATCTGGAGGCATTTTTCCAGGTGGAAGTAGAGAGATATGTTTTATGCAGCGGTTGATGATGTTTTTTGGACTAATTATGAAGCACAACACATCCAGGACCCTCCCCCTGTATTTTGTCATGGCTTTGTCTCTTAAAAGAGTTTCAACACCTCACTGCTTCCATAAATTAGTGTTGTTGTTTCAACTGTCACTTTTGATTCCTCCTCCAGCTTAAAAGTCCCATGACAAATTGAACTATTTTCCTAAGCCACTGGATTTTGATACACATGTACATTTTGGTTTTTGGGGCCAAACTGATCCAGAAAAAAAAAAAAAGCTCACTGTATGTCATGCAAAAATAGATAATTCCACAGAACGAAATGGTTGTTTATTCATAAAAGATGCAGGCAGCAGCTAAAAATGATTACGGATGCCAAAGATTATAGATTTACATCAAATGTAATGCGGGTGCCACCTGTTCTGTCAGCTAGTTTATTTGCAGTGTGTATGAGTAGACAGCGACATACCTTGGAATGTGAAACCTCGAAACATATATGCCAATGACGGATTGCAGAAACTGCCATACAAAGTCCTTTAAGTCCAGCTTGATGAGAACACGTGTTCTAGCAGGTACAGGTAAACCAGGTAGAGCTAAACAACAGCTGTTGTGTGTTCTTACCTAATTCCATAGCCTGAAGTCACAGCTTCTGCCAGCTGCACACACCTTGTTTGAATAACAGCCACTAGCAATCAGATAAGACCAAACCTGGAATTTCCTCTATGTCCTGGAAGATACCACCTGAGGAAACATAGCAAGCCTGTATTGTAACCAGAGTGGAACGGAGGCACATACACTGGAGTTATGAAATGTAATTACTCATCAAGAGTGGATAGACACAAGTGTGAGAACATTTGCATCATCCATCTTGGTATTCCCTTAAAGACTTGGTCTTGGAATGCAACTTGGCCACATGTTCATGTTGCATTCAGTTAAAGGGAGCAGTGTAGCTCAGTGGGCGGAGCGTGGCAGCAACAAGGCGAGGAAGGCTTTGGTTTGCCGCCTGCAGCTCGGTGGTGCACTGCCAGGTTTTAGGGGTCCAGCTCCTCGTGTAGATGAATGAGTGGAGCAATGCTCTGAGTCTGCCAGGTTTAGGGATTTAAATCCCACAATGAGCCATCCACGCTGAAGCTGGAGGCACCTGCAGCTTCCATAATGTCCTTTGAATTAAAAAGGCAAATTTAATTAAATGTAGAATTTACAAAAACACCCATGCTCTTGAAACATGTTCCTCTACGTGAAAAGCAGCAAACTGAAAACACACGTGCAGGTTTCACAAAACGTTATCGTGCTATCTATGATCTATTATGTGACTAATTTAAGAAAAGAAAAAAACACAAACTGCATGAGAAAAGAGACACCTCACACCCTACAGGAAAATTGCACTTTTTAGCGTTTCACTAAATATCACTAAATATTAGAAATGTGCTTCATAAAAACATTTGAATTTGAATGAACTTGACTTTTAGTTTGTTAAACTTAAAATAACATGGTTTCTACTCTAAGAGTTTCCATAAATATTACTTAACTGAATTGAGTGAGATCACTTTACATAAATAGGAGTTGAGGTATCAACAAGAGGAACTTACATCACTGTAAAGAAATGTATTTTATTTTGGTAAACTTAAAATAACATTTCACATTTTTAAGTTAAACTCACTTTGATCACACATTACTTAATTGTTTTGAGGCAACTGGTTTCTTAGAAGTTTTTTGAGTAAATTCAGCTCAACTTAAATTCAAATTTAATGAAAACTTCAGAGACCTCACATCTGCAGTCTTTTCCTGCCCTCATTTTCAAAGACTCTCTTCGATCGCCACGTGTTCATACCGCTTTTGACAAAATGTGTCCCAGACACACATGCATGGATGCCAAACTGATAATGACGGTTCAATCAGAACCTCTCAGCCTGGATCTTAAAGGAATATCTCCAGAAACTGATATCATGAGAGAAGAATAGGCCTATTCTCATGCAAATGCAACGTGTGTGGTTGCTCCAGAATGCAAACCACTATAATAGCTTGAAAAATGGGAAATGGAAATCATACTTTTGTATCAAACGCCCTCTTTCTCTGTTGAATAAGTTTTGTAGTTTGCAAGCCAGAAGTTAACAAGAAGCACATGGTTTTAGGTGCAACACAAATGGAGATTTTGTTTCATACGCAAGTAATTTATCACGGTGTTCAATCTGCTGCAGCTCTGACAAATCTTTTTGAACCAAAGTGCTTTAAAAAAAATGACAACATATTTTAGGGGTAAATAAAGAAAATGCTGTTTCTTTACACGTAATTACATAGTTTATGAAAGATGTGAGCTGCTCCAGAGTAGTTGACATTAACAGTCAGGCTCCCACAAAAGATGATGCAGATGTTATTGGGTGGGCGCACTCACTGGAATATCCACCTCCTCCAAAGCCCAACAGCTGGTTCCTCGTCGCTCATGCGCACTGAACTGTGGAGACGGTGGCCTTTGTGGATTGTCGGAAAAATGGGAATCATATTGGAGGTTGCCGACTGAGAAGGGTTTAAAGGCAACAGAAATCCGATGCAATATTCAGGAATGCTTTGGGTTCTATATCTCAAATCCAGTGTGTGTTGTCCTCAAATAATCCTGGGTTATTGAATAAGCTGGATGATCCACCAGAGCTTAGTAAGAAAGTGTCTATATGACGATAAGTGACCAAATTAATAGTTTTCGGCTGCAAATGATGCGTACACAAAAGTTTGACTTACCCTTGTTAGCCCTAACATTATTTTACAGTTTCCCAAATTAAATTCTCGTGTTGAGCTGATACATATTCATGTTTTTACTGCATTTTTATACGCTACATTCATATATAGACGTCACTGTAATATCTGCCCATGTTGCAATAAGTTTTGCAAACGAAGTAAATAAAAAGCTGGCTTGCATCGCTACGAAGTCCGAGCTTTCACGGAGCACTTGAAGGCGGTCTGACTTTTCTCTGAAGTTTGACTTCAGCTCGGGGAGATTTGCTCTCAGCGCTTTTTTTGGTTTTTTTTGTTAGTTTGTTAGTTTGTTAGTTTGTTAGTTTGTTAGTTTGTTAGCTTAAACAAGTGTGGACGGGTTTAGGAGCCAGGTGGGGTTTAAGCGAGGATGTGAGTGGACGGTGACTCAGGACGATGATAAAAAGTACAAAGTGGATGACGTCGAGGCGGTGATTTCCTTTATTTCTGGGCTTCTGGACATGTAGCTCCTCATTCAGCGGGATGTGCACGTCGTCCGCTCTGTGAAACCCTCCAAAACCCGTTTGCTGTCGCGTCTTCGTCACAAAGTTGAGCTCTGGGAGCAGAAACCATGTTGGGAAAGTGTTCGGCGGCGGTCGCTGTGGTCCTGCTCGGGTGGTTCGCCTCGTCTTGCTGGACGGAGGAAGCATCTTGTCACGGAGCCTACGACCTCTACTTCGTTTTGGACAGGTAGGTCACAGGGACCTGGGCCACAGGGTCAAGTTGAAACATGAATGATGGGACGGGGTGAACTGGGACTCTTTTTTTTTTTTTTTTTTTTTTGTGGGGGGGGGCTGTTTTGTTGCAGGTGTGACCCTGTTTGTGTGACGCTCAGCGGGGACGTTTTGGCGTCTAGCCACACTTTGTGTTCTCCCCAACAGTTACCAGACATGGTTGACTTCACTCCGCAGCAGACAGGCTACATAAGTTGGCCAAAAGTATTTGCAGCAAAGCCGAGGCCATGAAAAACAAGTTGTCTAAGTCCTGACCTCAACCAGGTTCATCCTTGTGATGTTGGGCCTCAGCACTGCTGTTGTGGGATAGAAGCACATTCCTGCAGCTGGGTAACTTAAAAAAAAAAAAAAATAGACTGGAGACGGTCACATATGGATGTGATGTGCAGGTGTTGGTCGGATTGACATCAGTTCAGCTCACGGGTTTCTTCCCCCTCGATGACACAGTCTCAGAGAAATTACTACTGGCTTAGCAGTTAAGTCAGCTGAGGTTGTGCTGAGCTGACGTGCATCTCTGGTGGTGGTTTTTCCTTGACCAAATCTGAGCTATAAATGTGTTATGGAAAGACCAGATCCCTGAAATGACAGTTTTAGATTAGGAGAGAATAGTGGCAGATAAGAAAAAGCCTGTGTCTGGTGCTGCACGATACTAACTGTTTGCATTCTACTGGAGTAAAAGTGACCTCATGACTATTTCTTGGTTAACCAAGCCTTAACCAAGCTGGCTTAAAGAGGTGCAGAGGTGAAGTTGTGAGGTTTATTCTTAAATAGTATCTCTTGCATGCAACGTGCTGCAAATGTGAGGAATTAAGGAAAGAGGAAATCTTTTTTTTTTTTAATTCCTTCCCTCACAATAACAGAAACATTTCTTACTACTTCAAAGCCGATTCGTGAGCCGTTCTACAAAAGGCCCTTTTTATTTTAGCACGTTGCCAAAAAACACGCGGCCACTTCTGTTGAGAAATCGAATATTCAACATTGAGCATTGTTTGTTAATCGTGCAAACCAGCAAGAAACCTTGCAGCACTATTTGGAACACACTTTGGCAATGCACCACTTCCTGTGTCTTTTGATGCACTCGGTGTGCTGCTTCTCGAATCAAGCGTACAGGTACTTCACACCCAGAGTCGATCAGTTCAGCAGAACGTTTGAGTCCTGCAGTAGTCGTGCAAGAAGAACTCCTGATAAATTACGAGAGAGTTTACAGCTTTGACAGCAACTGTTTTTAATTCCTTCCTCTCCCCTGCTTGGAAACACGCCATCGCTCAGGGCCACTGAGTTGAAACACTGCTACCCTGACCCGTTTGCAAACCACCCCGCCCTCATGGAAATTGCAAAATTACAGTATGATGACCAAGATTATAAGTGTGTTGATCTTACTTTTCCCCCTGCATTTGAAAGTTGGTGGCCTCATTTGTTTCCCTCTGCAAGTTTATACTTGGACCTAAAAGCATAGCCAGCTGTAATTGGCCCGTCGTCAGCTGTCAAATATTTGCATGGATTTTCGCAGGATGTTTGCTGGAGATAAAGTTTTTGGATTGCTCTGATAAGACTAAGGGGGTGGAGCAGCAATTTACTATGCTTCTACACAAAGAAATGTCCCTTTTTGTGTTCTGACTCCTAGTGGTGGTTCTTCCTGAGGCCAGTTCATGTAGGAGCTTATGCTTAGTTTTGTGAGCACTCAGGCTGCTTTTCCCAAGAAAGGGTCCAGTAGAGTGTTGCTTTTGTCATCTGACACTGAGACTTACGTTGTCCCTGTCAGGAGACTCACTTACAGTCATTGGACATTTGCACAGCTGGAAGCTGCTTTGTAGAGACCCTGACCCCTGAGTTTTGTAGGAGTTTAGTGTCCTAGCCAGTAATGATCATGGGTGTGGAGTTGTTGTTGCACTACTCCTGTAGTTTTCATACCCAGATTAGTCCTGCGAGTCCCACCAACCATCCAGTCACAGCTACCTTGTACACGGGGACAGTTTTAAAACATTTTTAGATGGAGGGAACAGGGGACATAACAAATGGCAAGAAACAGTTGCGCGGAGGCGACAGTTATTTAGTTGACAATAATTCTGAACACACTTGTAGGCCTCATAAACATAGTGGGTGGCCAACCAGACTTTCAAAGGGGCCTTTGCCACCTCAGGCCACCCCTTTGGCCCCACACCTGCTGAGACTGTGAGAAGTAAAACCTAGGGTGGACATACTGTATAGTAATAGATTTGGAGATAATAGTAGAGTTTCTTTCCAATAGTTATGTGCTACCTGCAAAGGCTGCATGATGTGTGATGGTGCAATGCTTTTTCAGCTTGTTACAAAACGAAAACTTACAGTTCTCCTTTTTCCATGATTAATATATCGGAGTAGTCCGCCCGAGCTTTTACTTTAGACCCGGAGTCATTACATCCCCTCATTAGTAGTGCTGTGCCCCTTTTAACACAAAGCGACTTGCACAGGGACCCCTGTGATGGACTGAAGAATGACTTGATAACAGATGTTAATAAATGTCAAATAAAAGATCACAATATAAATAAACATTTCATCCGCATTTTGCATTATAATTAGCTCGGAAAGAATTCTGCAGTTCCTAACTTGTGTCTGCATTACACATTTGAGTACTATTCTGAAAACTGTGGTGTGTTATATTTAGGGAGGGCGGCGACAGAATTCAAAATAAACAGCGCATTTGCAGCACTAACCTTTACTAGCGTTGACATGACGTGAAAACAGTTGAAATGCGTTGGAGTAGGTAGAGCCTTTTTTTTTTTATCACCGCTCCAACACCTGCTGCCATTGCAGCATCGTCAAGGTGCAGTGGAACTTTACCCACGTGGTCGTCTCTCCTCTCACTGCTGCGTGACCTTGTCTTTGTGCAGCTGATAGGGCAGAAAGGTGGAATAAATGATGAGGATACTAATGGTCAAACTCTTTTGTTTTATGTTCTTTGCACATACAGTGAACTGTAATTATTGGTTTAATTAGCTCTTTGTCATTACACCAAGGGCACATTTTACATACTGTGGTCGGACTGACTTACTGACGAGTGAGAAGGGCTAAAGGCTGCAGGTCGACTCCCACCTCACGTTGGGTTGTCCTTGGTTACGGCAGGAATTCATAGTTATCGACAATTAGCACGTCTTCGTTAGCTTTAATGAGACAAAAAGATAAGTGGTGGAAGATGGCAGCGCTTCAAAGCGCAACCTCCCATTTCCAATTTGGGGTATATTCAAGTTTTCACATTAGCTGAGAAACGGAAGGATTGACGACTAAACGCGTGACAGGAAGAAGGAAGGAACAAGCTAAGTAACGGACAAAGGAGGGGATGTCCTGTTTGTGTATCTGTTACTTTGGTGATTTATTTATTTGTCGTTTATTCCCTTATCTTGGATTTTATATATATTCTAGCTCTATAACTCTGTTCCTCTGAACATTTGAGGGCTCTAACAGCTGAAGTGGCTGCTATAGTATGCAGACTTATCAGCACAGTAATCCAGCATGTGGCTGGTGTTAATGTCCAACTGTGGTTGTGGTACAAAGCACAAATACAGTACAATATTTTACTACCCAGCACACAATCTGCTGCGACTGGTGAGCTGTGAGCTGTGAGCTGTGAGCTGACTTTCTCTTTGCTTCCTTTTTTTTTTTTTTTTTTTCCCCCTCTCGTTTCAGGTCTGGAAGTGTTTCCAATGATTGGATCGAGATTTACTCGTTTGTGAAGAACCTTACTGATCGATTTGTGAGGTGAGTATAAAGTCGCCAGTGTCAAAGTTATGTGATCCTCTGTCCTTGAGTCAAAGAATTAAAATCTCACAAAACGGCAGCGTAGTAGAAGAAGAAGAAGGCCTGAAATTAACAACGTAGTAGATTTATATTATGGACAATCAGAATCACAAATAAAGAACATTAACAGGGAGAACATCTGGGTGCTGCTGTGCATATATTCCATGGACCAATATCACTGGCCACTTTAATAGGTACACCTGTACAGTCTAATGCAATCCAAGACAGCAGCTCTGCCATCAATTCTACTTTTACGAGGTCATAATTTCTCAGTTTTTAAGTTGAAACTGTTAGAAAGGTGGTATTTCATTTTAAATAGTGTGGTCCAACATTAGAACCACGTCTTAATGTAATGCATCCCACTATGACTTTAATAATAACCACATAGTCACCTTTCTGACAGTTTCAATTTAAAGCCTGAGAAAATTTGTAAAGGTACAATTGTATTATAGATGTTTTGGCCGGTGAGTGTACTGCATATTGAACAAATACAAGCAGAACTTTTGACTGATTTCCTTTATTTTAAAATTATATTTCACATCACAAACTGTCTGTTTGTAATTCAGGAGTTTACAACATGAGGTGTAGCCTGTTGCACGGATTCAAACGACTTCCCGCTTGTTTCACAAACAAATTCTGCAAAGTCGACGACATCCTTTTTGCACTTGATTTTAAAAAAGAAAAAAGAAAAAAAAAAAAAAAAAGAAGGCAAAATCGGAGTAACCGGCTCTCAGCGTTCCACTTGCATAATGTTTGAGTCAAACGGCGCCTGCCAGCACAGTACAGACGGTAGCGACCCAGCCAGAATGAAGTGGTTGGTTGAAGAAAATAGCAAAGGCACCAGGTGGGAGTGGGTGGCAGAGAGGAGCAGTCTTCTGGGCTGTGAGAATGGCCATTTGCACCGGGGGGGTCCGGCTCCACACTTATCCCTTGCTTCCACCACAGAACGGCTGACAGGCAGACAATGTACAGTAAAGCAAAAGAACACTGGAAAGCGACGAGGACAATCTGCTAAACAATGCTCGCTCACCAAGAGCACTTCTGTTCTGCCATGTGGAGCAAACTGGACTATTTCATCAATCCCCCCTCCACTGGTCTCAAAGACAAATAATCCCTACACCACCCTCTGATTTGTCCTTGGCATAGCTGCCTCTTTATCCTGACTCTTTCTTACACATAGAACAAATCTCGGTATGACTGAACATATACAATCCAGCTCTGCTGAAAATTTGACGTTAAGTCACCACCCACGTTTTCTCATCTGTGACTTGTGCGCCGTTAGCTTTTAGTCCACATATGACTCTGAAAGTTGCAGACAGGATGTGGATGTATACGGATGCTGCCGCTCCCTGCCAAATCTGGCCGTGTGGCTTAAAGATTGTGCTATGTTTGCGGGGGAGGATCGCGACTGGGCCATGTGTCACGTGGGTGAGAAATATCAGCACCTCTCCTTATGCTCTGAAGGCTCCAGATCTCTGAAGGAAACACTTGTGCGCTTAATTATCTGAAGTTTTAACTCGCACTGTGGGATGGCATCCATGTGCTTTGTGTTTGTTACCGAGGTGGGGAGTAGCAGAGGACTTTTATTTCTGTAATTACTACGTGTATCTGACACTTGCGTTACTGGTTCGTTGTAGCATTTTAGATTTTGAAATATTGTTGCATGATGTTACATTTTATCTCCATATATTAGTTCTGATAATGCTCTTTTCAAATTAAACTCTGTGCATCACATAGTTTGGAGATGATTGGGATCCATCTTCCATGTGGGAAGTAACGTGTCTGTTCATCACTTCTTCACTAGTACAGTGGACATACAAAAGACAAAATTTGTGTTAAACTAATTGTATTTTTAGCTGCTATCCAGTGGCACTTTTACTTGTAATGAATGTGTTTGTTGTGAATTGGTCACTTCTCTTTAACAAGGCCATTATCGTGTAGAAGTTCACAAAACACAGCTTTTGGTAGCGTAAAAGATGTGTTTGCAAATTTGAACAAACCGCTTGAACTTGCATCAGCTTGATAACAAAGTGACTTTCTGAGCAGTTTGTAGCCCTTTAACTGAACTTAAAGCATAGAAATGCTCAAAATGACTCCTGATTAAACTTCAGTACATACGAAACGTTATTTAAAGCCCCAAGTTTCATAAAATCTTAATTGCTGCTTAGAGACAAAAGGCTTCTGTATCTCAGACTTTTAGTTTTTTTAAATTACAAAATGCAACTTAAGCTAGTTTCAGCAATTAGTCTTTGATGCTCTGCACAGCTCTACCTCTCCCTCCTCTCTACACTCCGATCTCTTACTAATTAAAGAGTATTAAGTTGACTTAAATTCAGATTAATGTCTTTAATGTCTTTTAAAATCACACATGCAGTCGTTTGGAATGTGTTTAATTTCACTTTGTATTTCCTTGATAGGTTTGGTGCTTTTTAATTGAAAGTCGTAATAAAAAGGTCTTAAAGTCCTTAATGTAACTGGTGTGAGCCTCGTGCAAAACTTTTAAAAGTGAATATTTCTGCACTGCTGGCAGTGATTTTAAAGTGTGTGTGTGTGTGTATATTTCTAGCAAAAGGTTTTTAAAAAGTTCCACACTAACCAGTCAAAAATAATGCAAAGCCTACATATTGGAGATGGATGTTATTTCATTAGTATGAGTGAGTGTCCCTGTTACATTTAGCTCATACTGAAGTTTTTTAGACGGGGTTTCTAACACGTAACGGTGCATTTTTACAGTGGGGGCGGGGGTTTACACTGATTTAGCTATTAACATGTTACAGAAAACCAGCGGTGTTGCCCAAAAAGCGGTTGATGTGTTTGATAGGAGAGTGGATGTAGGATGTACAGGTTGTACCGAATGTAGTCAGAGACACATCGCTGTCCAGCGTCAGTTCACACACTTAAAGTCACAGGTACAAAGTATATGTATATTCAACAGTGTGTGTCAGAGTGTGTGTGTTTATGTGTGACTCATCACAACAGCATTTCCTATCTGAGAATTGATTAATCACTTCCTTCTGCCCTGCAGAAGCTGCTTTAATTCTTCCATTAATATCTGTTGACGTGAGAAGAGCCTTTTCTGTTTGCTTCTTTATTTCGGCCTCTTTAATTCTCTTTAACTGTAATGAGCTCATGTAAAAGCTTTATTTAGAAAAGTGTCAGTCACACTCGCTCACCTCTTTAAAGCCGTTCTGAGTAGTTGTACATCTCACGCTGTGTGGGTGGTTGTTTGATGAAGTGATGATGTTATGAAGGGTTAGGGATTGGATGTTGTATATAGCTTTAGCTTAGAGCAACTCTCTTTCTCTGAATATGAGATATGTGAATGAACTCAGCTTTTCTTTACGCACATATATCTTATTATTCTTTCTCTTTTTCAGCCCCAGTATGAGAGTCTCATTCATCGTCTTCTCAGCCAAAGCCCAAGTCCTGCTACCGCTGACTGGAGACAGGTACCACACCCCAAAATGAACTTGGACGAGTACATTTCATCATCTTACCATTACGTTGTGTGTTGCTGGTTTCAAAATAACACTTTTCAGCATCAGTTCTAAACTACAATGCTGCTTCCATGGTTACTGCACTTTAAGACGTAAGACGTCTCCTGTACTAAATAAGTCCAGAGATGTCTCTTATTTTAGAAAGTGAGGCACTAAAGGGAAGGACAGAAGCGTATTTTTGTTGGTTGTTTCCGTCCTCTCACACAAACCATTGTGAAATGAGGTAAATGTGTCAACTGTAGTCTTTTATTTCATTAGAGGAAAGCCTTTAAATATCTTTGATTTTCTATGTAGGGCTCATTGGTCTTACTTACTTCTACAACCTGCACAAAAAGATAAGGTAAATTAATTCGATGTAAAAAATCTGCACTGCAATGAGTAAGAAGCTGGTGCAAAACGGTAAAAGGGGAAAAAACAAAACAATAAAAAATAGTTGATTTAAATTTAAAAAATTAAACAAATATTAGGTTGTTTTTTTTTTTTATTTATTTTTTTGCCTCTAATCATTCCTCCTGTTCAGGTCTTTAAGACATCCCTCCAAAAGTTGCTTCCTGTGTAAAGGACGAGGGGCCAAATGTGTGAAAAATGTATTAGGAAGTTTATTACCAATTCAGCCACATTATGTGCGTGTTTTTCATTTTCCACCCTCATTTTAAATACAAGGAACCACAGAGAGGGGATTTTATTCCAAAGTCTTTTACTCTGAAAGATATCCACTTCATTTTTTTTAAACAAATTTTCACTTCAGATGCTCATTTAAACAGGACTGTGAATTTTGACCCCTATAACTTGGATTGACAGGCCTTTAGGAACAGTATGAGCAGGAGGAACAGTTACAAGTTAAAGTTCTTTCAGTGTTCATATGGGCACCTGACCGTTGTTTAAGTTAAGTAAAAATACAAATATTTTCAGTAGGCTGTAGTTGATAATAGTTACTATGAAAATGTGGTTGATTTGGTTTTACAGTGAGCTTGGCCTCTTCCTCCCGACCATCGTAGATGAAATGTTTGCATGCTTAGATTAGTGGTTGAATCCCCACAGGATTGTCACAGGCCAAAAAAGAGAGACTCTTCAAGGACTTCTTTTTTTCATCTTTATTTCAAGAATAACTTACTACAAGAACCATAACCACAAATTGCCACCACATCATGTACAGTGGCTATAGTACAAATCTCTCAGTGAGCTGCTTACATGCCGTTACAGCTGTTTCTCACTGTCGTTAATTTTCTCTGTGTTTTAAGGAACGAGATAAAAAATGGCTTGGAGAGCTTGCGGGCCGTTAAACCAGCAGGTGAGACTTACATGCACGAGGGAATAAAAGAGGTCAGTTTACCTTCTCAAATATATCACTTTAAAAGTCATCAGATTCTTGAGAGCCCAATGCAATGTTTTGTCATTTGTTTGAACTCAAAGGCCTCAAACCAGATTCAGACACAGAAGGTCAAGTCCTCCAGCATCATCCTGGCTTTGACAGATGGAAAACTGGAAGTTTACATTCACGAGCTCTCGGTGAAAGAGGTGAGATTCATATCATGTCGCAAACGCGCACAAGTCGCGTTGCCTAAATGTTGAAATTCTACTCGCAGAACAGATTTTGTGTTGGTTTCCAAAAAAACAGATCTTTCACTTGTTACTTCATCTGTTAATAATGAATAATTTGTTGAGGTTCAATTTGTATTTCTCTCTCTCTCTCTGTCTCTGTTTGATATTAATCGTGCGTTTTGATGTGCAGGCTAATACGGCGAGGAAATATGGTGCCCGTGTTTACTGTGTGGGCATCAAGGACTTCGATGAGCAGCAGGTAAGAGAGCTTTAGTCTTAATCTGCAGCAGTCAAACACCAGGGAAGCTTGCCACTGAATGTATGCTCAGTGATTAGGAATTTATCTTGAGACACTTGTAGCATAAGTGCTACTTCCTGTTTGGAAAAAGCAGTGTAAAATCAAACCCTCACCTGCAGAAAACTGGCTCTAAAAACTGAGGCACTTGCTCCAAAACAACTGAAAACAGTGAAAAGGGTGAACATTTCTAATAGCAGGTAGAAAGCATAGATTTAGATTCTATTTAAATCCAACAAAATACAATTTAATAGCTCATAACTCTCTTTAACTTTTTGTATGCTCATATGCATCAGCAAGCACCGAAATATTTTTGCTTCCAGTGAAGCTTTGCAGCGTCAGGCACAGTAGTGTGTGTCTGTGTATTTTGGAAAAGACTGATAACTTTTCAAAATTCCCAGTTTGATACAGTGTCATTGAAAATTTCATTGGGACAAAAGACCCTGGTGGAAGTGGGTGGGGTCTCTAATGATGTTGTGGACATTATAATCTTAAGGATAAAGCTTCTTTTTTTTGGGGGGGTTAACTTACATTGCACAGCAAATTGTGCAGTGGGTGATTTTACCAGTAGTAACAGCAGAAATCGGTTTGCAGCCATCACACTGTTCACAGAAACATCTGCTCATTACAGTTTACTTTAGTCTCCACATCCTAGAGTTTGTGCTCCTTTCACAAAATGATGCCAGATTGTCTGAGCTGCACCCAATTCAGTAATTTCCCTTCACAAGTCATGGTGGTTTGTTGTTATTACTGCCTTCAATGTTCCAACTTGGTGGCTTGTCCCTTGTAACCATTGGTAACCATCCTGTGATTAGCTCTTATTAAGTCCAAAACAAAGGCAATATTGCTCCCAGTTGGTGCCGCAGTGATTTAAAAAAAAAAAAAAAAAAAAAAATTTTTTTTTTTTTTAATGGTTGAGCAAAGTGTTTGCACCAGTCATGCCATCTGCTATGTCTCCTCCTGCCCATGGTATGAAAGGAAAGACAGTGCTCAGTCATAATGAGGAAAACAGAAAAAGAAGAAAGCAGCCTTAAATCAGCAGTACTTCACGTTTACGCCGCTCTTTCGTGTTAACAGCTTGCCGAAATTGCCGACACCAAGGACCAGGTATTTCCTGTCAAAGATGGCTTCCACGCACTCAAAGGCATCGTCAATTCTGTAAGTTCACCTACCGTCTGTTTGTGTGTTATTGACAACTTCAGATTTGTGAGTTTGAGATAAAATTGCTCCTCCCCACAGCTCCTGGGCACTTTCTTTTAGAAGCTTTGTTCTAATTTTATAATTAATTGATGGTGGTCACAAAGGTTTTCTGCCTTGACTTGACTGAAGTTTGTCACAAATTCATGCAAAAATCTCAGTGAATTTCCATGCAAGGCTGCATAGAAAATGTCTGTGGAAATAACTGCTCATTGGGTCCTCAGTCAGTAGAGTGAGGGAAGTGTTTTGCCCTCACTTTAGCAAATTAGACAGTGGAATGGGAGCAGCTTGACAGTTAGTCACTGTCCATATGACATCCTCTTGTGCTGTTGTGCTGAGTGTCGAAACTCTCAGTGCTGCAGAAGTGCTTCCATGCAATTAAAGCTTTTGTTGCGCAAAAAAATAATGGAGCTACCATCTATTGTTGTTAGGGCTACTGATAACAGGGATTGTATTTTACAGATGAATTCAATTCAACTTTCTTTATCTAGCGCCAACTCACAACAAGGTCATCGCAAGGCACTTTACAGAAGACTATATAGATGAATAGAGAAAACCCAAAAATTCCCCCAACTCCCTTTTTAAAAAAAGAAACCTCCAGCAGAACCAGGCTCAGGGTGGGCGGCCATCTGCCTTGACCAGTTGAGGTCAGTGGAAAGTGGAGAGAGAAATGAGAGGAAAAGAGCAACTAAAGTAACAACAAAACATCGGGCAGGTTGTTAGGACCAGTAGCTGCACACTGGAAAACACACAGCTCCAAAGCCCGGGGACACCTGCAGAAAGGGACAGAGAGAGGGAGACGGAGAAGGACACAGAGTTACATACATACAGTGGTCACAATTGTGGGGTGAGAGGAGAGGAGAGAGGGTCAAGAGGGGGAAAGGAGCTCAGTGCATTGGGGGGTGGGTCCCCCAGCAGTCTAAGCCTATAGCAGCATAACTATAACTAACTATAAGCTTTATTAAAGAGGAAGGTTTTAAGCCGAGACTTAAAAGGAGAGAGGGTGTCTGTAAGAAGCAGGGCTTTAAATTCTATTCTAGATTTAATGGGAAGCCAATGGAGAGAAGCTAGTGAAGGTGAAATATGATCTCTCTTGCTGGTTCCAGTCAGCACTCTGGCTGCAGCATTTTGGATTAATTGCAGGCTCTTTAGTTACTGGGGCATCCTGAAAGTAGGGAATTGCAGTAGTCCAACCTAGAGGTAACAAATGCATGGACCAGTTTTTCGGCATCACTTTGAGACCTAATTTTTGCAATGTTCCGTAGGTGGAAGAAGGTTTGTCTAGAGATTTGAGATTGAAATCCTGGTCCAAAATAACTCCAAGGTTCCTTGCAGTAGTACTGGAGGCCAGACTTATGCCATCTAGAGTAACAACATGGTTGGACATCACATTTCTGACTTTTGGGCCCAAATACTATGACTTCAGTTTTGTCTGAGTTTAGAAGTAAGAAATTGTGGGACATCCAGGCCTTTATGTCTTGTAGGCTTGAAGCTTGATTAACTGATTTTTTTTTTTTTCATCTGGTTCCATAGATAGATAGAGCTGGGTATTATCAGCATAGCAGTAAATTTATGGAGTGTTTTCTAATAATGTTGCGTAAAGGAGACATATATAAAGTAAAAAGTATTGGTCCTAACACAGAGCCTTGTGGAACTCCATAGCTAACCTTTGTGTGCATGGAGGATTCATCATTAACATGAACAAATTGAAATCTATCAGATAGATTTAAACCAACCTATTTCAGTTCCTTTAATCCCAATTTTATTTTCCAGTCTCTATGATGAGCTCTAAATCCTGACTAAAAGTCTTCAAACAAATTATTCCTATGAAGGTGATTACATAATTGTTTTGCAACTACTGTTTCAATTATTTTAGAAATAAAGGGGAGATTAGATATTGGTCTGTAATTGGCTAAAACACCTGGGTCAAGACAGGGTTTTTTAAGTAGTGGTTTAATTACAGCTACCTCATAGGCCTGTAGTACATAGCCTGTAACAGAGCTATGGCTCTTAGTCAGCCTGGCTTAAGTGCTGAACAGAAACTGGGTTTTTTTCTTGTTTTCTTCTATTAATGATGAATAATATGTTGTTCTGGCATCACAGAGCTTTTATGTACATTTTTAAACTGTTTTTCCAGGCTAAATGAGATTTTTCTAAATTTCGGTTCCTTTCTAACTTTCGTGTTGCTTGTTTTAAGTTGCGTGTTTGTGAACTATACCAAGGAGATCACCTCTTCTGGTTTACTGCCTTCTTTTTTAGAGGGGCAACACTATCGAGTATTGAATGTAGTGAGGCTGCAGAATTGTCAGCTAGATAATCTATTTGTGCAGGAGTAACATTAAGGTGGCAACTTTCCATTGTATTAACATATGGTGAAGCAAATGATGAAGAAATAATTTGTTTACAGCTTTTTCACTTAAGCATCTGCTATAGTGGAATTTTAGTCTATGTATAGTATTAGAAAATAGTCAGACAGAAGAGAGTTATTATTTTTTTTTTTTGTTAATTTTTTGTTTCAATTCCATATGTAAGGATGAGGTCTAACGTGTGACTAAAACAGTGAGTGGGTTTATTTACATTTTGGGAAAAACCAATTAAATCTAATAATGAATTAAACAGAGTGTTGAGGCAGTAACTCTACATGAATGTTAAAGTCACCCACTGTGATGACTTCATCTGTACTAAGCACTAAATCAGATAGAAAATCAGAAAATTCAATCAAAAACTCCGAGTAAGGGACTGGAGGACGGTACACGATAACAAATAATAGTGGTTTTCTATTTTTCCAGTTTGGGTGCGAAACACTAAGAGTAAGACTCTTACATGAGTTATAGCTTTGTGGAACATGATGATTAATATGACTTGGGGGGTTTGACTCATATAAACTGACATATTCTTCCTGCTGCAACCAAGTTTCAGTGAGACAAAATAAATGGAATTGATGATCAGTAATTAAGTCATTTACTAACAGAGATTTAAAAGAGAGAGATCTGATATTTAATAATCCACTTTTAATAGTTTGGGGTTTTGTTCTGTAAGAGGAGTAGTCGTGACTTTTATTAGGTTATTATGATTAACTCCTTATGGTGGTTTTTGGATTATGTAATTTCGTTGGTCCGGGAACAGACAAGTCTCTATAGGAATGTGGGAGTTGGGGGGGGGGGGGGTGAGGGCTGTAAGAACACTGCAGAGAGACGTGTAGATCAGTCCATTAATCTGCATGATTAAAAGAAAATATCAGGAGCACGCAGGCCCAAAAAGGTGCAGTAAAACATGTCGAAGAATTAAATGCACCGATACAAAGAGCAGTTTGACCAGTACAGTGATTATTGTATTATACAATCCAGTGAAGTAAAATTACCAGCAGAGCTTAGTTCCTTTAGTCCCCTTTTTTTTTTTTTTTGGAGTTGTGCAACAGTACTGATCCTGAACAGATCTTGATCCAGTTCCGCCATGATGTAACATTTTCCTCAGGCTGTAGCGTGTATGATGTCCTAATCTTGTATATTGTGAAATTATCTGACAATTATATTGCTGTCTGCAAATGTTGCTTATACAAATGCCTTTTACAACATTAGACAATAAGTGAACATAGGTATCATCTCTGTCCTGAAACATCTCTCAACTATTTTAAAGCAGTTTATTTTTTACTTTTTTTGCTTGTATTTATGCCTTAATCAGAAATCAGTAACTCTGACCTGAGCAGTTAAGTGATGTCATTCTTTGCTTTCTTTACTGTTGCTGACTGGCCCCTCAGAACATGCACTTATAAGCCTTAGAAGAAAAGCAGTGGTTATATATTGTCACCCACAATCCATGAGTAAATGCGCAACCAAGCTCACTGTTTATTTATATTTAGTCATATAGCAGTTTATATGTCAAAGTTATAAAAAAAAAAAAACAATGAGTTTTTTTAAAGCATCACTTTGCAAATTTTCCATCTCCCACTGATTCGTGATACATTTTGCGCTTGCGGCAACACCGTCAGCCAAGGCTGGTGTTTGCATGGCAACATTTATACCTGAATCTGACCTGAACTCGACTTGCTTCACAGCCTATGAGGACAAGAGTGAAACGAGACAGAGCTGTGAGACTTGCAGCTGGGAGGAAACAAAGCCAAAGGGCGTAACTTCTTTCTGTTGTGTGATGTGTGCAGCTATGATTGATTGTGCTACTAAACTGTGGCTCTAAGTCTCTGTTTTTAAAAAGCACACGTCAGGAACGTTGCCAGTTTCAACGGTTGCAACCGTTAATGGACATAAATGGAAATCTTTCATAAAATTTATTTTAAATCTGATTTTTTTTACTATATAATGCATGACCTGTTTTTAAATACATGTTACATGACCCCCTAGACATCATTATTGGTATTTTAATCTTATTCTGTGTGATGCATGTTTTATATATTTGCAGCAAAATAATAAAAAGCCAAAGCAAATGTAATCGCATTTTATTGCAGACCAAAGTGTGAGTAAGCACGACTAGCTCCCTGAAAGTATAAAAGTAAAAACTGGCAAACTCTTTCTACCATATTGACATGCATCCAGCTTGTAATAATTAACATTCAGAGGTTTCCAGCACATTTTCAAGGGTGGATTTGATTAATGAGAATTAGGAGGAGCCAACATGAGCCAAAGCGATGTTACATCGCCGTTCAAAAATATTTCTTTTTATTTTTGTATGTTTTAAAATACACAACAACACTTTTTAATTTTCCCCAAGAGCCTCTGCAAGAATGTCCAGCACAACAACAGAAAAGCTCATCTCCTCAGTCCTCGGAGGGAGTGTGACGCTGCCTGCATCCAAATGAAACGCGGAGCATTCTTCCCTGATTAGTAATACTGGATTCCTGACTAGTTGGCCTCCTCTCCCCTCTGTTGGATTTCAAGGATTTAAGATCATCTGTGCAGCCTCTTACTGCAGGATCCACACTGTCTCTGTGACCAGCATGACAAAACTCACAGAAAGAGCTCAGCAAAGTTGGGTTTCTGCAGCGTTAGGACTTTTTTTTCCCCTACTTCTTCTTTTTCACAGCACTAAGCCTTTGTTGTCTGAGCTGTGGGACTTTTGGGAAAATCCGAAGTTGCAGTGTTGCCACATAAATGTTGTTTAACTACTGAAAACATCCAGCTGAGTCCAGCAAGCTGTAAATTATTACCCACCTCAAGATGTTTAGATGTTTTATATCGTGGTCTGTTTGAAAAAAAATAAAAATAAAAAATGCCCCCATCAACCTTTCTAACAAATTATTTCCATGAAATGACTATACCGGCCTCATCCTTTCAGGACCGCCCTCCCCAGTTGCAACGCTGGCTGAGATATTTGGACGACTTTGGATATTTGGATGACGGCCTCATTTTTTCCCCCTGCAGCCTGTAAATAATGTTTGTCACTAGATCCCAGAGAAATGAAGAGCCACTGTTTGAGTTCAACCAAACCAAGGCCTCTAATCTCAGCACTCAAAGCTGATTTTTTATATCTCCGAAAGGCTGAGATGTAGTTTTTGTTGCTATTACAAACCTGGTAGAGTCACTTCATTTAGCCTTGTTTCTGTTTTAAAAGTACAGTATTTAGCTTCATTTAAGAGCAAACGCTACTTTTTCCAAATGGCAAATTTATCTTTCGGGAGCAAAGCTGTTCACATTACTACACTTAATGAGGAAAATTATGTTATTCTTTAGGTCTTCCCTTCATTTTCAGCTTAGACGGGCAAACAGTCAATTTAGTTTTTTTCCCCTTTTCGTATTTTTTTCCCGGGCACTGCCAAGGAAGTAATTAGATGGGGAAAATAGTGGCACAGAGGAACAGCAGCAGATTCTTTTCCTCCCAGCTGTCATCTACAACCCTCTCCCCTTTTACCAATCCCATATCAAACCATCGTGTTTAATAGGGCCGCTGTAAACACTTCCTCCTTCCTCTCCTCAGATTGAAGTTTAGCCCAACATCAAATGAATGGTTCAAGTGTCCTGTATTGCAGTTAATATGCTCCTTTTTACCGACTGTGTACTGGGATTTGCATAGTTTGTCCTTTGTTGATTTATTGAATCATAGCGGATCATGCAGCTCCATGACAGTGGGCTCACACAGGCCTCTTTATATGATAATGCAGGATCCCGGAGGCTTTTAATAGAACGGAAGAATGTAATAGTCTTGCATAATTTTCCCATAAAGGCTGACACAGCTGCCATTTTTCCCTCCTTTTTCTCCTCGCTGCTGATATTCACCGCTCTCCTTCTAGCCGCCAGGCCCCGATCAGGATTGAGACGTTTCTCAGGTGTTGCTCCCTAATCTGTTTTCTAAACCTGACAGAGCCGATAACCGTCGGCACTTGATGTATTTATTGTTGGACCTCGAGCGATAATGCCCCCATTTCATTTGTTTCCCCATCCTCCAGATACTGAAGCGTTCGTGCACGGAGATCCAGAGAGTGGAGCCCTCCAGTGTCTGTGTGAATGGTGAGTGAAACCTACTCCTGCTGCAGCCAGTCTCTGGAGCTCTGCACAGATATGTGCATCCGGTGCAGGAATCCCTCTCTTACCAAACGCTTACTCAACTTATGACATCTCTTGGAATATTTCTCAATATCAAGCTGTAGTGAGGGAGCATGTCTGCTTCGAGACATAAAGTAGAGCAATGCTGAGCATTCACACAGGACACTTGGACTCTACTGAACCCCAAATTATTTTGTAGCTTTTAAACCTTCTACTTCTTTAAATGAAGCAATTGTACTGGTGAGGGTTCTTCACTGGCTAAGAGAACATTTTCCTTCTCACTCTCTTTGGTTTGCAGAGGTTTGAGGAGCATTAAGACCATTAAAGTGTGCAGAGAAGTGAAGCTTCAGTCAGAAAAGTCATAAACCTATTTTAATTTTTTTTCACCTTATCCATGAGGGTATTGGATGGTGGAACCATTCACTTAAACAAAATGTCCCAAATTCATTGAGACTCATTCATGGCTGATTTTGAGACCTAATCACGTTTCTGTGGACATAACACCTACAGGAAATAAGTAACTTCTCAATGCACGAACAGCTTTGACATGATTGTCTGGATACTGTTTGGCATGGAGCAGCAATACAGGGGGAAATTTCACATAAATGCAACTACGTTTAGGCCTGTGCTCAGTCCTCTGTTCTGTTTGACGTTCCAGAGACGTTCGACATCGTCCTCATAGGAAACGGCTTTACCATCGGACGCAGCAACGAAGCCGTCATCTGCAGCTTTATCATCAACCAACAAACCATCAGTAAGTGATGTAAATTACTATAAGTGCGTGAGGCTGAGGTTTTACATAACCATAGTGCTGCTCTAGACTTATGACACATAACTAAATTAGATCATTGGCCCAGATCCAGTGTCTGCACATATGACCATGACACATTTCTGATTTTTATGGAGACATTTACCAAGAATTAAAATAACAAAACAAAACCGATTATCAAGAGGAAGCTGAAGCCACACAAATCATTGAAAATAGTGATGAGAACAGCAAACAAAGTGCTGCCGCTCTATGAAAACATGGTCATCCTCCTTCTAGCCACCTCGTAAATGGTAAATGTTGTGCACTACCTACTGGCACTCAAAGTGCTCTACACTGCTTCTTATTCACCCATTCACATTCCCAATCACACACACACTCACACACCGATGGGGGAGCTGACCAACGCTCACTTCTTTTTGTCTCAGATGATGGGGATTTGTTGTCGATGGCTTCAGGAACACATTTTGATAGTTAGTGACTCAACAAAAGTGTCTTGCTTTGGACAGTGGACATTCACACAGAGCCTCTGCAGCGCAGTAAATGGTCCTAAGGAATGTTTGATAGTCATCATTCTAATTTTATCGAATCGCCCTGCACAGCTTGTTTACTTATTTAAGTTGCAGCAGTGTGAAATGATGTTGGAGATTCAGAGGTTTGACATGGCAGAAACGACCCCCCACCCCCCCACAGCCGCCACTCAGTCTGGACATGTCTGTTATCTCACTGTAGCTCCCTATCTATATAATCTAAATTCAACAGAAGATAGGAGACTATGTAGGTCACTGTGCTCCTTATTTTGAGCTTGCAGTCTGTTCTGTAGAGAAATCCTTTTTCAGGAAGCAAACGGGATTTGGCACCAAAAGCCAATCTTTTCAAGCTCTCATTTGGCCGTGGGATCTGTGGGATCGACGACTGCCAATGACAACACTTCCCTCCTTGACAAGCTATTTTTGATTTTCATCATTTCAACTCTACTAAAATACTTGAGCATATTTTTTCCTTTTAAAAAAGAACTTTATCTGAATTAGGAAATGGCCATTAGCAGATGTCTTCCTGTTAGTCCTTTCTCAGTTTAGGCTGTCTCACATTCGCCCACTTGGGGCTATTTATTCCCTTTTTGGCTTTTGCATGTGTTCAGCCCAGACCTTTTTAACAGTGGGGCACCTTATAATTATGGACAGGCATGATGGCAACTATGGAACACACACACCACATATGAGGAACAGATGCTACAGACTTCTCCATCACCAAAGCAGTTGGAGCACTGAGCAGACGAGCAAAAAAAAAAAACAACAAAAAAAAAAACAATAATCTGAACGACCTCCATGACTGAAGATGGTTCAGGCCTCTGTCAGCCTGTGCTGATGAACACACACACACACACACACACACACACACACACACACGCGCACATCATAATCCAATCTGTTTTTTGTTTTTTGTTTTTTATCCCTGATGACAGTTTGCCAGACATGAGGCAGTATTTTTACTTTACTAACTGCAAAATAAAATGTATTCATATTATTTTTAAAGCACATGAAGTTACCAATATAACTGAATATGTTGAATGCGGAAAGAACTGTTTGCTGGATGGACTGTTTATGCCAAAACATACGTTAATGTGCAGAGGTGCTTTTGATGCCTCTTGTGACCCGTTGAAAAGGACGGTCATGGCAGAGCCAGGAGAGGTGGAGCTGGGGTGGAGCCGAGTCACATATTGTATCTTTGAGTTTTTTTTACAGTTGCAGGGGTAAAATTCACGTGTTGGCCTGTTTTCTTAAACGTATTGCTAGAAAAAAGAATTGTGCGAAAGTTCAATGCTCTATCATCCTGTCGTTTCTGCGTCTGACCACAGTGGGCACCAATTAGCACCAGGTGTGGTCTTGTTGAACGCAAGAGCAATTTAGTCCTACACAGACACATAATAACTTGTGAAGATGTGACTTGTTTGTATTCACAGCATCAAACAAAAGGGTAAATGGTTTTTCCTGGTTCTCTCTACTCATCAAGTAGCATGTTAATCTTGATTTGTCTTTTTCTTTGTTCATTTATTTTCTTCTAGATCAAAAGCCGAGCGTTGTGCGCAATGATTATCTGCTGTGTCCTGCACCGAGGCTGTATGATGTTGGACAGTGAGTACACACATGCATGGTAGTGCTGCATAAGGTGAAGATGTTGACCTGAGCACACAGAAACACAGAAAATTTACTGCAATGCTTTTTTTAAAATCTGATTTCTTTACTTTTTTAAGTAATTTCATCAGTTGCTCGGTTGTGGTCATTTGACACAGTGGTGCATTGCAAAGTTTCTCTACAATTAAATGAGTAAATCATGTAGAGCCTGTTAGCGAAATGCTACTACTGTGTTTGTCACGGAAATTAAAAGAAATGGTGTAAAAACACTCAAACTACCGTCTGTTTCCAAGCTTTTATACAGAAATAACATGTCACCTGACTGAACATTAATCAGTACTTCCACAAAAATGTTATTATATTTTCTTTAAACAAAAAAAACTTTTTTTGGGAAAAATGGTACAAAAAGAATTGTTACAGGTTTTACTTATAATAGACCCAAATTTTTGCCTTTTCTATCATAGTATTCAGATGCAAGTAGAGTAAGTGGGCGTGTGCATTAGGGAACTGTCATTTAAACCAGTTTAAGAAAATAAAATGAAAGTTTGCATAAAAAACGTTTTCCAAAATAACTGTATATGTGGATCATGTGAGTTAACTTTTTCTGTAGATAGATTTAAGATTTGGTTTTGGCACATACACAACAAGGGTGTGAAATTTTAACGATTGGCGTCTCATGGAATAAATCCGGCATCTATAAATGGCACCATCTGAATAGACATATGTATGTCCTCCTGTAAAGCCTCGTGTTACCGTAAATAGTGAAGGGGGAGAAAAAAACAAAAAAGCACTGCTCTCATCTGTATCACCTGTATCTCTCATAGATCGTGAATGCTCAGTTTTTATTTGACTTTGTATTCTCCTCTTTTGTTAAATATCTGCAGATAAACAAATCCTAAATCTAGAAATCAGCTGTAGGTTCAAACGTAAAGTAGCGTAAAGATACAGTAAACGTTGTAGACGAAGCCCTGAGAGGAAATCCACCGTGTGAGAGAGAGAGAGAGAGAGATATATATATATATATAAAAAAATAGGCAAAGATTTAAATGAAAACAGTGTAAATATGCATTTATTCCTGGCTGCATAGCTATTGTTTGATTATAACGTCATCTCTTCTAATCCCAAACCACAACAGATGATCACTAAGGCAGTCTAGATGGAACAACAGATTTTAATGTCCTCGCTGACTGCAATCCAATCAAAAATGTATGATTATGAGTGCTGCTGGCTCCTGAAGGTCTTTCAGCTTTAAAACAGATTATGTATCATATGATGACGGTGATGCAAATTGTATGTGTAACTACTCTAAATCCACTTGAACCTCACCTCAGATAATCTGCTCTGTTTTAAAGTCCAAACTGCTCATGATAACATGTTTTTCTCCGAAAAAGCTGACAAGCTGGAAGACAAGTGTGTTTTTTTTTTTCTCTCTTTTTTTTTTCCTTTTATACATTGTGTGTGTGTGTGGGTGTGTGTGTGTTGTTTAGTTACGGCTTACATTCATGTCTTCTGTCCAGCGTGTTTCTGTTTGCTAATTAGCAGAACATCTCAACAACTTTGTGCTAAATTTGAAAACATTTTCATTGTGCTTCAAATTGCAATGAATTTCCCTTTTTATTTGGAATAAATCAATACTTAATATTGCAAGAAAGGAAAATAGAATACAACACAAGTTGACATCTTTCACCAGCTTGCAGTAACAAAAACAAACTTGAGTGACTACATCTGTAAACCACAGGCCTTCAGCGCCTCCAATGACCTGATAGGACCTGAGCTGATGCTGAGGCTGCATGGCCGCCATTTGCAAAAGGGCTGCTTAATTAACTCTTGGCTGCCGATGGTGACCCATTAAGTAGTTAGCTGTTACGGGTGGTGAGTAAACACATCTGCTGGAAGGGCTTTAAAAGGATGTGCGACAGATGCGGCCTTTCCCTTTTCCGCGCTTCCCATTTAAATAATTCACCAATCCCTGCACCCCGGACCACCTGCACGGAACGCCAGAGCCTGGAAACTTCCGTCTCCGTCCATCTGTCTGCTTCTGCTCCATCACTGCTAGCGACGCACAGGGCGTTCCTTAAATGTGGCTCTACTCAGCCGAAGATGAATCGCCTTTTCATTGCACGCTCATTCCACGTTGCTTTGCACGAGGCCTCGTCTGTAGTGAAGACCGCTTGAATTCTTTTTTTTTTTTTTTTTTTACTTCTTAAATGTGCATTGCAGGGGAAACGTATGCATTTCATGCACTCGAGTCGTAGTCCTCAGCTGCTGCTTCTTGTCCCAGAGGAGACTCCACAACCAGCCTCCGTGTCCAGGAATCGCAGCGTCCTCAGTTGGTCATCGAGCTGTGTAGGAGCACTCACAGCAGAGGCATCATCTGCGCTGACAGCTGCGGCATCAGGCTAGAAACACTGGCATCTGCCTCCTCCCTTCCACTCCTCTTCCTCCTCCCCCCCAATCTGTATCCCCATTAGGAGACCCGGCGTACCCTGCTGGGATGTCGATTGAGAGGTTAAGTGACTGCACTCTTGCAGCAGCATGTCCTCACCTGGTGTTTTCACAGTAACTGGGGGGGGGGGGAGCAACACCTGCTTTACGAAGTACAGTAGCTAATGCTAGGCTCATCCATAAACAGGCTGTTCCAGGGCTGCAGCTCACAGCAGAGTCTCAAATCTGCCTCAGTAGAAATTTCCTATCGTTTGACTTCACTACATGTGGCGCAGGAAGGTAGAGCAGTCTTTCACCAATCTCGCAGTTGTGGGTTTGATCCCCGGCTCCTCCGGTCACATGTTGATGTGTCCTTAAGCAAGACACTGAACCCCAACTTAGTTGCTCCTGGTGAGTGTTGACCAGCTGCAGAGCAGCTCCCCAATCTGTGTGTGTGTGTGTGTCTGAATGGGTGAACAAGAAGCAGTGTAAAGTGCTTTAAATACCAATAGGTAGAAAAGAGCAGACTGTTTACCATTTACATGTCACATTTTTCATATGTAAATGATCCAATGTTGCATTAATTTAACAGCTTACTGGTTCATTTTCTGCTTTGAAGCTGGTTCGCTACAAACATCTTTAACTTTTTCGCTCGTCATAATCTACGTATGACAAGTTATGGCCCTAAGTTTTCATAGGTTATCTGAAGGCCAGACAAGGCCTGAAATTGTGCTGTAGTTTTCTAGAAACAAACTGGAGATTTCAGACAAACCCGATAAACAGAATTTTTTTTTCTTTAAAAACTGTTCTGTTTTGAGGGTCTAGGTCTCTTTAAAAAATCATGCTGCTGTGATGTTTGTTTTTTCTACTTTACTACTTTATGGTTATTTTTGTATGATCTGTGCTTTTAGTCAGCTGTTGGTTTTCAAAACAAAACTTATCCCGTGAGTTCAGTGTCGCCACAGCGGATCATTTGTCCGCATGTTGACTTGCCACAGTTTTTACGCCGGATGCCCTTCCTGACACAACCCTCCCCAATTTCCACCGGGCTTCTGACCGGCACTGCACAGCTGGGGAGGGGAATGGGCTGTTAGGGGTTCAGAGTCTTGCCCAGAGACACTTCGAAATATAGCCGTGGACGACCGCCTCTACCATCTGAGCTACAGCCGCCCCATGCATTGGATTTTTAGGTAAAGGCCTAAAAACACTGATACAGTTTGCCTTGTCTTTTTTCTTTAGTTCTTTACCAATATCAGTGCGTTCTATGGGCTTCTTGTCTCTTGCCAAATGGCGGAAGTCTAAGTCTGGAACTTCTCATCTGGTCACCAGGCTTCGTGAGTCGATCCCATTGTCAGAACTTTCCGCAGAGTGATGACTCCTGGATACCGGGTGGCAGGCGTTGCATATGCTCAGCTGTGAATTATTCAGCTTCCACAATTTTCCCGTCTTTAAGGGAAGTTTCAGAGCCATTAGCGTGGCCGTTGTCAGCTGCTCCAGCTGTGTTGCATCACCAAAGCTTAGTGTCACGGCAGGCCTACTATCTGTCACATTATAGTGAGCCAGGGGACAAAGTTTTCCCCAACATGGAGCCAGAGATCTGTTGCAGGAAGAAGCCTTCTGCTATTCAACTGGTGTCCCTGGGAGACTGTGTTGCTTTTTACCCAAATTTTGACTGATTCCTCGGCCCCGTGACAACCTGCCCTCTCATCTCCTATTTATTTAATCATAACCACCGACCCACCAAGCAGCTGCAGAGCTCTCCTCAGTGTCAGTCACTGCAGGAAAGTTAAATGACAGGGAGTGTTGTTTTAAATTATTAAGTTGCATTTTTTTCTTTTCTTTTCTTTTTTTTTTTTTTACTCCTGCGTTTTGCATACAACCATCATCACCAAATATCACAAAACAACAAATTGGGATGTGGATTATAAGTTTATTGTCTACAATACAAACCTATTTGAAAAAACAACAACACAAAAGCAGCAAATTTCCACTTACAACTAGTATATTAACAAAATAATTAATAATTTTCTCTTGAGCAACCAGCACGATTTCGATCATAACACAGCAGCACAGAGTAACCAAAAAAAAAAAGTGTTCTCAAATTTAGTTTCCCCTCTTTCTTTTTTTTTTTAAATAATTTACGAAGTAACAGTGTGAAAAAGCAGAGGATGTTTGACTTATGCTTCTGTGCTAGAGCAGATTCTGCCTACTCAACAGTAACTTTGTAAATTAGCAGTCAGAGTGTCGGGGAGTAAAGGGGGGGGAAAGGCTTTGCCAACTATAGTGGGATGTGGTGCATTAAGGATGTCCGGCGATGTCAGGCGAGGGAGAGGGGCGGGCGTTCATCAGTGTAACTCGCTTGGGAGCTTTCATCCTTCACATGCTGAGCTTCACACCTCCAGGTTGATTAACAACCTGCCCGCCATTATCACGGATTAAGGGTGTCAGCTAAATTAGCCTCTCCCCTCACCCATTCAGCACAAGCACTTAGTTAACATGCAAGGAGCTAGAACGCCTTCGCCGAGCTGCAGAGGCGTGCAGCGTTTGAGTCCTCAAAGAACGAGGAAAACAGATTCTCACTCAAAATTGAAGAGTTTTTAAAGAGTTCGTTCATTGTGCATTAATTACCTTTCTGTGCAGAAGATGAACAAATACTTCACCTTTAGTTATTCTGCACAGCACAAGGAGGTAGACTCCATACTGTATAGTACAGTGCTAACACCCCTCAGACGACAAATACAAACTGCTTGATATCCTGTTACGTTTGCACCGAAAAGCCTCCAAAGATTTCATTCCTTTACAGAGGTGTCTACAGTGAGGACTTCCTGTCTCCTCTTGCGGTCAGTGAGTGTTCCCATACGTGGCACTTAATAATGTTTACCTCTTCTTTTGTTTGGCACTATCCTTTACAAGATCCAAGATTATTTGCATGCCACTAAAACTGGGATACATTGGTAGAAAATTGTGTTTAGGTGTTAACAGTGGTGCAGCAAAGGGCTGCATGTTCATTAAGAGCATAGTAAACATGATGCCTGATTTTAAAAAGGTAAACGTGGAATATTAAGATACAATTGAACCAATTAAAAAACAAAATCTAAAGGAACAGTAGTGGAGACACTTAAACAGACTTCAACACTCAGCAGACTTTTGTGTTTCAAACTTTAACCCCAGACACTGCATCCGGTGTTAAAGTTCTGTGAATTGTCTGTTAAATATTTAGTTTGGGTAAATGAGGAAAGGTGCAAAGGAGTCATCTTTAGAATATTTAGACTACACTGCATAGTAATGGACACATGGTCTGGTTGCTCATCTGCTCTATACCACAGGAGAATTGGTGGCCCAAGGCGCTGCCTCAGGCACAATGCGGAGCAAAGAGAGCTCTCTTGTTATTATTCCACAGCACTAGTTTCTATGCAGGCCTCCCTTGTACCCTACCACACACTCACAGCTGGCCCCTCACACTCTGCACTACTTTTTTCTTTTTTTCTTTTCTTTTTTCTTTCTTTTTTTTGTATTGGAGGAAGGATTTCGGCTCGTTCCATATCCTGAATTCTCATTAAACCTGCGGTAATTGGATTGGGCACAATAGACATATGGAAATTGCGGTGCCGTTCATCATTAGGCTTTTAATTGTGCCCATTTTGGCCTCTGCGTTCTTCCTCTCTAAATAAGTCATAGTACTCCGTGAGCCTTGGAACCGCCAGTCAGGTTACTTCATCCACGTGCACACTGACGCCCGTGATAATGAGAGGATTTCCCCCCTCTGAGTCTGACCAGGTAGTTTGCCCTCATTGTCTTCTTTAGTAAGCGATGAAGTAACATCCTGACTCGACTTGTTACTAATTTCTAAAACCTGGAAAACATTTATTTGTAGCAATACATACTGAGAAACAGGTCATTTGTGGTCATTTTAGCCCCGAATTGGTGAATTATTGAGTTGACAAATGCATCTGTAGATTCCTTGACTGTTCACTTGTGTTTTTACTGCCACTGGACCGTTGCTACAGCTGCTGGACGATGATAGCATCTCTGTCCAAAACAGGAATTTTATTTTTTTTGTCTTTCATCCAAACAAATGTAAAAGTGTGGCTCCTGGTTGTTGAGACATGATAATTACAGTTGTAAAACATGGTAATAAATACAAAAAATATGATCAATTAGAAGAACATTTCCTGTGTTGGACTCTTAATAGTCTAACATAGTAAACATTACTGGAGCAAAATCAACAAAGTGCATTTCTTGTGAGATTCATTTTGGACAGTTGCACTGATTAAACTCTTTTCTTTGCAGGACCATGGATGTTCTCATCAGCCTAAATAATGGCCAGTCCTACATATCCACTCCCCACCAAATCACTGCATCCACATGTGTGAGTGAAATACTTCATTTGAAACTCAAAGCTTCTTTTAATTTACTTTTCACCGACGTTTTTATATATCAAACATTTCATGGGGTTAATTTCCTCATTCAGTTTTTAAGTTGCTGTTTCTCTTTTTGTGGTTTGATTGTGTGACTCTTCCACTTACTTATAAGCAGAAGTCCTCTACTCTTTCCTCTATTTGAATGTATTCATATGTGATGATGTCAGCCTAGTGTTGTTGAATGCTTCCATTGTATCTTAGTCTTTATTTGCCTTTCCTTGTAATGCATTCCACACACCGGAACATGCAACAGGTGCATGGGATCTTCAAACACCTGATGAACATCTGCAACTGAATAATTGTAATTGAATTAGTACTAACGCGTAAGAGAAACATTATGTGGGATTTCTTTACTTTTTGAAGAAAAAAATAGCTAAATTTCACAATGAATGAGTGTGCACCTTAAACTGCTAATGATTTAATACACTTTGGACCCATAAGAACACTTACCAGGATGTATCCTGTATTTGCCACATATGTCATCAACTGGAAACATACAGTTGACACAGTGATCACAGTGATTTGATTTGTATTTAGGACGTATAACCTGATGGCTCCTGTCACTTTCTTTTCTAGTCGGATGGTTCAATTGTGGTCATAGTCATCCTGGTGCTGCTGCTCATTGTGGCCCTGGCTCTCATGTGGTGGTTCTGGCCTCTTTGCTGCACAATTGTGAGTATTGCTGCACTGCTCGTTACCAAGTCTGGGAAAAAGTCTGCATGTAGACAAACCGTACCAGGAAAACAAACAAGGCCTTTCTCGCCTTTTTCAAGGCGACTTTCTCCCTGTGTGAAATCCTATTTGAATGTTTTCTTTTCTGTTGAGGGAAAAATGTAGTTGTGAATACACATCTATTGAGATACACACTATCTTTTTTATAAATGTTTTTTTTTTAGTCGGATTCAACATTCTGTTGTTGCAAATGCAGCTGTTCTTAGGAAATCTTCATGAGTTCAGCTGAAAACTGTTTTATGGAAGTGGTCCAAGACATGGGAAGTTTATGCCTGTGCACAGACCAAAACTACAGCTATAAGCTAAGCATAACCAGCATGTTACATCAGGTTCATTTGTGTCTGAGGTCACTCATACGCAGCAGGCTCAGGTTGTTTAGCAGCCGCCAATGAAGGGAAGTGGTGTCGAACATCTGTTCAACCTCACGTCCTCCAGTTACCCCGTGGCACCGCAGTGGCTTAGCTGTGCCACAGAGGAAGAACCTCAAACAGGAAATCAAAAGCCCACATCCTGTAGATTTTTCTGATGAGGGCACGTGATCGCATAAAAGCTCTGAGGGGAAGTGAAGAAAAACATACAAACAATGTTTTTAAAAAAAAAAAAAAGACAAAGTTTTTCAGCAGGTGGATGTGAGCAACAGATTGCGCAAAAGTTAGCAGACGCTTTGTTTGTGGAGGACAAATATAAAGGCTACCTGGGGAATGAAGTGATTATTCACATTTGAATCTATCATGTCACTGCTTAAGCTAAAATTTTGATGTGGTCAATTTTCATTGACAGTTGCATAGAATCTGAATCTCTTTACTGTGGAGGAACTATGCTCTCTAAGCATATGCACTCACTTTATTAATAATAACAACTGTCTTTTATGAGGGTTTCAACCGACGGCGGGACAAAACATAATAATCCAACAATGGGTGGATGCCTGGAGAAAAAAGCTCAGCATAATTGTATTAATAGTTAATAGTATTAATAACAGTATTTTAAATAATTATGCCAAATCTAAGACCAAATAGATCTTTTGCATTTGTGGATGCAGTGACAAATGTGTTTGCAGAGTCCATGCAGTGACTTCCACTATAGCATCATAGTCTTAAACGCAGACTTTACCATTTTTCAACTTGCTTCCTATGGTTCTATTAATAATTTCAAACACCCCTTGTCTTCCTGATATTAAAATATCTTTACACGTTTAGCTGAACAAAAAACCTCCAGATTGTTCAGGCCATGTTATCTAAAAAAGTCCTGAGGGAACATGTTGACCTCCTGTAGTAAGAACAATGAGAAGGCTGTTTCTAAATTGAAAAAAATCCTTTCGATGATGTCATCTGGAGGACTTTTTCAGATGAAAGCAGAGAGGTTTGTTCCTACAGGGAAGGTAGATGAACGTTTTAGGCCAGTTGTATACATATAGTCTCAAGGGTAAAGATTATGGCTATTTACTACTGGATTCCAGCCTTGAACCTTGTGTACAGAGATTTCTCCAGATTCTCTGAATTGTGTATTGATATCTTTATTTCTATAAGACTATTCCTGGTGTTTGACTCAACATTTCTAATCTTTTTGTTGCCCTCGTCCCAAGTATATTAGTACATGTTGCCGGCACCAAATTCAAAATATGCAAATGTTGAAAGAAAAATGTATTTTGTTGTACTGCTGACAATCAAATAAGGTTTAAAAATGATTTGAAAATTATTTTATTCTCTTTATTTACGTTTTACTCAGCACCCCAACTTATGTGGATATGCAGTTTTCATAAGAATGTCTGCGAGTTCTGGAGCTCTGGTGATTTAAGGAGAATTTCATTAGTAAATGCTAATTTGTGCCTGTAAACGTGGAGAGTTGGGAGGTGATTCATTAGTTCTACAGATCGCCATGTGTTACTGGTCCCATGTGAGCAGGGTGTTTTGTTAAGGTGGAACTCGGGGCTGCGTTTTAATTGACGAGCCTCGATTTTGCAATTTAATTCTGAACTTGCCGACAACACGTTGATCGTATTTATTTCTCTTTTATAAAGATTCCATTGTTCAAACATTTGTTTAGTCCTCACCTTCCCTAAACCCCAGTTGGAAGACAAGCCTCACCCCCCCATTTACAAAAATCCACAACAGATTATCGTTTGGGGCTATGAGAGAGGGGCTACAGATGGTGAACCCCGGCCTTTTTCTGTGTCTCCGCCTTTTCTTTTTTTTTTCCTACTGAGATCTGATTTACCCTCCACATCCAGTCCTTCCTCCCACCGCACCTCGGCTCCCTCACTCGCTCCCATTGCCCCCTAAATGATAGACGTCACCTGGCTTTGTGGACCTGCGGGGAGCCCATCCAGGATGAGATGGAAGCATATTTTGGAAAACCAACAAAGGCATTAAAATGTAAACCCCCTGCAGCATGTCTGGCCGTGGACGTGTTTGTCTTGGTGGAGAGAGCTGCTGTTGTCTTCCATCGAGGGACGTGGCAGAAGAGGAGGGCCATGTGTGGCTTGTTAATATTTAAACCCCCAGTCTGCCAGGTTTCAGCAGTCGGGATGAGGCCACGCACACACATACTTACTCATACCCAACCTCTTTCCCACAATCCCTCTCTGCATCTCCCTCCCACATGGATTGATGCTAGTATAGAGGTCATACAATCTGTGGAGTGGCAATTTCCTTGTTTATGATTTGGAAATTAAACTCTTTCAGTTCAAACGAAAGGATTGAAGATTGATGATGTGGTTTCAAATTACAACGCCACTTTATCCACATTGCAAACAATTCACTGCTAAATTGGACACACTTTTGTCCACATTTTCAACTTGTGTGCTGCTTGTTATGTTAATAATCTCTGCTTATTTTAGTTATTTCCTGTTAGCAGTTATCAGTGCTGCTCTTCTTTTGTTCCTGTGCCTCTCGGAATCACCTTTGTTTAACATGGACTAGTTGATGTGTTCATAGCACAAAGCACAAATAATTTTAAATTTCCACATATGCTACCTGCCGCGGAGCCATCGTGAAAAGCCTCTGGAAACGGCTTGACACTACACAGTTTGATGTCGTGGTTGGGAATGTACAGATTATGAAGTCCAGTTGGACAGTTACAGACACAGCCATATGGGGATGATGCCCTGAGCTCCTCTAATTGGTCGACTCCAGCCGGTGTCGTGGTTGCAGTGGCGAACCACTGGGGCTGGTGTCAGATGGCTAAGCATCCCGCGGTTTAGTTTTTAATTACGCTGCCATGTAGCGGAGCGCTTCTCATCACATCTGTCCATCAGGTGGCTGGGAAGGAGCAGCAGAGCTCTGTCATTTGTATAATGCTTTATTTATCCCACAATATGTCCAGGAAATCTGCTGCATAATTACTTAATAAAAAGAGATAATCCTGTCAACGTAAGGTTTGGCTGAAATAATGTTAATCAGCGTATGGAGAGGCTACCAGGAGACCTTTACTGGATTCACTTACAGCCAGTTGTGTGTCAAAGAGCAATTAATTAACCCTAATTGATTATTTTTCATTATTCTAATGACGACAGTATGTGGAGAGTGTGATCATACCTCAGCGCTTAACAGTGAATGAAACAGCTGTTAGGATCTATGATATGCTATAATTACATTGCTCTTTTTCTTTTTTTTCTTTTTTTTTTTTTCACTCCAAAACCAATTTAGCAAATGCATAACCAGTGCTGACAGTGTAGTATCTGTCTTTGACTAATGGACGAAGGTCTTCCTTCTACTTTAACGCTCACCTCAAGTTGAGATATGTTCTCACTGTAATTATGTGTTGGGCATTTATAGGCCAGTTGCTGTGTTTGTAGGGCCGGTACTGCAGGATTGTCCCAACATTTTTTTTTTTTATTTTTATTTTTTTTAAAGAGCACCGAAGATGCCCGAGGGGCCGCAGTCAAGCACATCACACCGGTGTCAACAACTATAGAGCTTAAAGTCCGGGTGCACAGTTCTAACCACGTGTGGCTCAGGAGACGGAGCAGTCGTTGGTTTGATCCTCAGCTCCTCCAGTCACATGTTGAAGTGTCCTTGAGCAAGACACTGAACCCAAACCTCGAACTGTGTGCTGCTGGGTACAGTAAAAGCAGTGTATAAGTGCGGCCCAACGTATGTTGCAGGTCAGGTTTCAGAGCAGAGCTTGAGATGCGTAAAATGTCACATCCTGTACTGTTCTCACTGTGGTGATCAGTGATTCTGGTGCAATGCTTGTTCATGACAGAGAATCTTTGCTCACAAACACTAGCATTTTCTTCAAGGCTTTTGGCCGAAAAAAAATAAATGCTGTAGCTTCCTTTTACTCTGTGGCTTTCTTGGAAGGAGCAGCCCTCACCATCAACTTTCCTCTTTTTAGCTGTGGTACTGTAGTACTTGGTGAAAATCTGTTATACGTGCGAGACGTGTCTGTTTTACACTTAGCGCCAAGTTTACCCAGACCGTGCTGCAGCATGGTGCTGCCACCCTGCATTTTAAACTTGTATGACACCCTCAGTTATGTTGCAAAGTGCTGGCAGGCCATAAATATTACATTATAAGGAGGGAGCCGCCAGGCCGGGCTTCGGCCACCCATTGGAACCTCGCAGGAGGAGTGAACACAATTTCCTTTGTTCATCAGCAGAGGTTGATAAGAAAGTCCTAAGGTGGTGGGGGGGGGGGGGGTCAACCTTCAAAACCATTTTAGTAAAAACTAATGATTTGTAGCTTGTAATGATATAAATTTTTAAAAGAGGAGTAAACTTAATAGTCACAATTCTAAACCTCTGATCAGCTGAACATCACTCAAAAGGCTTTTAGAGGTGAATGTGTTTGCAATGCTGCCAGTGATGTCACCACACCCCTTGTAAATGTAAGATGTCACTTCTAATAAAAGTACGGGTGCGACACGGTTTCTCTATTATTCTCTAAATGATTTTCCTCCTTGTTCTCTGGGAAATTTAAAAACTCATACCCCGAAAGCCTGATTCCTGTCACTTACATTTCTTCGTATAAAAAAATGTTGGTGTAAGCCTTTGAAAAGCCCCATATATAAGAAAACACCATGTGTAGACTGTAAATCTGATCTGTGGTCACAATTTTGAGCAAACACAAAGCAGGACTCCTACACTTCTGCTCTCTGTAGTGAGTATTTACCACAAGATTACTCATAACTCCCAAAAGCCCAGAACACGTAAAAATAAAGTCTCTCACAGACTGAGTGGCAGCGCCGTCTTCAGCAAAAACTTGGACATCAGTATGCGAAGCGTCTGACTGACACCTGACAAATGTCACTGTCAGGCTGCTCTTTGCTTTGCAAACGCACAGTTGAAAAACCCAGTCAAGGCATCTTGTCCTTGAGTGGAATCGCATTGTGGACAACCTGCTCCTCAGGTGCCATGTCATCTAGTGTTGTCATGAACAATGCCGCCGGGCTGGTCAGTCTGCTGTGGGAGAACGTGTCGTAGTTATGTTTGTGTGGATCCTTTCCCCGTGTGTGTGTGTGTGTGTGTGTGTGTGTGTGTGTGTGTGTGTGTGTGTGTGTGTGTGTGTGTGTGTTGTCTTCCACGTAGACCGGCTTGGAGCTGAGCCCGAGCTTCCTCCTCTGTATCTCATTGGAGCTAATTAACTCCTTAGGACTTTATGATTTGGGGGGGGGGATTGCTTGGGAGCACTGAACCCCATCCAATTAATTAAGAACTAAACGGGCAGCGGCGCTCGCCCCAAAGACTCCCCTGTCAACAAGTTGATATTTTAGCTTTTCTTTATTTTGCACGGGGGGCCCCTGATGTTGGTTTACAAGCAAAATCCTTGTAATCAGTAGTCAGCGGAGCGATGGGGCACCAGTTGATGCTACGAAGGCAGCCTGGCAGCAGCAAGCGTCTCCGCCGCGTGACGAGCTCGGGGACGTCTCTATTTGACTCAGTCACCTGTCACAAATCACCTCTGTCAGCCTCGTCCGTGCCTGTCCTGACAAGGTTTCAGTGTGTGTCTGTACACGTCTCCTGATTGACTTTGTGCTGACACTCCGTTTGCTTTTTTTATTTTTATCCAGGTCATCAAAGACCCACCGCCGCCTCCCCCACCTTCCCGTCCTCCACCACCTGTAAGTATTTCTACAGTCTTGTCGCCTCACAAAGTCACAGTCTTTGGCTTTCTTTCCAATATTAAGAAGAGAAGATTATTTCCACACTTGTGTCTTTGTGTTAAAGCATAACTTTGGTTTTGCCCACAATCGACATACAGACATTAAATCAACCAGGCCTTGTCTTTTCTGATGGGTGATATCCATTGGTCCGCAACCTGGATTAGCTTGTCCGTCTGTGTTACAGATCTGTTGTCCAAAAACTATTAACAACACATCAGCTAGACACCCATCCACTGAGTGACGTGATTGTTTTTTACAAAACAATTTCAGGGTGAGAATAAAAAATAAATAAATCTAATTCACATCAGCTGTTGTGCATTTTGAAATCTCAACCAAGCTTTTTGGAACGAAGAAAAACATGTCACCCAGCTGAGTGGGTTTTTATTAAACATTTTTTGGACAACAATGAAGAGCTTCAGCACAAATGAATGAGCTGATCCAGACTACAGACAGACATCAAATCCTTTCTGTTAGTCGCGAGTAAGTGCAATTTATTCACATCTCAAATTACTAAAGTGACCATCAGTTATTAAGTTATTAGTGTGGCCCTGAGAGCTCGTAGCACTGCAAATCAAGAAAACACATGAAAATAGCATAAGCAAATTTAAAACCACTTCATCAGTTTGACAGCACAGGCGCAGCTTTGAGAGACAATGGCATAATGCAGCAACTAAAAATCCCCCAGAACTATTGTAGGAAACTGTCAAAGCAGTTGACATTTGCTTGTGCTTTGTCTATTTGCATGTGTTTTCTCGGGCTACTGAAATTTATGAAGCCATGAGCCCGATTAGCTTAGCATGAATACAGCATACACCACACTTAAGAGTGAGAGTGGTAAAAATGCTTCTTCCTGCTGCCCACAGCCACTAATGCATTATTTATTCTTTATTAATTTATTTAATTTATTCTTCCTTATCTATTTTAATCCGATTGGCTTTTATTGTGTTGTTATTATGAAAAAGCAATTTATCATTACTGGAAAATAAACAAAGATAATCAGTGTGTTAACAAACAGGTTTCGTTTGTGAGCTCTTACTTCAAAGCTTAGCTTCATATAATGACAGTTTCAATACAGAAAGGAAGGAAATTGATGGCTGTGACAGAAATACCCAAGTGTTTGTTCCTTCCTGACAAATAGAGCACAGTCACTAATTTGCTCATTTCCTTTTGTCAAGACAGTAAAGTAATGAAATCTGCTTATACCTCCCTCTACTGTACACTGCATACGTACTGACTCCTTGTCTTTCAAGGAGCCGGAGGAGCTGCCCAAGAAGAAGTGGCCGACTGTGGATGCTTCCTACTATGGAGGACGAGGGGCTGGAGGGATCAAGCGCATGGAGGTCAGAGACAAACAAATAATCCCCCCAACATTTTGGTTTTTTTGTAGGTTTTACACTTTAATCGCAGTCACATCCTGTTCCATTATGTTTCGCGTAGCAGAGATGCTGCTAACATCACTGAAATAAAAAGCTTTGGGGTCAAACTTTCCTCATTCAACATTGAAACAGTCAAACCTTCTGTGGGAATCCTGGGCAGCACACACTGACTCCTCCTTGCATCATGTTTGGAGAAACATGCTGACGTTCCTCCTTTATTCTAGAGCTCGGAGTTTGTTGAGTTTCACAGGCGGTAGGAGGAGGTGGACCGTGCTCGTCAGTCCACTGATGCCTCTGACACGACAGGCCCTGCCATCCCGTCCTTGGCTGTGCAGGCCTGATTGGATCAAATCATTGCCAGGATGAGGGATTGAGCGCTGCTGTCAACTTGACACATCCACTTCACCCACTTCTCTGCTGCACTTCCCCCTTTCTCAGCTCTCAACCTTTAGCAGCGCCTTTGTTATCTGCCTCCTCTGAGGAGAATCCACCTCCTCGTCCTTTTTTAGTCCTTACTGTTGCAGCCCCCCTACCGCTTCCCAGCCATAGGATTTCCCAGCATATTCGGGGAGCTCCTACGGCTTGGCTTCCCCACCCCCCACCCCCTCCGTCCCATCTCCGTCTTGTTTCCGGAGCAAGCTGATTCTCACCGACACAACCAACACCACCCACCACCACCAACACCACCCGCGGATGCAGTACGAGACGCTTGTTGGGACCAACCTGTTCTCTCCTCTGCTACCACTTTTAAGACGTCGCCCTGAGAAACAACCACCTCCACCTCCACCGTTTTGCCACTGCCAATATTTCAAACGCGTAAAGAGCCGGCTGAGGTGACAACGTATATTTTATTCATTGCAGACCTGTCTTTTCCTGATGATATGGCAGGCCAGGGATATCTCCCAGAGATTAATCTGAAAAGCTGTTCTATATTGTCACGGCTTAACCTACAGCTTGAAAAGTGTGTTTCTAATTAGTCACCTCTCTACATTCATGATATGTAGGATTTTTTTTTTTTTTTTATAACAGATGTGATGAATTCAATTAAAAAGCAGAGCAGCTTAACGAAGACACAGGCCTTCATTTACACACTCACACACACACACACACACACACACACACACACAATAACAGCTTATATCACAGGTGAATGTGGGGGGCCTGGCGGCTCAGGGGTAGACCCCACCAGGTGTGGCCCCACCCAACCACCGAGGGCCACCATGGTGCCGCTCCCGAGCTGCAGGAAGGGCATCCAGCGTAAACGCCAATGCCAAATCCGCATGCGGACCATGTTCCGCTGTGGCGACCCCTGAATGGACAAGCCAAAAGCCGCTGATCTTTGAAAAAACTTCTTGGTGACTTAATTTTGAATGCATGAACTTAGATCTTCTTTGGAAATCTTTGGACAATGTGTTATTCTTAAATTAAGAGCTACAACTTCAAATAATTTTCGAGTATAACGGGTTGTGTTACTGTCCATTGTGTCTCTTGAGAAAACAAATTTAAAACCCTTCGTTAAAGCAATTCTAAAGACATGGACAAAATTGTTGGTAATCTTCCATTAAACAAAGCAGAAACGGCAATTTTCTTTTGACTAAATTTAAGGGATCCAGTGTTTTTGGACTGTGGATCTATATTAGATTAATGTTTATTTTGTTTATACAATGTGTGAAATAAATGAGAATTTGGTAATTTTTTTTTGACTGCTGTTGGCTCTTGGTTGGTTTTATGTGTGTAGGTGCGCTGGGGCGAAAAGGGCTCGACTGAGGAGGGCGCCAGGCTGGAGAAAGCAAAGAACGCCATAGTGTCCATACCGGAGGACGTGGAGGAGCCAGTCAAACGGCCCACTCCAAAGCCTGCCCCCAGCTATCATCAAACCGAGACTAAGTGGTACACTCCAATCAAGGTGAGCCCCTCCGCTGTCCACCTGCACCAACAAGATAAAAGAAAAACCCAAGAAATGTAGTTTAGATCATTTTGTTTCACAGAAACTGCTAAAGTCATACTGCATGCGGCTTTTTGAAGCTTTAAGCAGCCTCTTGTGGTTATCGATCAGGACATGAAGCATAGACTTTTCGTGAATGATAACATGGTGTCATCAAGGTGGAAATCTTAATAATTACTATTGAAATGAGTCAAAAACTCCCTGAGACGTCACCATCAAAGAGAATGCGCCCAGAAATGCTCGCAAGCCGTTCTTTGAGTTTATTTTAAATTCCTAAAAAAGGTCAAAATAGCTTTTCTTTTTTCGTGGGTTTCACATGTTTGGTTATTTTGTCTTTGACATAGTTTTCTTCTATTTCTGCAAGTAAAGTGAACTACTGTCCCATTTCTCCCTTCCATCAGGGTCGTCTCGATGCTTTGTGGGCTTTGTTGCGGCGGCAGTACGACAGAGTCTCCCTAATGCGTCCCACCTCTGCAGACCAGGTAAGTTGCTGAAAAACAATGTTAATAAAGACGGACATGAGGACATACAGTGCACAGGCCTGCAGTGCTGGTGTGGTAGTGTGCACACACATATTTTACTGTGGGGTGTGGGTGGGATGGGGTTTAACAGCCTTAAAGGTCTCAGCAGTGCTGATCAATGCAGGGTATTGTTATAAATGGAGAATGTGCTGCATGAGTAAGCAGTGAGGATGTTTCTATTCATTTTCTCTCCTTTTGTGACCTAATTTCTATATTTGTAATGACTCCATTTACAGTTAAAATCGTATTACTTTACTGTAATAGTGTATAACAGCTGTGGCGTGAACAATAATCAGCGTACTGCGTCTCAGCAAAAGGAAGCTGCTGGCACAAGTTTAGCATTGGGTTGCTCACCAAATGGGAAGCATGTGAGCTGCAGCTGCGAAGACTCACAGAAGCAGGCACGACATGGCCGACCTAATATGGTCATTCTCTCCTCAGCCCCCACGAGGGGAGAGGAAACACTCTGCAAACCGACACACTGCAGGCAGTTAGAAAAGCACGCCGCTGACAAACCCTCATCAAAATCCTAGTCCATGTGCTGAGTGGTGTGTAATGTATGCATATGATAGATGGATCAAATCCAGTTTTCATGCTTTCTTCATATGGAGTCACCTCCACAAACTTTTCATACAGTAGTAATAACTACAATGCTATGTTAAATCGAAACCAAAGTCCCCATTTGTTTTTCTTTTTATCACTCGTGTCACTTAGAGTTATTTCAGAGCAATTTGTGAGTGTGTTTTTCCTCTCTTTCCATTTTTTGTGGAGGGCTACCAAACTTTTCATCCAGAGAATGATGTCAGGCCGCACATTTCACAAGTGGAACAATGTTTGCTGCTATGAAGTAAATAGGGGGTGGGGAAAAGCCAGTGGGCCACCTGTAAGCCTGCCAGTCACTACCCAGGGCAGCACAATGCTGGCAGCCCAGTTTTCAAAGGCTAAACATCTAAACTCTTGGTGAAATTTGGACTGAAAGTTTACAAGTACAGTGGCCCAAGGTGGAAAAAGATCAAAATCTTTACCAAATATTTTGCACACACAGGTTTGATTGCACATCCTTCTATTGTTTATTTCAATATATGGTTTTAGTACATGCACTTTTTATTTTGTATTTATGTATCTAATTTTGGATGATCCACATCAATGCCTTCTGTGTTTGTTCTAAAGAAAGACCACTGCAGATCTGTCATTATTGTTGTGCTGTGAATTCCCCTGTAGCAAAAACTGCTTTCTGTTAGGGTGTAAAGTCTGAAGCGTGAGATGAGTTTTGTTTGGGTCCGTTTGTGTTGTGAGGCTTTGTGATGAGGCCTGACTTTTCATTAGGTGAGCAAACGTCTGTGTTGTCCTATTGAAATGACATCAATTCCCCTGCACAATAATCACAGTTGTTTTTTAGCAGAAAAGGGCAAAATGACTGCTGCTCCCACTGTGTAAAAGATGATCGATGTTCCCACACACGAGGTCACCTCATTCGCTTAGAGCCGAAAACTGAGAGTGAAGCCCACTGCTGAGCAAACCAAAGCACTTGTGCAGGAAAAGGACATGGAAAAGAGGCTGCCAGTGGATACACCCCCCCACCCCCCCTCTTTTCCACTGCTGGCGCTCCTCATTCACATGCTGATCACTGCACCAAACTCCACTTTAAAGTCTGTGATCAAGACTGTACACAGCGGGCACAGGAGAGAATCAGTCAAACAGGAGCCCACGAAGGCGGCATGTGTTTGAAGTGGGGTCTTGACCGGACAATGGTGGCTAGAGGATGGTAATCAAATTTTGGTGGGGGGACGAAAATGGGTTTTTAACGCTGCCTCTGTTATGATTTAGAACTGCCCTGTTTCAACTTTGAAGATTAAATCTGTTTTATATAAATGAGTTTTAAACAACGACAAGTCAGATATAATTTTTCTAATATGATTCAGAAGCCAAACTTTTTCCTAAACACTCGTAGTCAGCAGCCTCCGATCACTGGAAGCAAGTCGCCGTCAGATGTCGTCAGCTGCAGCGTTCACGCCATTTTGGACTTTACGCGTAAACTTGAATTAAAGTGTGAGGAGCCTGAACCGTCCGGCAGAACGTTGGGTGTAGATGACAGAGTGTGCAACGGTGGCGTGGAGAGGAGCAGCAGAGGGAGGGGAGGCTGGAGGGAGAGCGGGGGAGCAGTCTTTGATGGCGGACAGGAAACCTCCAGGGTCATGAATTTTTCAGCAGGCTCCATCCGCGAGGTTACAAGGACTCGTACAGGTATAAGGAAGCAGGTTGTCCCAGACATCTGTTCAGCACAGGGACCCGGGTGTCCGTGCCACCCCTTCGCCCACCTCCCCTCCCTCTCTTATCGCCGAGCTTCCATCCTCACCCTCAGCAGTGTCCTTTCCTGCCCCTCCTCCTTCCCTCCTCTCTTCCTCCCTCAGTACTGCTGCCCGGAGCCAGACTGCTGGATTGTCAGCAGATGCAGAAGAGAGACAGAAAATGAGAGTGAAACCATTTTTTTTTTCTTTCTTTTTTTTGTGGTCTCACATTTAGCGCCCGAGGGCCTTCAACACCAAAGGTAGAGCGGGGGTGGACACAGCTGCAGTGCCGAACTTGCCCCAGGCACAAATAAAGAGATCTAATGTGGTTTGACTGTGTTGTCGGTGAGACCGGGGAGCCGGGGAGGCACTTCAGAGCCAACTTAGCACGGCAACATCTGCCGCCAAGTTTTGCCGGGGATCGACTGGGGACAGCAGGTAGAGGAAGGTGGCAGAGAGAGAGAGAGGCAGGGAGGTTGGCCTTATTCTGGTGCTCACTCAGGCTCTATTTGAAGAGGCGGTGATGTCTTTGCATGTCTGCTTTTTTTTTTTTTTTTCCCCCCGTCTCATTTGCAGCCCCCTTTCACCACCACCACCTTCGCACTAGGTATTGTTTTCTAAAAGCAGCTGTCTGCAAAATGTCCAAACAAGGTGTGCCATAAATGATGCATCACCATACATTAAACACTCTCGAGTCCTCCTACAGAAAAAGGCACACGAGAGTAGACAAGCCAAAAAAGGAGAATAGGCGTTTTAGTTCTTGTGAATCTGTGTGGATTTCCAGTTGGATTTCCATTTGTTCCTCTCACTCTCATCTGTTCCTCACCAGGGGGACGTGTGGGCCGAGTGTGCTGTTGTGTGTGAGAGAGTGTGTGGTGGTTAATGGTATTATCTGATGGACTTCTGTTGCAGAAACATATTTGCTCTTGAGCTTCATGAATGTATTTTAATGTTGTTTTTTTTCGGGGGGAGCAAATGCTTCTTGAATCTAATAAGGGGATAGTTTGTGATCACGAGTGCAATGAGCACACGGGAGAAACAGAAGCTCTGTGCTTCCATCCACAAGCATCTTGGATGTTGCTCAAGAGCTCAAATTTCTTCTCAAAACTTTCAACCTCACACACATAGAAAATCCTACTGTATTTTAGTTGTTACTTCAGGAAAGACATATTTATACGTACATGTAACAAATGAGCACATCAGTAGAAAGAATGTAAATCCCTGCTGTGTGCTCTACAAACAAACTGAGTGCAGGATTTAAAGCTGCAGCTCTGGAAGGAAAGTGAATTGATTAGTTCATGAATTGAAAATGAAACTTTCAAGGTTTATCGCAATTGTTTTCAGTCCATATTCATAGTTGCCATATCCTACGTTTCTGACCTCACATTTTGTGTTGCTGACGCATTGGATGCCATGATTTTCTCCTCCTCTTGTAACAAATTTAGAGTTTCCATTGTCTGCTGCTTCACATTTGTGACGCAACTTGCAAATCACTATTGTTGGTACCTGTCCAGAGAAGAAGAAGAAACAAACGTGTTTCTGTGAAATAATTTGAAACAGACAAATGTGATAAAATGAAAGAAAGAAATAAAAAATCTGACTTTTTGAGTTGAATGTTTTTAATAATAATACAACTAGTAAAAATGACCCAGATTTGTTACAAAACATCATAAGTGGTGCATAAGTGTAAAAGTACTAGTAGTAATAATAATAATAATAATAATAATAATAATAATACTTGAAAATGTTCCCTGCAAGTACCATCATTTGTCTTCAATCATATAATCAGTCATTTTGAATTAAGAAAATGACTATTTTTTTTTTAAATAATGTTCTGTTAAATCAAAACTCAGGAGCAAAATCAGATTTGTATTTTTATTTCTTTTATTACTACTGTTAGTTTCAAGTTATTTCAGAGAAAAGTCCTATTTTTCTTTTTTAAGTACTATATATATATATATATATATATATATATATATATATATATATATATATATATATATATATATATATATATATATATATATATATATATATATATATATATATATATATATATATATATATATATATATATATATATATATATATATATATATATATATATATATAAAAATGGCATTTTGGTATTTTGTCAATTACATGTTTTACAATGAATGAAAAACAATAAATCAATCATGGAAATTAGAGCCAACTGGATTTTGGAGTCAGACACTTTGAGTTTTTCTCCCTGAAATAACTGTAAGAAACTGCTACTGACTACATTCACAGAAGCAGCTTCCAACCCCTGTGAGTCTCTTCTTCCTCCTCTTCCTCCTCCTCGCTCGGCTGGTTTATCTTTCCTTCACCCTGCCAGCGCTCGGTGCCCCGGCCGTGACAGCATCTTAATTTAACAGCCGTCGCTCACGTTGTAGACGGTGCTGTGGGAGCATTTAATTAAGTGACTGTGAGCAGAGGGACTCCACGGACCTGCTCTGGAAGAGTCCCATCAGACGGAGGGAGGAGAGACAGGAAAGGATGGATGTTGGAGCAAGGTGTAAAGAGGAGGGGAAAAGAAACAGGCTGGCATAAGCAAAGGGTAGAGGTGACTGGCGTGGTACCGCATGGCCTGGCGTGTCCTTGGGGGTCATAGAAATATATACTCGGGTGTATTTTCTCCTTCCTCCGCAGCTCTGTGCCGCCGCTTTCTGCGGGCTTAAACAGGATGCTGAGAGGTGATTGTTTGCGTGGAAATGGAGCCAAGTGAGACACTAGAGCAGAAATTGGCCGAAGATATTTGCTTTGCAGTTTCAATATTTGAGTGGCGTAAAGGTGCTACATGTAGCATTTGAACATCAGTAAGCCATCAGTAATTACTGCATTCATTTTGAGGCATGAGTATAATTACTGTAAACAAACAAGACCATGGCTGAGAGGCTTGGCAGCCTCCCGCTGGCCTCTACACTGCATTTTTACATTGTGAGCCACGGGGTCACATTTTGTGGGAAATGTTCTTCAAGCACAAATGGAGCTCAAGTTTCTCTGAGAGTTTCTCTCAATGGCAGATGGTGGAGGAGTGAACGACTAATAGGGAGAAAAAATTCCAACATGTTTATCGGCTGCCACAGAGAAGCACTTTGATCAAAACATCAAGATGTAATGAGAAGAGCGGGGGTATGTGGGAAATGGAGTCTTTTTTTTTTTTTTTTTTTTTTTTTTTTTTTACTTATTTTATTCCATTTTGGAAACATTTACAGTGGTTTAGCGAAATGAAACACTTTTTGACATTTTCGCAGAAAATTTTTTGTCTTTGTATGTTTTCTATTTGTCCATTTACATTTAGTCATTTAGCAGACGCCAAGGTGACTTACACGTGAGGTACAAGGCAGCAAAATTCTAAGTCGGGGAGGAAAACTTCAAACATGCGAGTGCAAGAAAGAACAGAAAGGATGTGTGTTTTTTTTTTTTTTTTTATAGATTTATCTGCAGGAAGATGCGGAAGAGTTCTGTTTTCAGCTGTTCTTTTAATATTGGCAGTGAGTTTGCTGAGCGTGCAGAGTTTGGTGTTCAACCCACCTCAGGTTTGTAATCCACCAGTAAAAAGATCAGGTTGCTTTTAGGATGTTGTTCACATTGGGGGGGAAACTCTTTAAATCTTGCCATGCAATAATGTAACTTCCATACTGAGCATGGATCCCTACAAAGTATAAGTATTTACTTTGGTAGGAATGCGAGTAGTTTCACCAAACTTTCCGTTTATATAGCAGTATTGTCTTTATTTTATTTTATTTTTTTGGTTTTAGGTCTGATTCAGAATGAAAGCCGCACAAAGACTATGATCTTTTCTCCATCATCTATTACTTATTCGGGTAACTCGTAGCTCACAGTTGTTCTCCCACCCTAAAATCACAAATCATAAACATATATATACTGCACCTCTTTGTCAGGTTGTCAACATTTTACTTCTATAGATAATGGTCCACCTGTCTTTCAGGTTTTAATCGTAATGTTCATCCCTGAGATACCAGGAGGTCTTAAATTGTGCAGTTGAGTGTCTCTCTTGATATTCCACCATGGGCCGTCGACTACAGCGTAGTGAAATGAAGTCACATCGAGTACAGCCAAGCTGTAGGATCATACTGGGTGTGTGTGTGTGCGTGTGTGTGTACAGGCACATGCAGATGATCCCAGAGAGGAAATACTTGTTTTTTTCACAGGAAATCAGATGAGCACAGTGACCCAGTTAGATTCAATAAGAAAGGAAGGAAAGAAAGCTCTGATGGGCCTGATAGTTTTTAAGTTCTTTTTGCAGTGCTGAGAGAAAAAAACAAAAAAAAACAAACCACCGACATTAGAATTCATTCAGCAGATTTGTTTATTCAGCCTTTATATATAAAGGATGTGTTTAGCAGCTTCTTTCTTTGCATCTTTTGTCACTTAATCACAGCATGTAAAGCAGAGCAAACATTTGCTTGGTATTGTTAAAGAAATGTAAACAGATGCACACATACTCATCCTTTCACGCTTCCTGTTTCATTTCTTCCTTTATCTCTTTGCATTACAATGTCACACTGAATATGGTGAGAACATCTTTCCTGAAACTAATAAAAAGCCGTCAAACTGTATTGTTCAGTGTTAAAATAAATTCCCGAAAGGAGCCAAAGGATGACACATCTCCGAAGGTTTTTCGGTATTGCAGAAGGCCCCGTTTTGTGCTCTCCACAGCCGTTGGAAGGAATAATTTGATACTTCAACATCTGATAAGACAATATGTTCCTGTGCTTTTACTATAAGCCTAAAGAACCAGGAAAACGGATGCAGCAGCACTTTGTACATGTCGACGCCAGTCGGGATGTTTACCATCACGCGGATAACTGCCTCGCTGATACAAGTGTAACACTTAATTTCACAATAAAAGCCTTTTAATCGAAAGTAAACAACCTGGCAAATGACATTAAGTTGAAACGAACCCCAAGATCAGAGAGCATGAGATTTCCTAATTAACGGGGGTAATTGGAATTAAACCAGAGCGTCACAAATGATGAAGCCTTGCAAGAAGAGATGAGGCTGGAGTTGACTCTGAAAAACAAAGCTCCGAATAACAATCACACGTTACTCATGCTTGACATTTAGCCCCCCAACCACCACCAAATTCATCTTTCCGGTGGAAGAGGGACAAATTTATTCAGTGGCTTTTTTTTGCTTGCAGACACACAGAGAGAAGCACTGCTGCTCTATTGTTACAGTGTGTGTGTGTGTGTGTTGAGTGGGTTGTACTGGACTGACGGACAGAGGAACCTGCACAGGTTCATCGCTCTGTAGCCGCCGAGTGTTTTCGTTTATCGCAGCCTTCTGTTCTTCCAAACGCACAGCAGGAACAAGAAACATCCATTTTTGTGCACCAGCAAAAATTTCAATGCTTCTTATGTCCAGGCATTTCTTTTAAAGAGCTTAAATGTTAATGTCTTTAAAATAAAGAGGGAATTTGTTTCATGGAAAATGCATAAACATGCGTAGGCTTCGAGAAATTCTGTGTTATTTTGAAAGCTTTTCTGTCGTTATTAGCTTTTCTCTATTGCTGAATCTTTTTTGTTTTCAGCCAGGGCAATTTTTTTTTTCTTTTTTTTTTCTTTTTTTTTTCTTTGTGCACAGGAGAATTTTAACACACTAATTTAAATCAAATTATGTATTTTTCTTTATTTCCTCTCACTATAATTTTTCTGTTTATAGTAAAGATTGATCTGAGTTCATTTTATTTTATAGTTTATTTTTTTGTGTGTTTTTATTTTTTTTTGATGGCTGTGCACATACTTCAGCGCATACGAATGCAGCAGGAGCGGCGGCGGTGGGTTGTGTTGTGGGTGGTAGTGGCGAGCCGTGGGCCTCATTAGTCCTATCAGTGAACCGCTTTGTTAGCCCTAACAAGTAGCCAGCTGACAGCTCCATTCAGTCCACACACACACACACACACACACACACACACACACACACACACACACACACACACACACACACACACACACACACACACACTTAACCAAATTAGTTCCTTTTCTTTACATTAACCGAGGAAAAGTAGGGCAGATGTCTGTATGACTTGTTGTAAATTTGATAATGACCGGCATGTTAATCCCCCGTGTGTCCCTCCCCCCCCCCTTTATCGATGTCCCTGCACGGCAAGTCCAGGCTGGGACCTGGCTGGTTACAGGATTACCAATGAATGTGGGTTTGTGAGGAAAAGACAAAAAAAATTGGCGGCGAGACATCAGGACCAGATCTCTTTAATTCTTTCTGTCTCAGAAACTACATCTTGGCTTGTGTCGTCCACATTTTCATACTTTAACAATCATTTCTTTCCAAAATATTCTGCATAGCAGCAGCTAGTTTAGTGATTGACAGCATTAAATATTACCAAAAAGCTCCTCAGGAGTGTTTGTCTACATCCATCAGAGATCTAAGACACAGAGACTCCATCAGAGACCAAAAAAAGTTCTTTTGTGCTTGTGAGGTCAGTGGAGTCAGACAGGATTAAACATTGGTTTTATCTTTATTGTTTAAATGATGGATTCCCAGCATTAATAAACAATTTCCCAAGTAACATGTCCAAAAGGAAAAAAGAGTAATGAATTACAAATAAAGCAAAACAAGCTGTTTGTTGGACATTTAAATTCCTTCCTGATTTGTCATTTATCTGCGTTGTTGGGAGACTCAGACTCTGATCTCCCTTCTCCTGGATTAGCTCTTGTTTTTCTCTTCCCTTCAAATCTCATTCTGCAGCTAAATCCACTTTGAACACAGCTTCACACACTTGCTCACAAAAGTGTTTTCTGCTGCTGTTTGTCTTGTTATGTTTTGTTATGGTTTTTTTTTTTGGGGGGGGGGGGGGGGGGATTTGCAGCCCCCTCCTCTCTGCCCGTGTTGGACGTCTCCCCTTTTCCCCTCCATTAGCTGATCGGTGTTGTTGTATTTGGGTGGCCGGGGCTGGTACCTGCACCCACTGCCCCCTCTTCCTCTGCCTCCCTCCTCCTCTGCCTGATACGATGTGAACTGATGTCCTGCCGGTGCCGCCTTTTATTTGATTTCATTTTTTATTTATTTTTTTGAGAACCCCTTAGACCGGTTGGAGCGGTGTCGCGGTGCCGAGCCTTTTCTTCATCACCTATTAAAATCAAAGCCGAGCGGCGCTTTGGCGACGACCGCTGGGATCTTGGCTTTAATTAAATTACATTATTGTTAACGTCAGCTTTGCCAAGGCCGGCTCTGTCGCGTGCACTTTGCCCTCCTCCTCCTCCTCCTCTTCCTCCCTGTAGCAGCTCACCTCCTGACAGACATATAGAGGATGAGGAGGAGGAGGGGAATCACATATATGCACTAATGTATTCCAGTGCTCCCCTCCCCTCCTCTCCATCGATTTGAATTTTTAAAAAGATGCGAGCAGGCGAGTCATGGTATGCAGGGAATATGTTCACAGTGAATATTCAATTAGCTTGCTCATATTTTGTATACATGAATGTAACAGCGTGACGGTGGCGGCTAATATGTGGTGAAGGGCCCTCGCATGACGCTAAATGTAATATGATCTGCTCTAAAATGTTTGCACTTGATAACAGACGCATGCTATGAATAAACATGCAAACATGTGCCACCGAACCTCAGATGGTAATTCTCATACTGAATGTTCTACAAGGCGAGTTTACATTTTTTCACCACTGAAGGTGTTTTATTAGTTTTAGGTTTGATTCTCTTAATAGTCTTGTGTTTTGTTTATATAAGAAGGTGATTGGTCTCTGCAAAGGAACCAGTGCATTTCAGTCTCTGAGCTTCGCTTCTCTATTGTGAACAGGGCAGTGAAGTGTCACTAACGCGGCTCCTTTCATTGGTCTGCGGTTGTGAGACTTGTCCTCGTGCACACACACACACACACACACACACACACACACACACACACACACACACACACACACACACACACACACACACACACACACACACCTCCTTCCACATCTGCTCCTCTCTCCACTATTGTCCTGTTGCTCTACTCAAACTCCTACAGGTCATTCACTGTGTTTAATCCTGCACTTTGCTGAAGAACCATAACATGGTGTTTTTCTTCATATACCATAATATTAATTTAAATATTTTGCAGTATTGCTCTGTCACAATATGGCATAATCTGACCCTCACCATTATTTAGATTGATATTTGATTAAACTGTGGCACCAAAATTCCACTGAATATCAGTCGGTGGTGATATTTCCTTTGTCAGACAGACAGAGATTATGAGACTTATGAGACTAATTTCCAATAGCGAGAAATTTCTTTGGCTTCAGTGTAGAAAATGTATCTATTTTTTTTTTATGTAATTTTTATTCCTCATAAGAAAAACAATTAAAATGTGCCATATCAAACCAACAGGGTTAATTTTGTCCAACAGCAGCAATTCAATAATTGTAAATACTCACATTTAAGAGGCTGAAACCAATGAGAGTTTGTGCTTAAACTGTTTAAATAATGATCAATCGTGTCCGTTCTGGTCCTCTCACAGTTTCCACTTCATTGAAAACGCCAGATTGGAGCCTAATAAAGCAGCATTGAAAAAAATTCATGACAGGAGAATATTTTTATACTGTATTAATATAAAATCGGTTTTGCTTAAAAAGGGACAATGTCACAAAATCACCACAGTGGTGATGTGAAAAATGCCAAACTGTGATGACGCTTCCAGCATGTGGTTTATTTTTAGTTTTTGTTAGCTGTAAAGCAGCTTAAGATGCTAATTATATCTCTCTGGATCTAAACTTTTGGCCTCCAGTCACCATTTAAGTGAATTAGCAGCGTCCCTCTCCCCCTACCAGCTGTAAAAGGGTCACTTATCGTCCAATTACTGGCTCCACCTCGTTAACTCCATCAATACAAGGCCTCTGCCTTTTTTTTTTTCTTTTTTTTTTTTTTTGTAAAACATGAGCTTAATTATGCTAATGAGCTTAAGCATGAGCTCTTTCATCCCAAACCTTCGCTAAACTCAGCAGCAATGTAAAGACATTGTAATTTGTATAATTAATCTTTTTTACTGACATCAGGTGATCTCATCAATTATGTCTGGTTTTGGATTTATGCGTGCTGAACTTTTACATAACGAACAAAACAACATGATAAAATAGTCTCTTGTAATGTGCTGTGGCTGCAATAGACTCTTTCTGTGCAGTCCAACGGTTAAAATGGGTTTTATTTACTGAAAACAGTTGTCTTCTCTAAGGACGCTGTATTTTTTTTTTTTTTCTGTCTTTCGTTCGTCCTCACCACTGGAGCCTGGGTGTCCCATGAATAAATTACAGCGTTTCATAATTGATTGAGCGAAAAGATGCAGATGTGACAATAGTTGGCAAAACTGCACAGTGTCTAATTGAAAACCCTCTTGAAGGGCTTCCAGATGTAGTTGTTGTCTTCTATTTTTTATTTTTTTTGCCTCTCCACAGTCATGAAATATCCTCATTAATATTTTTATTATTTTCAGCAGTAAAGTCCAGTGTGAAGTATTGTTTTTGATAACATTTGGATTGACTTGTCTCTTACCCGTGTCACGAAGATGATTCCACTTTTACTGCTATTTTATCAATATGTCATTTATCATTTTAATAGATGCATCTGATTTTAATGGCTATAGTTTATAAAACAGCTTATTAAACTTAATGGCAGTGTGATCTTTCACAATTGATAGGTTGTCTCACCTTCAATTATACTGAGTAATGATGATACCGATTTAATTAATGCTTAAGTGCTGTCTTTTTTTTCCACATAGCTTCTTACAGTATTAGTTGGTTTTTCCTTTATTAATAGCTGTGGGGTTTTTTTTGTTTTGTTTTTTTACTTGGCGTTGCAGCCACTGTAGCATATAGTCAGATGTTCATTAAACTTCAAATATCTTAGGGAGATCAACACATAGGTAAGATTAGGTTTAATACTGTTGGAGTGAAACATGAACAAAAAGACAAAAAAAATGCTGCATTGGTTCAACGAAACGGCGCCATACTGTGATGATAGACATTCACCACATAAAACCTGGAGTTCATCGCAAAGCCGTGTTTGCTAATGAACTCCCCAATCAGTAAAAGTTGTCAGGGAAATGCAGCAACACACGGAAAAACAACAAAAAGGATCTGTGTTCCTGAGTCGTCCCTTTGCTTCTCTGCGGCCCGTCTGTCTATGTATCTGTGTCTCAGAGTGAATGCCTGGAAAACAGCGTTCAATCCCACTGTTTGGGAGCACAGATGCACATTCAGTCCCGTGTTCTCCGCAGTCTTAATAGTGTTAACCCGTCAGCTGTCCCCAAACTGAGGACACAAGCATCTCCAGTGTGTGTGTGCTTTTTGTTTTTTGTTTTTTTTTTTTCCCCGATAAGCCGGATTTTCACTCTTTTTAGCCAACACAACTTCCACTCTGTTCTGCTGAAAATCATCCTCCATCTCTCTGCCTGTTTTCTCCAACTGAATGTTGATGACTGTGAGGAATCATACAGGAAAATATATTTTTTAAAAAGACTCGAGTTTTGTTCCCCCCCCCCCCCCCCCCTTTTTTTTTTTTTTTTTGCCAGATTTAGTGAATCAGAAAACCCTTTATCTGGTCGAACGTAATGATGTCCAGGTCGTCTTAATGTCCACAGGCTTACAGCAAATAAAAGCGGTAAAGCACTTTCCATATTTGTAGTTATGTAGGATTATGACCTCTACAATCTTTCTTTCTTTCCTTCTTCTAGTTGCATTTGGGGCTTAAATGAAAAGAAACAGCTAAAATAGCTCATACTCGAATCTCCAGCTCATTTAAGATTTTTTTGCTTTAACCCCAAACTTCTGACATTTTACATGCATTTGTATGGAAACATTTTCTAAATTGCAGAAAAACAGCAGCCTTTCTTTTCAGTCATTGTACTTGTCGTGTTTTGCATGACGAAACTTTTGCCCAAACTACTTCCCCTCATCTGGCTTATTGCACTCTGTCACTGTCTCTCTCTCTCCGTCTCTGTATGGTACATCTTCCCTGCCTTTGTCTGCTGCCTTGGTGTCTGATTGTTGTCCTCCTCTGCGCCTTTCACACTCCGTCTCCGTCTTCATTCCTCTCTGTCCGTTCACATCGGGACGAGGGACGCTGGGCGCCTCTGACAGTGCTCCTAATTAAGACGTAAAACTGTGGGCAGCAGGTTTCTGAAGGTTACACTGTCTGTAGTGCAGGAAGTGATAAAGAATGGAGTCACTGATGACATGTGACGTTTTCACCAGGGATGATGCAAACCGCTGCTAATGAAGCCACGACTATGGTGGTGAGAGTGAAGGGGACAGGGGGTGGGTGTGTGTGTGTGTGTGTGTGTGTGTGTGTGTGTGTGTGTGTGTGTGTGTGTGTGTGTGTGTGTGTGTGTGTGCTCCAGAGGCCTCTTGGGGCTGAATTAGAGCTGCATTAAAATTAGACCAAGTACGTGAGAGTTGCTGCTGTGCATTTACACTGACGAGTCCATTTTCACACACACACACTATGTCTTACTTGTCCCGCTGTCTGCTGCTCATATTGTCTAACATGATCCCTTTTTGCTCAACGACATTTCAATATTAATATTTGATAGTTAGTGGATCTATATATCCTCTTAATTTTTGATCACAGTAAATAGATGTTTTACGAAAGCTCCAAATAAGTCACATCTGTGTGAATAGTAAAGTTATTCCCTGATGTGAACTTTACATGTTGTGATACACTGATCGGGCAGAAGGGATAATTCTACAATGCTTCTATTATCGAGGTCAAAGTAGGCGGTGGAGTCATACTGGAGCGTATGATGAGAAGAGGTGGACGCCGTATTTAAAATGAATGAGGTGGCCGAAACATTCGAACCTTCCTCTTCTTAGAATCCACTTTGATTTTTTTCACTTTGAAATAAAGCCTCTTTCAACCATGACTATGGCGCTACACAAAGCACACAACCACATAGGCTACACAAAGTTTAACTAAACAAAACCTACACTACAACAGGAAACATAAAGTGCACACGTGTAAATAGTGCACGACATGTTGACACAGACACATTTAAGGCCAGCTAACACAGTGATTGGAGTTATTTTGCAAATAAAAAAAAAAAAGCAGGTTATGTAGAGAGTTTGTAAAATGCAAATACTAACTCAGATGAAAACGAGACCTCAGATCGTCCTTAGCAGCAGTAAACATTTGTGCAACAAAGTACAAAGTATCATGTGTCTAAAGTGAGTTTGTGCACGACAGTCCAGACCCTGTTTGTTCAGGAGTCCGATGGATTGGGGAAAGAAACTGTTACACATTCTGGTTGTGTGTGCTCGAATAATGCTGCGGTATCTTTTCTTTCTCCAGACAGCAGAGGGGGGTGTGTGTGTGTGTGTGTGTGTGTGTGTGTGTGTGTGTGTGTGTGTGGTTATCAATAAAAACAAAACAGGAAACATTTCTTTATACATTCAGACAGGTTTTTCTAATTAGAACTGATGCATTGAGAAAGTTTAGTTTATGTTGCTGCTCATCACTATCTTCATGTTGACATGAAGAAGAGATGATACAATTCAATATATTTGTGTCAAAGTGCGGCACCATTATTTCCAATGATGCTGATTTCCAGTTTTCTTCTTTTAGAAATGTATAAGGTTATAAATGGTTAATTTTTTACTTTTGCTGACGTAAAAGATTAATTGGACAAACGAATCAGGAAAATATGTTGTTTTCATTCCGGCATTTTACTGAAAACCATCACAAACACCAGCTGCATGAATATTTGTGGTGTCTGTCCAAAGTTGAGGTTAAATTCTGCTGTGAATGCAAACCGCTGAAAGTACAAAATGGATGTACTCGGTGCTAAGAACCTTTTGTAAGTGATAATTTTCCTCGTGCAACCTGCAGAACCATATTTGGATTGAACATACATCTGTTGTCATTGTGTATTTTACTCATTTAATATAACATTAAATGATTAAGTGACCCAAAAACACATTTGTGCTTTCATGACAACTGAACAGTTTAGTCCTGGAACCACACATGCTCCCATCTGTGTCATATCCCATGACCCCTGTATGGGCTGCAGCTTAGCATGTGATCAAGGTCTGAGCATCTGCAGTGAATGTATGAAACCTGTGCACTGTAAAACATGAAGTTGAAGCATAAGTCAAGCTGGATCTTCAAAAAGCAACGGGGAGGAGAAATTGAACTGAAAAGCAAATGCATAAAACATGACAGCTGGCGTTTCCTTCAAAGGAAATATTCTTGACGCGCTGCGTTGAAAAACGCATAATGAAAGACCACAGAATGAAGCATCGCTGATTAGCATGCGTGTCGCCCTTCACACAGCTCGAGTCCCGGGAAAAACTTGGAAACTTGCAGCGAAATGCTCTCGGCCAGTTAATGCAACATCATATGTGGGTCCTCATGGTGAAATATTCTCTGTATGCACATAATAATGAATTGCGCGGCCACCAACCGCGCCATTAGGAAAACGGCCTTGATATGAGCTCTTCCAACGCAACTCAAAGGAAAATCGAGTGTCTCCACGCTGTTGAATAATTACACTTAATACTCAGTGTTTGAGATGAAGCTTCAGGCAACTGTGAATGTCTCTACCCTCCAACATATGCAAATAAATTACCATAATGTAGATCACACTCACATTTGTGCTCATGGCAGCAGCAGAGGTTGATATGAGAGTTGACCCATTGCCGAGCCGGAAAACCTGCCTAGTTTCTGCAGAAGTGAAATCGAGAAAAGAGCAGTGACTGAAACGCCTTCGTTCTTCCCACGTGGAAGTTGACATTTGGAGGTTTTTTAACATGCAAAGCTAGAAATCCTCTGGTTTATCAGCAGCAGAGTATCATAAGCGTGTGTGTGCTTTTTATAGGATTAAGCATTAGCCTGTGGGTTTGCAGATATGCACACAAACGTTTTTGTATTTTATGAAGCAGGAAGAATTTTAACAAGTCAACGCTAGGACGACTGCGCGTGTCCCATGGACTGTTTCACAGATAGCTGCCATCTTGGATTTGGACAAGGGAGGACAGGTTGCAGGATGCATGGTGTGATAGTTTGAGGAAACAGCACATTGCCAAGGTTTTGCCAGGTTATCAAAAAGCTGATTTAAAAAATAAAACACACACAAAAAAAAAACTGTATGTGTTGTGTGGTGACATTCTTATCAGTCACTGGCAGAAAGTCATTTTGTTTCGGTTTTCTTTTAGAACAAATATAGTGTGAAAAGATGAGCTGAGGGCAGCTCAAGCAGTAGTTCCACTGTAAAACACATGCAGGACATTGTCATACGTCATAACTCGGTGCAGTGGTGATGGAACTTATTCGTCTTTTAATTATATTTTATTAATGTGTAATGTATAAGTGATTGGATGAATCATAAAAAAAGTGGATAAATAACTAAAGTATTAAATTAACTGACTATTTCTACTCTGTTTACACAGTTGTCTTCACAGTCCAGGCCTATATGAACTTTCCAGTGTTTTGCTGAGTTTGAAAGATTTTGTTGGTGCTGAAGCTCAAAACAAAAATACATCTCTTTGTTTTATGTGAAAATGCCGGTGTGCTACTCGCCAACATTTACTTTGGGGTCCACACACCATCCCAAAATGAATCCTGCATCCTACATCACTGGCTCATCAATATCCAAAGTGGTGGTCTAACAGTCCAACTCTGCCAGTCACTTATTTTTTATTCTTTTACTTTTTTTTTTTTTTTAATTTGTTTGTGACCTGTCACAAAGATTTAAACCTACTAAAACCAGCAGATATCTGTTGCTGGTCGTAATCTCGCTGAGGTCATCAGGCCATCAAAGAACGAGAAAAGGTTAATTTGCATTTATTCAAATGTAGGAAGCTGAGGTGAGAAAGGCTTAAATCGCTTAAAGAAATAAAAACTCACATGGTGGTGACAGTGGTTGCTGTGGTAAGTTGACACAGGTCTGGATGCGAGCTTGATGATTTACAGACAGGAAGTAGTAATACATGCCCTCTTTGTGGTACCACACATCTTACCACACATGCTGTACATACTAACAAAAATGTACATTTACAAAATGTTAAACCTTGGATAATGTGTCATTTAGCAGAGCTTTTCTCCGTGTAATTATTGTTGAGGCGACAACAAAAGATTCTGTCCAAATTAATAAATACAAAAGCCTAAATGAGATAATATGCAGGACTTTTTTTTTTTTTTACTCCAACACACCTGTTGCATAATCAATTTAGTTTCCTTCTGATTAACGACAATTGAAAAGCGGTAAAACACTGTGGACTACAAGTTATATAATGAGGTGGCGAATAAATGGACTTAAACAGTCGACGTCAGTGTACATGCTGTACAGTTTTCCGCCCTCCGCTCCTAAGCTGGTAAATCTCCCCCGCAAACACGGCCGCACTGCTTCAGCTCGACAATCCTCACAAGTTCATTGGTGTGAGCATCTGAGCCCAATGTGAACTCTAGCCCAAATGTGACACACTGGCTCTGGCCATATGCAAGCTTTTCACCCCTCCTCCCTCCGCTCATACTCGTGTTGTGAGTACACGAGTCATGACTGTTGGCTGTGGCAACACTCTGACTCACATAACCCTCACAAAAGATCGGGCCAAGCTCCTTCAGCCCAGGCCAAGCCATGCCATCTCTGCAGAAGACTCTAATTGATTTGATGGACTTGTGTGCCGTTCACACCCCTTACCCAAACAAACAGTCCGCCCAAGATTTGTTTCCATTGAGACAAAGAGGCAGTGCCCGCCTCCCTCTCGCAAAGCAGCACTCGGCGACTGCCTGAGAAGGCAGTGCCGGCCTGCCAAACTTGTTAATTTCACTGCTGGGCCTCGGGGAAGGTTTGAGTGTGCTGTGCGACGATTCACCATGCTGCAAATCAAGGCTCCCTCCCCCCCCATTCTTCTACCAACTCCCGGGTCAACCAGAGTTGACGCAAGTTCGGTTGCTTCGTAGCCAAGAGCGCTGAAGAAGGACAGTCGCGAGAATGGAGGGCGACCACCTAAAAAGAAGTGGATGTATCACGGAGGCACCCAGCATTTGCTTGTTGTTATTGTTGTTGCTCTGATCAAAGAATCATAATTGTGAGGCAGATGAGACTTGTTTATAGATACATTTGCATCCATTTTCTCCTAGAACCAGCTGGCAGGAAGCTGTGCAGGAAGGACAAAAATAATAAGAAAAAAACATGTTGTTCTACAGAACCTCACGATGGACCAGGTCAACATCAGAGTAGCACCTGTGACGAAGGTCGTCGGTCGCTTCCTGGCTAACAAGTGGCACTTGAATGCACCACAAAGGTCACAGCTATCAGCTGCCTGCAGATATACTAAACCTGAACGAAGCAGCCGGAGCATTTTTACACTTCTCTCACTCACCAGACAGTTTACAACGTCTTCTAACAGAGGATGCGTCTGACAGGAAGTTTCACATGACGCAGCACGTTGGCCCTTGTTGGCTAATCAGAGTGGTCTCTCTCACCACAGCGATGGCTGCCAAGACATCTTTACCTCTGGTGTGTCTTCACTGTCCATAGTCTCGTGTCATCGTATGCGCTCGTGTCTCCCGGATATAATGAGCGATAACACGTTAAAGGTCGCGGGCCTGCTCTCGCCCCAAAGGCAGCGAGGTGACTCAGCAACCGAAGTGAGAAGATGAGAGGTTTGCGTGTCAGGGCAGCAAACATGCTGAGCAGGAAGTGATGAGTGGACACAGAGGAGAGGAAGTCGTAGTTTTTAATCAAAGACCTGCTGTCTGTTCCTTTGTTTTTTTTTTTTTTGCTTTCTTGTCCATTGGCTAAATGTCACGTCCTCTTTAGGTTGTTGAAAAAGTTTAAGGGTGAGAAAATGAAATGACAGCAACACGCCTCCATATAATGGGGTTCACTTTTAAATTGATCACTTTAAGACATGGTGGAATCAATTTATATATTATTATTTATTTTTTCCCTTCACTTTCATGTTAACCTGAAAATGGCACATAAGCTGAATTTGTAAGATTCCCAGCAGTGCATCAGCAGACATCCAGAAACAAATCGGACTTTGAAATCTTACGTTTAGTTTTATTTGTGTATCCTTCCACTACACACTTACATGAGGTTTAGTAAGATCTGCCTGTGTGTCTGTTTGTTGTTGGTCCACCCACTTTGTGTGTTTCTGCTCATGTCTTGCCTGCTCAGGTCACATTAACCCACTTCTCACAGTTTGTAGCCTATGCTTAAAAAAAAAAAAAAACAACTCAACACCTCCCTGCAGTCAGCGAGGCTTCAGGCTCCTTCACGCTGTTATATTTCCAGCATCGCTGGCCGATGATAACATTATTTACTGCTTGTATTAATATCCGGCTTGATAAGCATATTTTCCTCAGTAGAGCTAACAAGATGCTTTATCACCGAGCCTTTCCACTCGCTGTGCAGCACCACCACTGCTCGCTCATATTTCCACCCTGTTGGTTTACAGCCTCGTAAATATAAACTTTTCTCCTCGTGAGATTTAAAGCTGGGGTTTTTTTTTTTTGCTGTAAAATCAGATTTAACTTTGAGCATGAAGACAGATTTTGGTGGTGAATTATAGCAGCTGAAGCTTTAGTGTAAATCAACCGTGAGCTCTGCTAAATAAGCAAAACACCTTTTAGAATATTGGAACATGCAACAACAATGCAAATGTGCGGTAGACGCTAATATAGAAAATGGTACAAAAATCTTTAGACGTTATCTTAAAAAAACTACATATTAATTTAGACAAGCAGGAAGGTGTCATCTTTTTGAATGATGAAAATGTTATTTCATTATAAGAGTTTAGCCGTGACTGATTAGTAAAGATATTCTATTAAAGAGGAGCAAACTTTTAAATCTGAGCACCTGAACTCACCTTTAGGCATTAAAATCATATATTTAAGGCTTAAAAATTGAGACGAAACATCACTTGATGTTAAAAAATAAATAAGGGTTATCGTTCATAAAAGATGAATTACATGTTGAAAAATGACACGAGGAATTTTATAAATCGGTTCATCAATGACGCGATGTGTTTCAGAAGTAACTTCTCTGTCTGTCAGAGCCCTGTGTGAAGAAGGCAGCTACAGATGTTCACGTGCTGGCAAACATGAAACTGTCAGAGAAACTAATAACAACAAAGCCGTCACGCCGCAATGCAATTATCTCCTTTTGTGGCTTTGATTAGACGATTTTCCCATTAATGCTTTTGTTTTACCTTTTTTGTAATTGTAGTTAATCATGTCAACTGCAGGAGAGCGCTGCATGTTTTTTGGCAGTTCACGTCGCTGCGTCATTAGCTGCGAATCTGCATCTTCAATTAGTTGATTAACTCTTAACAGGAGAAACGAGGGCTGTGATCTGTCGCGTGCTCACTAATTGCATCTGAAGGATCAATGATTCAGTAATGATACAAATATGAGATGTTTTGTTATATTTGCGGAAAGAAACATTGTCTTGTTAGTTTGTGTGTGTGTTCGCTTGGAAAAATGTGAATATTCATTGCAAATCAAATCCTGTGGTACAATAACAATTAAGAAAAAAAAAAAAACTCACACAAATCAACCTACGAATGTTCAGCCTCAGATTCAGTTCAGATCAGGGTCGAGTAAGACCAGCCTTTGCTTTCACCTCTCGACCGGGAGCGATGCCAAACCCATTTCCCCCTGCATTAGTCTCATCGGGGCCTTTAAGTGCCACCCTGTAGGAGGGGAGCCACCCTGGCATGTGCAACACACTCACACACACACACACACACACACACACACACTGCCCCGTCTTGACAGCTCACTCCAATTACTTGGCCCTTCCTGTCGAATGGCCGGCACATCGCACACGACCCCCTCCAGCATGCCACTGGTGAAGGGGGAAGAGGGGGAACCATGTAGGGAACAGGAGTAGTAACACACACACACACACACATTAACACACACTGAAGGGACACTTTCCAAAAATTAAGGCCAATGAAAGAGTGTCATTCCAAAATGAGATCTCCAGCACTTGAAAATATATCTGCTTACTCTGACAAAAACACGACTGGCATCAGAGTAAAGCGCATTGCTGCTAATGAGTCATCTTGAGACCTTTGTTTACAGATAGGTTTGTGAAGATTGAATCATCTGTGTTTTTAAAATATTGACAGATTAATTTAAGGCAACAAAGTTTAGCCCAAATGGATATTAACCATATTTCTCTCTTGGTGTTGTTCCTTCTAAAGCATAAGATGGAAAAGAGATAAATATGTTCCTGGTTGTTTGACGGTGCAGACAGACGCTGCTGAGAAAAGGTGCTGTTGCAACAACAATGTATTAATTATGTAAATCACATAATTAAAATCATTGTTGCGGTCGTGAGTGAAAACCAAACCAGTGGCTCCATGTTACGGAAACATTCAAATCCGATTCAGGATTTACTGTAGCATCTCTGAGCGGTCGTCCATGAACCCCAGGGTCGGTGGTTCGATGCCCGGGCAGCTCTCCAGCAACAATTTCCCACGGGCATCACTGAAGTATAAAAATCAAAATAATGAAAATATTAAAACAAGTAATAGATGTCTCTGAGTTCTAAATGTCATTGTCAATTTTTGGTTTTAGATTTTGTCTTATCTAGTCAGTGAATCTTATATATTTATATTTTATATCATATTTTATATTTCAGTGCCAATATGCAGCGAAAACGTTACAAACATTTAAAGCACATTCATGAATGAGAAGCTCGCACTGCAGGTACAAAAGGCTTCTTACTCTGAGCAGAGCTTTCAGCACAATTCAACAAAATTGGGGATTTCATGACATGAACGGCGTGTGATTTACTGTTAATATTTTCCTTCTCACACTTTTTTTCCCACTGACCACACACTGGTTCCTAATGCAGACAAGCATGTACTGTATTGTGGTTTAACTGAAGTTGTGTCGCCCTTGTTGCCTGCAGAAATGGGATTGTTTGTTTATATTTTGCACCGTTTTTAGATTTCGAAATGCAGAAATTTCCTCCAGCGTCACGGATGCTGTTAACTCCTATTTTAATCACCAGTTTGTGCACTTTAATTATCTGAAAGTGCTGAGGTCTCAAGCAAACAACAAGGTCCATAAAGCGGAGGCACACACACATATTGCGGTCAAGAATTAACGGGCAAATATTACACACGCTTTATTTAAGCACTAAAAGATGAGGAAAGATGCTTGTTGATGGGGCCGTGGCCTGGAGACATGATGTGAGCTTATGTTTTTAGTGCACTTCTGAGCGTTTGTGGCGTCTCTCCTGGTCTCTCTGGGAGGACGGTTGTGGTGATGACACGTAATTTAAAAGTACAGATGAGCCCACTGGCTCTCTGCGGACGCTGATACGCCGTGGCACCCAGTAGAAAAATTAACAAATGGCCCCCCTCTCTTATTTTTTGGGTTTGGGTTTCATGAGTCCCTGCTCAGAAGGGATGCACATGTTGTTTGTGCATGTTGAGCTTTGGAGACACTGAACAGCTGTGTGTCCACTGCAGAACTGCCTTCATTTCTTTATTTTATTTTTAGGCTGGAATTTAGCATGTTTTGGTCTTTTTAATGTTTGATTCCTCATTTGTGAAGAAGTTTGCCAATACGTACAACATTTTTTTTCCCTCTATTTTCTGTTGCCAACTAGCACCTAAGAAACTTTAATCTACTGTAGATTCTTCTCTTTGGTGCTTTTGCACAATATTAAAATGTCACACTATAATTTTCCAATTCCAATCTGCCCACCTATCTGCTTTTCCACCTAACTCTGAATGCTGCTTGCATTTTTAGCAACCACACAGAAGGCTGCAAAAGGCTCAAACTTAAGGTATCACGACCCTTAAGAAGTATCTAAACTTTAATCAAAAGAACACAGAGCTCCGAACAGGTTTTCAGTGGCCCTGTAGCACCACCGAAAGCTGTGACTAGTTCTTCCTACAAGCATCTGTTTCGCACTACTAGCTAAAAAGGAGACTGGCGGAGTGTTTTTGTGAATGCATTACACAACAAATGGTAAAATTGTGCAGCATGTGGGCATCATGTGGGAAATGGAGGGAAAGAGTTGGGTGATTTTTTATTTTTTTTTTAATTTTATTTTTTTACAAGTCTAAATGTGAGGCTGTCACCTCGCAGGTCATCAAACAGGCTATCAGCTGGCTCACACGTTGGACAAAAGTAGCACTGTACCAGGACAAGGTGCGGCCTGTGAACCAGCTCTTCCGTGACAGTCAGTCCATTAGCTGCAGACCCAGTTGTCTGACTGCAGTGGGTTGACTTGGAGGAGGCCTGTCGAAATCACTACAGCACATATCAGACGAGAACAATCTCTCCTCTGTCTGATCCTCCTGGCACCGCTCCACGCCGATCCTCCCACGGTCTCCCTCTCCTATGATTATTTTATCGTTTTAAATTCTTTATGCCGCATTGCCGTGGCATCGGCCCCGCTAGAGCAGAGCGGCACGTTGGCCATACAGTACATTCACACTACAGTTATTTGGACGGCGCTCCGGTGTGGCTCTGTCCCGGTCCCTCGGTTGGATTCTGCTCGTCCATTAGTGCCATCTGTGCCTTCCTGCGCCGTCTGTGAGGGCCCCGTCGACGCCAAAACGATTGGCATTTCTCTGGAACAACCAGAGGGACGGTGCCCAGAGCTTTTAGCTGCCAATGATGTGCACTTACTCTGACAAAACCAGAGAGGGTGTGTGTGTGTGTGTGTGTGTGTGTGTGTGTGTGTGTGGGCGGGGGGGAAGCAAACAGGAGGCCCAGGCAGGAAACAGCTGCACCTACAGTGCTGCAGCATCCATGTTCAATTCTCGGGAAGTAGCACTCACCCCTGCAACAACAGATAAATAGCTAATGCAGATTTACATTTTAGACGTTTCTCTTGCACACTGACTGCATGGTGAGACAGGTGGGCCTGCTACCCACCCGTTCATCCTGCTCCAACAGGCGCAAACGCACCACACAAGTATTGTAAACATGTGTTGTGTTGTAGGTATTATGGTGGAAGAGAGCAGATTTGTTTCCTCTAAAGTGTCTTCTGACAAGCCCCTAACTTTAACAGTGTTGTTAGGTGGTCTTTGTTCTCGCTGTACTGTTCAAATCCCCCAAACATGCATTAAAAGATGCATAAACATGAAGTATAGCAGATAAATAATTGTCACTGTCACCTGCTCATTTTATACATATTGAGGTTTTTCACTCATGTCACCAAGTCACATGGTGCTTTATTTATTTGGCGGCCATATTGGACGTGTTGCTGACTGGACGGCAGCTCACACGTAAAACTGTCTCCTGCCGTATTTGCCGTGCTGGTTACGTTTTAGGATGCTGTGCCATGTGACTCGGTGGTCTGTTGAGTCTGACGGACACGGTTTCCTCAGCGGTGGGAGGTTATGCTGAAAGTTTAATCATGGCGAGAGACGAAACGGGCTGGGAAGCTTGCTGGGTGTCGCTAAGGTAGAAATCTACTGTGTAAGTACAGACCTTTGAGCAGACGGCGCTTTCTGTCCTGAAAACTTGAGCGCAGTCAACTCTGTTTCCGAGTGGAGGTGAAGGGTTCAGCACAAAATACAGAACTGCTAGCAGATAATCCAGAACCTGGACTCTTTCTCCACCATCGTTTTTTCTGTCTTCTCCCCGCAGTAAACGATGCTCCTGTCTGCAGGAAATAGGAGTCCGTGACTCTCTGACAGCCTGCAGGCCATATGCTGCAGCCTGCTAGCATAACGTTTTACTGCAAGCTGTTGCTCACTCCCTGTCTGCTCTCAGGGTCAGTGAAGTAGCCATTACAGCCCGATTACCCATCAGCCACCACAGTGAGACTCCCCACTGGAGCCGCTGCCTGAGAATACAGAGTCAGAGGTTGGGTTTTTATATCATCATAAATTATATCTGTAAACTTTTGTCATTGCTTTCTGATCAGGAGCTGGATCACGAGGTTTACTGCACATATATTCGTGTTACGCAGACAGCGTGACACTCGTCATGCAGACATAGGTCTACAGCTGTACTAGTTGGCGTTAAATACGTGCACTTTATGTTTCCTTGTAGTTTAGCTTTCGTTTAGTTTAACCCTGTGTAGCCTGTGTGGTTGTGTGTTTTGTGTAGCATAGTGGTCTCGTGGGGTGTTGTTTAGTTTCAATGTGTCCCGTTCACACTGTATATGGTCGAAGTGACAATAAAAGACGTCACATGACTTGACTCGACGTGTAGCTCTGCCATCATAATTACTGCAACACAGTCTAATTCCCACATATCATGTAATGCACAATATGTCAAGTGGTGCGTTGACAGTTTTGTATTTTGTGTGTTTACTTTGTTTGTCTTTGTCAGACATATAGTGTTTTAGAGTTTGTTTCAGAGGATCCTGTGCTTCTAATGTACTGAAGGTCATAGTTGGGACTTTTACCCATTGTCCTGCTCGTATATAAACATGGAGGGATTTATAATGCGGGTATTAAGTGCAGACCAAAATGCTTTTTCTGTTTTGCGACAGCAGCTGAATTTCAGCTCAGACTCATCTTCCAACATATCTGCTAAACTTCACAGTAGTGAAAGGAGTAACTGTTTTTCATGTCCCCCTCCCATGTACCTTATGTGCTTGTATAATCTTTATTCATCTCTTTACAATGAGAAGAAATGCCCGAGTTGTCAGCGAGCATCATGTATTTGGCCGAGTCTCAGGTGGCTCTGATTTCCCAGCAGGCCAGATGGCAGCGCTGTGTGGGCTGTGTGTGTGTGTGTGTGTGTGTGTGTGTGTGTGTGTGTGTGGACGAGGGGCTGCGAGAAGAGGGCCAGCAGCCTTGTGAAGGGAAGATTGCTCACACTCTGGCTCTCTCCTCTGTCCCCGTGCAGCTGTGCTTCTCCCTCCAACTTGAACTTTTAATTTGCTCAATATGTGGCAGAGGACACGGGAGTACAACAGAACACATGCCTGGTGACTGAGGGGAGGACGGCGCTGAGAGGAGTTGTGCTTTAACTTGTCAGAGTCGGCTGTTTCCAGCAGAGAGGAGGAGTGTGGATCTCCGACAGGAACAGACACAGACACTTTTTCTTGTTGAGTCTTTGTGCTCACGGTTCTTAGGGTTGACTGCAGCAGCAGGGAGCAGTTTAAACTAACATCAGGGCTTAAAAAAAGATTTAAATTCAAGCTCCAGTCCCTCCGGAATTTCAATTACTACACTCTGTGATGTCCCTGAACACATCATGTGAGAACAGCTGATGAGAGTTTGTTAATGCTCCGTGCTTTTGATTTTGTAAACGAGGCCTTCGCTGATGTTTAACATGCTTCTTCTCGGCTGTGGTTGGGGGAGAACTTGTTAATGAATGTTACTAAACTCCCCTCTGACGTCTCTATGTAAAAATATCTCTGTACTTTTAGCTGAAAAATGAGTCCAGATGACATGAGACGGAAGAACCTTCAGCTTCCTTTGTCGCATACTGTCACATATTCCACTACTCATATTGTGGTGGGATACAAACAAAAGTTGTTTTGCCACAAAAAGGAAAAAAAAAAAACTGAAGAAAGGCTGAAACTCACAAAAACTGATTGTAGTGACAGATGCTGTTGCATGTTAGTGTGATGGCCTGTTTGCATGACATCTGTGTGTGTGTGTCACTCAGGACACTGAAGTTTCTTCTATACAGGTTGCCTTTGATTTATACATGTGTTTTTTTTATTGTACAAAACAAATGCAACCATTTATGCAGTTTTCACTTGTTTCAGCAACTTTATCACATCACATTCCAAACAATTACAACTTGAATCACAGGGTTGTTTTTTGTTGTTGTTGTTGTTGTTGTTGTTGTTGTCGTCTGCTTTTTTTGCTTGTTTGTTTGTTTTTTTCTTGTCACATCAATCACAAAAAAAAGAACATGACCTCTCACATCCTGCTCTACTTCTAATAGTGTGTCTCTTTAGTAATTATGGCCCTTTTTTTTCCTTTCTTGCCTTTTTTTAACCCTCCTGTACGATACCACTCGTTTTTGTAGTCAATGCGGCCGCGTACCAGCTATTTCCCCCAGAAACTGAGCACATTTTTGACCTTTTCAAATAATTAAAAAATTCAGCGCTTGTCCTATTATTGTCTGACCAGTTTACACATTGTGTAAAAAAATAAATAAATAGAGAAAACGTCAGTCTGACGCTTTCGTTGTGATTTTCAGGCGAGAACAAAGAATTTTAGAACCTGTTCGCCGAGAACTACATGAGTAGCACATGTATGTAGTAAAGAATGGAGTGTGTGCAGCAGTAGCTCAGTACTTTGCAGTATAAATTGGCTGCTCAGCTCATTAGCATTTTGTCAGAACAACAGACAAATGTTGGAATAATGTGAGGAGTGTTGCAGTCGTCCTGTTGCTGTTGGATTAAGTAAGCCCTAGATTAACTAAGCTACTGTATAGGCTGCAAAGCTCTAATGTGGGGAAAAAAGTCTCTGTTCTGGTAATAAAGTCTTTCAAAGCCTGTAGCTTATCAATGCAAAATAAGCATCTTGCAACTGGATTACAACTCTCATGCTTGCAAGTGTTTTCACACCACAGTCCAGATGGGAGATTCGTTCTGTAACCTAAATGGATGCTGCTTTCCTGCCACTTCCTTTTCATTTCATAGTTTTTTTTGAGCCGTAACCGTCAATTCATACAACAAGCTGGGAGCTGTGCTTATTTCCTGTTGACCCGCGTCAATCGTAAGACGGACTCACGGTCGGGACCAGCTACCCTGTCAAAACACTGGGAACTTTGGCGAGATGCAGGACGGGTGGACGAGTGGATGGGTCAGCCCTGCTTTCCATCCACTCAGAAGATGTCAGACCAAACCCTCAAAGGCAGAGACATTTTGGTGCCTTGTAGCTTCAGACTTTCGGGAGCAGAACTTATTACCTACCTGAAGAAGAATAATTGAACTGAAAAATCATTATTTGCTGGTGTTTAAAGTCCATGTTGGTACATTTTACCAACACAGTTTTGCATATTCTCAGCTATTAGAAACAAAACTAACTCCTTTCCCAGACAAGACTAGGCTTAAAACTTTCCTTTTTGATAAAGCTTATAGTTAATAATCCTCACTCAACCCTAAGTAGCTTTTCTCTATACATTTATTTGTCACCACTGTATGCCATTAATTCTGTGTCCTACAACCTGTACAATGCTTTGTTGTTGCTTTTTTTTGTTGTTGCTTTTTGTTGTTGTTTTGTTGTTGCTTTTCGTTGCTCTTTTCTTTTCTTTCTCCACTTTCCACTCACCCCAACCGGTCAAGGCAGATGGCTGCCCACCCTGAGCCTGGTTCTGCTGGAGGTTTCTCCCATTAAAGGGAGTTTTTCCTCTCCACTGTTGCCTAGGGCTTGCTCAAGGGGGATTTGTGGGTTTACTTCTACATACTTGTGTAGTCTGGACTTTATTCTGTAAAGTGCCTTGAGATGACTTTGTTGTAAATTGGCGCTATATAAATAAAGTTGAATTGAATTGAATTGAACAAGCAGTAATTATTACTGAGTGCAGTGTTGAGTGAGTTTGTTTACGACGCACAGATCACAGACCCTAACATCCAATGTGCAGCTCTTTGTTATGAAATGATAAGTTCAGTGACAAAAAATGAAGCAAAACCTTTTAAGTTTTGGCCTTTGTTTTATTTTTTTCTGACTTGATTTTGACTTTATGCAGCAGGTCATGTAAATAATTGTACGAACCAAGAAATGATAAAAAATGGGAAACAATACCCTGAGATCTTCTAATGGTTTTTGCATTATAACATGAGCCAGTTAATTTAATATTTAAAGGACAGACAACACTTTGAGATTCATGCACTGGACGACATTTCATACATTTCTTCTGAAGCAGAGTGTCTGTAATGAACCGTGTTAATCAGTCTTCATTTGAAAGTGGGCTCCTCTCTCTGACCCCCCACCACCACCTCCCCTTCCTCTTGTCGCTTCACCTCCCCGTCTCTCCACCTGACTCATCCTCCCGTCTATCTGCCGTCGCGCTCCCGTCCGTCTGATGAGATTTCACTGACATTCCGTGCTGACACATTCAGACTATTGTTCTGCGGCTCCGGGTGGCACAGGTGGGGCCTTCGTCTCTCCAACATGGCCCAGTTACCAGGCAGCGTTGGCTGCCAAGTCAGGCCTCCGCTCATCCGAGAACAGGGGAGCTGGAATGGGGTTGACCGTATTGTGCTGCACCTGCTTCGCCCTCACACCAGATCCCCCTGCTTTGCCTGCCATTCTGCCGCCGCAGAGAGCGCTTCTTCCCTCGCCCGAGCCCCCCGCGCCGTAAAACCTGGAAAATCCACTGAACTTAGCCGCTCTGATGGCCACGGCCAAAACAGCATCTGATGTGCCTTATTTGTTGACTGTGTGAGATTAGTTGCAGAGGGTACACGTCGAGGGGCTTACCATGCAGAGATGGAGCGAAGCCCCCACCCTCCACCAAACACCCGACAACCCTGCCAAATAATGAGAAATGGAAGATTCTCCAGCTTGTCTAAAGCTCTCGTCACAGTCGGTCCATGCACACTTTGCTCCCGAGCCAAACTGTAGCGCGGATACTGTAAGAGCTGCCGAGCCAGAGGAGCTGGCTGCCGACATCAGCGTTCAGCAGGCGGCTCCTCGGCCAACGTCCTGGTCATTTGTGCCCGTCCATAAGACCTCGACAGGAAGCTGCCACCTGGACTGCGTGAGGCCTGTGCATGTGCAAGAATGCGCGTTTGTTTTCTCAGGATGAGAGAGCAAAGAAAGTACAGCTGAAGAATCGGCACGTTTCAGCTCAGATTCAGTTCAGCACATGGATCCGATCGTTTCAAATCACATTCAGTGCTGGGAACTTTTTAAGTCGCACGTTTCTGAGCACACACCTCACCAGCACTTTCCTCAGTGCGATTGTCCATCTGCAGGATTAATGTAGTCCTGCACGAGGACCTGTTCGAGTTCCCTTTAATAAGGATTCATAAATATCACTGTGATCTTCCAATCAACCAAACGCATCTAAGCCATCAACACCACGTCTGAATAATACTGCATCTTTACGATCTACTATTTACTAAGTAGTAAAGGCTCAAACTTTGCCCAAAGCAGAGAGAACAAAGGAGGATAACTGGGTCAGGATCCTGAGAAGCTGGTTGAGGGGGAAGAACTGCTCACAGCCTGATGTTTCAATAAAGTGTGTTGTCTTTATGCAATTTAGTAGAAGGATGTTTTGCAAATTCGAATTTTTATTTATACTTTACACAGCGTCCCAACTTTTCTGAAGATTAATCAGGTTACTTCAGTCAGAACGTGGTTTCACTTTCACTTCACATCCTGTCGTCAAACCACCAGTGGCATATTTTTAGTCCACTTTTGGACGAGAGACTTGCTTTTGTGATGTGAGACTTTTCTTGTTTTGTGGAAAGCTGAACACGGTGAGAAGACGCCGTGTGTGGCGAGAGGACGTTTCTTCTTATGTGAGACGCGATGTTTGGGCTTCGGTTGAATAATTTGGGATACGATGATGCACCACTTAGCGTTCGAGTTATGGCTCAACGCAGCCGAGAGTCTCACGGTAACTTTACTCTTCAACCCGCGTTCGCACGTTAGGCCCTGACGGCAACAGCTGAAGGCTTTTGTTTTGGAGTTTTTATTCGTGATGGTGAAGCTTTTCTCTCGGCCATGAAGGACGTCTGTGCTGCAGAATAAAAGCCTCGTTCATCCCAGTAGATACGAGCACACGCGGGAAAGGCAGCGTTGGCTTTTACTGGAACTTTCCATGGTGATTTGGGGGAACCAGACCTCTGAGAATACTCCTGCTGGTGCTCTTTAAGTTGGCACCGTGGTCACATATGGAGCCACTCGCTTCTCCTAAAATATTAGAACAAACTGTCTTGTACAAAAAACAGAGTTACTGCAGCTGTAATACAGTAAGCACACTGCAGAGAGGCAGGTGTGTGTGTGTGTGTGTGTGTGTGTGTGTGTGTGAGAGAGACAGAGCAAGTGTGAGGTTGGAGGCCTGCTGGCTGCTGGGGATTCGCTGTGCGAGAGCTCCCTCTTGGTGCCAGTCGGCCTACTGTTGGTGAACAGGCCTCTGCTATGCTGAGAGGCTCAGACAGCTGCTTCCACACACACACACACACACACACACACACACACGTTGGGTGAGTCGGTGCACAGGAAGAATAATCTGATATGTCTTTTTTTGTGTGTGCGTTCTCAGAAAGGCTGTGAGGTTCAGGAAGCTGCAGCTTCATGACTCAATGTTTTGTTTAAATGCGGTCGGCAACAATGTTGGTAGAAGAGCTTGAGCTGAGAAAATGCATATTTGAGCTGTTTGTTCTTGTATTTATTGAATATGATGTTACATTTGTTTGTTTTTTTGTTTTGTTTTTTTTTTGTCCATCACACTCATCTTTTGTCTTTTTATTATTTGAACAGCACTGGTTATTAAAAAAGTAAACTCCTTCTCTCTGTCTTTTTTTTCAGGGTCGGTGTATGAATTTCAACCGTGTGCAGCATCAGTAGAAGGGAAGAAACCACCGGGTGAAAATTTCCTGATCGCTGTGGACAAAAGGAGCATTTCCATTCTTTTTTTCTTTGCAGCCACTATGTCGTCACTCCGCTTCACTTTGGGCACAGTTTCACTTGTAGTTGCTCAGACTTTGAAGCACACAGGGTGAAATGTAACTTTTGTTCTTTAAGTTATTTTCTACCTTTTGTTTAAACCAAAGAAAGTGAAAGCAGAAGCACAGGGAGCAGTGAGCACTCACACTTTGTTAGGTTTTTTTTTGTTGTGTTCCCACCAAAGGCCTAATGTATCATCACCATTTTGTGCCTTCTGTGAAAAACCTAATTTCATGGCCACAGACGGAAGCTATCTTTAAAAAAAAATAAAAATAAATAAATAAATAAAGGAAACCCGGACAAAGGGACTGTTGGCCTTTGGCGTGTAAGTGGGAATAATCCCAGCGGGCCTCACAAGTGCAGAAGTCCATTGCCTTTTGGCAATGTCTCATCACGGATCCTCTCCAACTTCAGCAGTGCCGGATGCCTGGCGGCCGCCCTTTGACTGGCTTATCTTGTCATTTTAACACTGAGAAGTGCACACGCATGACAAATTGTAGACAGGATGCCCCAAGGTATTGGAAGGCATCGAGACTTTGCCCTTTATTTTATTAAATTTTTTTTTTTCCGAAGACACCTTCCTTCCATTGTGCACCCGGGACGGTGAAATTAATAGAGCGTTATTCGACCGCGGGACAACCTCCTGACCAGCATGATCTCCAGCGAGGTTTGAGGGATTGATGCCTTTAAGACCTTGACATGGCGCTTGGTGTTTTTTGCCCCTGTTTTCGGCACAGTCTGCTCCCTGCTCAGCAAGGCGTAGCGCATCACAGCCCATAAACAAGCCCATCAGTTAGGACTTCAAAGATATAGATACAGCTGCCTCGGCGCTGCTCTGCCCGCCGTCCCAATCCTCCGAGGGCTCCGCGGCCGCGTCACAAGCCACTAGTTCTTTCGGCAGCGGAATATCAAAGTTTAATTAAAATAATTAAAGGCAACAGGGAGCAGCAGCCTGTGAAGACTTGGCTGTCTCTGTTTTACGCCTTTTGACATTGAATGACCTATTACTGCGTTACTCACAGGAGAAAAGAGGACACCGCACCACGGTGACGGTGTACCACGTCCCAAACGCAAACCCAAAGCAACGGATGCGATGGACGGATAAGTATTGTTCATTTCCAGAAATGATCTGCCTGCTTCCAACCCCCCCAAACCCCACCCTCTCCGCCCCCCAACTCCCTCAGCCCAAAAAAAGCAGAGTATATGTATTTATATATATTGTGGATTTCTCAAGCACGCTGTCATGCCGCCCATCCCAAATGATGTTAGTGTGAGCGGAAACACTGAGGGGGAGGAAAGGGGGCAGCAGCTGAAGAAAAAGGCTCGAATGATCCAGTCACTTCGGATACAGTACTTCAGATGCAAAATGGATATTCGAGTCGAAACCTGACAAAGCAACGCCGGCTTTGACGGGAAGCCGTATAGACAATGACCAGTGGCTGGGTCAGTGGGATGTCTCTGTGCAAGCAGGGAAGCTTATCAAATGACAGGAAAATTAAGTGCAACAACCATCAAGTTTGAGGGGGAAACGGGTGAGCGTCTCGCATTCGGTGGGCACAGGAGTGCGGGAGACGGTCTAATTATTCCTTTGTGTCCCCCCCCCCCCCCCCCCCCCCCGTCCTGATCAGGGGGACATAAGTAATTCCGAATCGAATCCTCGGGGTGTGCTGGTATTTATGTCCGACTTAAACGCTTCTTAGCCTCTTGCGTAATTTTTGCGGGCTGACCTTTAGTGGGCTCGTCAGCCTCTTTCCGGACGCTCGGTGGACGAGGACATTTTAGCACTTGGACATTTAATGTTACAACCAACAGCACAGGAAGCCGAACTAATGAGACATTTCCATAGCGGTCACAACGCAAGTCGCTCTGCTAGAAACACGCCGCATGTGCCCTGTGTGTCACACTATTCACTTTTTTTTATTGTTGATGAAAAGACAATTTCCTTGATGCCTTTGTGTGAATTGTTACCTTTGATGAAATCATGTATTTTTATATTTCTGTACTAATGAAGTTTGCCATTTTAAGGCTCGAACCAAAAAATACTCTTTTTAAACCATGTATTCACTTTTCCAGCTGTTCTTCCAAACAGGAGGATTCTCTTCATTTGCATGCACTGTTTTCTACATCAGCTCACTGAATGTCCAAAACTGTAATTTATCATTTATTGTCTTTCAAATTGTACAGTGTTTTTTTTTTTTTTTTTTTTTTTATGTGTACGTAGCACCTTTCAAGTCCAGGTTCAAGTCACACAAGCTGCACGAATGTGTGTGAGTTGCAGCCAAATTGGCAAAAACATCTTTGTTACAAAGTGTTTGTGTTTTTTTTTTTATGAGTTTTTCACTGTTTTAATTGTAGACGAACTATTCCTGTGATTCTTTTAGTCTGTTATGTCAAATATATATTCAGTGTCAAGCAAATAGAGTTTCTGTGTGTTTTTGTTTCCTTTTCTCCTTTTTTTGTTTCCTTTTTTTTTTCTTTCTTACATGTCAGTGTGTGTGTGAGTGTGTGTGCTGGTAGGGGTGGACATGCTAAAGGCGATCTTTAATTGGGCCCTTACAGATTTATAGGGCCCGACAGGGAACCTGATTATACTGTGTGTGTGTGTGTGTGTGTGTGGACAGTGGAGTGGACAGTGAGCAGCATCTCCCCCTGCAAAGTCAGTCACTGGAGGCAACACACACACACACACACACACACACACACACACACACACACACATACCTCCAAGGTTTTCAGCTCCCCCAAAATTAGGTCTTGCATTTAGTAAAAAATATGCGCTCGTACACCTTCTGCTTCTAACACGCCAGCTGAGTTGTGTGTGTGTGTACATACAATACTGGTTCCTAGGACCTCACTTAGGTTTGACTCTCATACCACATCTCTTTTCCCTCTTTTGTCATCTTTTCACAACAATTCTCCTCCTTCCATAACTTGATGGAGAAAATGTGATCTATATGTGATGTTTGTTTGTTTTTGTTATTGTTTTTTTTTTTAGATCACACATTTTAATTTTTCTGAGTTTGGCTTACGACATATTTTTATTTAAGGCAAACTCATGTTATCATTTATCATGTTTGTCGAGCAAATGAAATAAGAAGCTCTTCAGTTTTCCAGACAGAGAAGAAGCTTTGACACACAACAGTTGTTTAAAGCGAGGATACACCTGTGGGTTTAAGGTCGCGCTGTTGACACTGCATGTCAGGACAAAAACACAAGCAACTGACTCCTGAGAGAGTTTCTGGGCCTGTGAGATCCAGCTGTGGCCAGTTTCAGATCAGGGTATGTGCTTAAAAAAAAAGCATGTGTGAAGCTTCGAGGGTTCACACAACAACAGTGGCCTCAACTGTAAAGTGCGGAACCACCGGGGATTTTAAGGGAAACTGAGCAACTTCAACTGCTGTTGAGGCCAAATTGGCAGCTGTACGACACTAAAGGTCGTCTGTTTTTACGTAGTGACACCAATTAACTCAAAAAAATCAATATATTCATAGATAAAGCCAAATAATGGTGTGTTCTCTTAAACTCGATCCACTGCTGAACACGGTGAATTCAATGTAGTTGAACCAATATTTTGACAGAAAAACCCTTATTAGGCAGCAACTCATTCTTTATTAAAGTGTGTGTGTGTGTTTGTATGTACACATTTTATATATATATATATATATATATATAAAATGTGTTCTGAAACCCAAATCAGCACCATAATGTGATTACTGCTCTCAGTTGACCACCGACAAACCAGCTACTGAAGACATTAGTCACCGTATTTTTATTTTTTACTTTTTTAGTGTTTAAAACTGCAGAATTCCGTAAAGCGCCTTATTACAATATCTGCTTATCTGCTCTGTCTGCTGCGGTGCTTACGATTAACATCAGCAGCTACTGTACAGGCTGAATCTCTGTTCAGTGTTGATCCTGAAAAAGTGCTGCATGAGCGAAGCAAATATTAACATTTAAACAGATGTATAAATAAAGGAATGACTGAAGGAAATGGGGAAAGTGATGAGACAAATAACGCCCACATGCACAAACATTAATCTTTTGCACATTTGAATTAGATTGTAATGCAAACAAATGTTGTTTGCATTTTTCAGTCTAATGTGTGAGAGAACAACAAAAGCAAAGAGGTGGTAAAGAGTAAAAATTACTGAGAGGACAGTGAAACGTTCCCAGAGAGTAAATTCTGAAAAGGGGGAAAAAAATAAAAAAATCTTTTCATGCCACTAACAAAGATGCAATTTTCCAGGCTTCAAAAACGACCAACTTTTCAGTCTGTTTTCTAATGAAGTGCCATCACTTCCCTCTGAATCCTGCTCATATACCATGCTGCCATTCAAGCTTATACATCATGCAATATGTAAACGGGCTCAGTGCATAGCACCACACTGCCATACGTGCACAAACAAAATAGTTTGGAGATGAAAAGACATCTGAGAGGAGAATAAAGCAGCTCGAATTACCCAAAAGATGTCTGGTGTTTAAAGAAGCTTAGTTTTCTTCACTCCAGCAGGAAACAGAATTCACAAATATCAAACAAAACAGATACATGGTAATAAATTTGTAGAATAGAAATGAATTTTCAAGATCCTTTCTATGACTGAAGCTGATGAGATCCGCATCCCCGTCGCGCGCTCAGCGTTGCTGCGGCGGCTTCGCGGGTTTAAATGAGAGTTTTTATGACTTTGGGAAGAAAATAATTCAGCATTGTATCTGGGCTGATCCATAGTCTAACACTGCGCTTGGAATAAAAGTGGCGCATGAGGACAGAAGCATCCGAAGGTCTTTACATTCCTCTATTTTTATATTAACACTCACAGCCAAGAAAATGCAGAGCAAACTTCTAAATCCACCCAGAGCTGTGCCACAAGGTTCTGTTTTCGCAATTTGATGGAGGGGGCTTAGCTGCCATAAAATTTCAACCTCCACTTCCCCTGATAAAGTTTCTCTGGCAGCCACTGAGTGGACTTAAGCAGCTGTTGCCCCTCGAAAGCCCGTCTGGCTTCCCAGGTTATCCCGATTTGCACAGTTGTCTCGGAAACTTGGGATCAAATGCTGCGGCGCTGCGCGGCCGCTAACCTTCCAAAGCCTGAGCCCAGCCCCCGTCTGATCCAGTGGGGGTGGGGGGGACCATCCGTCCTAAGAACAGCTTGTTAGAGTTGACACTTGATTTTATGCATTGTATTTCTGAGAGCATTACAACTAAATCCCCTTCTCAGGCGATGCGGAGGGCTGCTGTTCGGTGACGGCTGTGGAAAATGCAGGTGGGGGGATTAGGGGAGCTCGGCGGTTCAGGCTTTCAGAGCTTTATCGTGATGCTCTTCTCTGTGAGCCCACTGTGCATTTTCAAGCCCAATATACTATATGTGCTGATAAAGACTTAGGGCTCCTGTAAGATGATTAGACTGTATGTCAGTGATGGTGTTCGGTCATTTCAAGAGTTTAAATTCACTCCCGCACGTAGGAAATAAGTCCAGTCATGTTACGCGTCAGATGTTTTTTACTGTGGTAAATTATCAGAATGAAAAATGTTAAACCTACTCAGAAAACAGAGCTCATGAATATTTTGGACATTTGGTTTCTGCTTTGGTAGGTTTGTGTATATTTTTTCGTTTTATTGGTGATTTTAGGTATTTTTTCGGTCACTTTGTGGATATTTGTGGACACTTTATGACTCGAGTTTCATCTCATTATTCATCCTATTTGGATTCCTCTGCATCTCTCTGTGGTTGTCGCACATCCAATTGTCATTTCGTTACGATGACTCTTAGAAACAACAAGCGTGAACAGTAAGCGTTCAGTAATCATCATCATCATCATTTTTCAGACAAATTTCTAGTATTTGAAAACTTCACATGTCCAGTTTTAAATGAGTTTCCACTTCTGTACATTTTAAATAGTCTCATCTGGCTAAAATGTTAGTGTCATTATCACAGTAAAACTAAGTTTGTGTTTTTTTTTTTTTCCCCAAATGTTCCAACGAGTAAAAGAAACAATAAACCCGAAAACAACTTAATCAGTTTTTAATCTAGACATACATTTGCAGGCAGCCGCTGGGGATGATTCATAGTAAGAGGATGACGGATAAGCAGTTGTTGCCGTGAAACAAAACCACATTTGTGGAGTTGAGACCTGAGAACAGGCCTGATGAGATCAGATTTAATCTCTTTGTCCCTCAGTGGCAAGTAGACGATTTGAACATTTACCTAAAATATTTGTTGCTCATCGTTACAGGTAAAATACGCAGCAGACAGTAAACACGTGGATCCCCCCTCCCTCCTTTGTCCTACATGTCTGAATATAATAAACAGCTCTTTTCACAGCAACCTGCTTGTGCACCTAAATCTGGGCTGTGCTTGGAGAAGCTCCTGCTAGGTATGAAATAATGATGGCGCAATATGTGTGCTGAAGCTCCGCAGGGGCATATGTTGAGTCAGACGGCCAAGCGAGATCACCTGTCTGGCCAGAGGGGTCGGTGGGCCGTCTGGAGCCTGTTAATGATAAACCTCCAACATACTGACTGTCAGCTCGTGGCGGGGGCCTCTCCGAGCAGCAGATCCACACAGGCAGGGCCGCTGACGGACAGCCCTCTGAGCCAATCGAGCCCGGGCCAACCTGGTGGGCGTGGTGGAGCCGGCTCCAGTCACCTTGCCGCCAGCGCTCGGCCTCGCACTTTAATGACGGGGGGAGAGGGAACTTTGGCTGGAGGTGTTTGTGTGAAGTCATGTCACATTTCCAAAGAGGCACGAGCGGAGGCAGCAGATCGCTTCTGACTCCTGCAGCAGATGTTTGGAAATGGTGCTAATGTTGTGGATGATGTCCGGTGGTGAATAAGCAAGAGAAAAGCTCTGATACTAACGAGAACAACATTAATTTTTCCCACTACAGAAAATGGAAGCTACTGTAACGTCTACTGGACGGTTCTCACATTGCAGGATGGTTTCCAGTGATTCCAGTGATCCTGGGTTTGGGTTTGTCCTGAGTGCAAAAAAGTTGAGATGGTGTCCTGCAGGTCCTGTAACACATCTACACATCAATCTTATTCATAATCAGTTCAGTGATGGTTAAACTGTAGCAGCTGGAAGGTCTTCGTTTGGATGAATTGTTGCTTTTCTTTCCTTATTTGATGATAACTAAAGGCTCGAAATACAAAGCTGCCTTATCTGAGCTGGGAACAGGCCTCAAAGTCGAACCTGAAAATTTTTTAACATTAATACAGTTCATATGTTGACAAATTTGGGCTTGATGTGTACTTGAGTTTGAGCCACAGCTCTGTCTCATCCTCTTCCTCCCCTGTGGACACTGGTCCACCTCTACAGGGTCCACTCCTGGCGCCTGGACGGCAGGAGGGACGGCAGATCCGAAACACTGTTTACAACCTCGGCTGCTGTGCTTGCTGGGCCGAACAAACACAACCCTCCCACACGCCTGGTGCCACTTCTCTCCATGGCTGGCATCGTTTAACATTACGATATTTTGCCGGAGTTTGCCCACGGATGATGAGGCTCTCATTGCTATGCATGTGCCAGATGAATCATAAACCTATACCATATGCCATCGCAATTTGCTGATGGGCCCAAGCTGTTTTGGTGGATATAAAATCCAGGGATTATGGAGGCTTGATCCTCAGTGAATGAAGGGAGAGGAGGGCAGAGAGGGAGTGAAGGGGGGAAAGGTGGAGGGTGACTCGCTGCTTTTCTATTGGTCCAAAGGTCAGTGACTCTGGAAAGGTGGAACCGGGGCTGGTGCCTGACACCCCCCCCACCACCACCCCCCAAACCATCAAATCTAGCAAAAGGCTGCGAGGTATTAGCTCAACCTGCTGGTTCCTAGAAGCAAACAAACAATTTCATGTGCACAACATGTTTGTCACCTTGTCCCCGGTGTCGTCCGCTGGTAATTGAAGCTGTCGAAAACAAAGGGACACAAGTCTTCAGGGAATTACTATTTCCTCTCAGAGAAGGAGTATTACACGCGGCCAATCATCATCTCCGTGAGCACTAAAGCTCTTATTTTACTGACAAAAAGACTTTTGACTGTTAACAGGAATTAAAAGCTTAGTTTTCATCAGTGAATGTTTTTCTTTGTTTTTCATTGCACAACACCTGAAATCCTTCCCATTAAGTCTCCTTCCGTTCACTTGTGTAGCGTGTGTTGCTGTAAAGTGGCCTTGTGGATAATATTAATGATGTGTGAAGTGTTTGTTGGGGGGGTTTTCTTGGTTTGTATATTCTTGTAAATCACAAAGAAAAGAGAAATATGAAAATAAACTTCCTTTTGAAATCTCGGGCTCAAAAAGTAACATGTCCATAACAGTGTGTAGAGTAATATGTCATAAGTTTATAATATCGGAGTACTCTGTATACTGTGTAATTATACCAAGTTTTTAGACAAAGGAAGTAATTGTCAGTAAATGTGTTGTTTTACTTGGATCTTCAGTTTTGAACATTAGTTGTATGTTGTACTATAACAACAGTCCTGTAGAAAAATCCTTTACAGGCAATTTGGCTCATCACACCAGTCAGTAGGCTGTGACTTGTTATCAACCCATAATTATAGCTTAGTTCCACCTCCTAGTTGTCTGATGACGAGGAAACGTCTAGCAGCCATAGTAAATTAACAGGAGCTTCTAGTTTTTTTATTTATCCATGACAGGAAGTGCTGGGCGTGACAACAACATCCTGCTGAGCTAACTAGAAGGTAGAAGGTCACCATGTTTTTAAAGCTAAATTCCTACTGTGATTTCTCTAAAGTTTCTCTAAGTTATGTGATTTTCAATGTAAAAAAGCCATAAATGATGAAAAAACTTTGACCATAAACTGCATGACGTTAGCTCGGGCTGGGTTGCATTGGGGGGCTCATTAACTCCACAGTGGGGTTTTTTTAAATGCTGGAGGACGGAAAACCACGACACGTCCTCTCGTTTAAAGCAAAATCATGGATGTGACTTTAATGTTTCGTGATCGTTTGCTCGTCGACATCGGGTTTGGCTTCTGCTGAGACCACTTTCACTACACGTAGCAACGCTGCAGTGAAACTTGATACTGATTTAAAAACTGCTCATTTTTCAGCCCAAACGGGTGCAGGGCTCCCTCTCAGGTGTCAGTAGGCCTCTAGTTTACATTGGATTTTTTTCATTGTGTAAAAAAAGATTCAAATCAAACGGAAGTTCGTGTTCAGGTTTCAATCCGTATCAACTCGTGGATTGAAACTTCTCGACACGATACTGAGCGGACGGAGGCTTAAGGACCAGTCTCATCAGTTTTAATTAACAAAAAAAAGCCCTTACAGTCAAACTTTCTGTTTAACTTTACTGTGCTTTTAAAGGTCACCTCAACTTAAACCTTTGATACTTTTAAAGGCTGAATGTATAATGTCCTAAGTAATTGCAGAGTGGACTCTGTGCTAACCGCCATAACTCAAACTTACAGCATGTATAAGCGATTACCTCGTACTTTTTAATTGAGTGGGTTCAGAGAAGCTCTAACTTCCCAGTTTTACGAGTCGGTGGTCTCTTAACGGCTCGGCCACAGTAATTCGATAATCATTTTCATTTGGTGGAATGCTGGCGATCAATCTGCTGGATGACTTCATCAATCCTTCCAGCGCGGCCATATCGGCCGCAGAGCCTCGGTGGAAGTCGAGAGGCCATGAATCGTCCCCTTTATGAATCACATTCCAACTCAAACTTGATTAGTGAGCTATTGCGGCAGGGAAATACAGCCACACTTGATATTCATTAAGATAAGGTGTTACTGCCAGCGTACATGGTTTGTGACAGTAAATTTCCCATTTGCATGAAAATGGGCTCTGAAATTTCAATGGCAAAAATACAGCGGAGCCCATCTCAGCACAGTTTGGCAGGATGGGTGCTGCCGTCTGAAGTGTGCGCTGAACACGGCTGCTTTGATCCCGATTTCACCCCTTTTCTGTAGGAAAAACAGAGGACGTCATTCCACATTTACATTAACAAGCCGGGATTTTTGCTGCTCCCAAAACCCACACGCGGTTCTTTTAATCAAACGGATCAAGGTTGAGGTTGAAAGCCGAAAACAGCCGATCCCACACCGAGCCTCTGACTCCTCCGGCCTGCCTTTGTTTTTTGTTTCACCTCTTTAAATCCACAGTCACTCAATCGTTTTTTGTTTCCATCCTATAAATGGGTGAAATTAGTCTCGCAATAAAGCTGTTTTGCAGACCAACCCATCCCCCCGCCGGGTCCCCAGATTAAGACGGGAAATAATTACAGTGGAGCTACTGTATGTTTGCCATAGGTTAATATTAAAAACCAGATTTGTTTGTTTGTTTAGCTCAGAAACACTCATCAGAATAAGTGCTTTTAATAACTTATAGATGGATGATGATGAAAATAGGCTGCTGGCCAGATGTGGTGAACCTCCCACCCTTTTCTTGTTGGTCAATTTGTGTGTGTTTATGGTCGTTTCACCGTTTTGTGCCAATTTGGAGTCACATTATGTCTGTTTTTGGACATTCTGCCTGTTATTCTTTTTATTTTTACAGTTGTTCCTCTTTGTTTAGTTGTTTTGCATTTTTAGTGCTTGTGCACTGTGCATATTTAAAACATGTTTAATTCATGCTTCTAAAATAACCTCTGATGACCAAAATTTTTTTTTTGAAAAAACATCTATTTGACTCTGTAAGAAAATGAGCAGATTCTGTGTCAATAAACTGTCGAGGATTGAACTTTGACCCTACAACTACACTTTACCTAAATGCCCCCTGCACCATCCCACCTTCAACCCCAGTGACTGTGAATATTTCCCTCTGCCTGTATGATACAGTACATCTATCCTCCTCATTGACTCGCTCTATCAAATCCTTCTCGGACAATTGGCTGGGACAGCCTCAATCATCTCACCCGCCTGGATGGATGAAAGGGAATGACATTAAGATAAAGTGAGAGCGGCCCCTGGGGGCCCGTATGGCTCTGCAGTAAAGAAATCCATCTCCAGCTGCAGATTCCCTTGACGTCTCCTCACCTGAGGAAGCCCCTGGGCACAGGCTGACCTCATGCACAACCATCCGCCACATGTTTCACTACTGAACCTTCATGTCCGCAGGAAACAACACTGATATGAAGCCTTCATTACAGTGTTGTGTAAAGGCCTGTCAAGACCTGACACCCGCCGTTCTCCTCAGTTTACTGTAGAGAAGTTCATACATCTGAGTGAAAATGACAACAGAACACAACATTTACTCTAATAAAATCAGTAGACATCAAGTGAAAATCAAATTGTGCTTATTATCAAGTGCAATAAGTGAAATTGTAAAAAGTATCTTTAAAACAGTACCACTCGTCTCAGTAGTTACATTTATATGATACTGGTTGGATTTGCCTTCTAGAGCCATGACACTCATTAAAATATGAGCTCATTTTGAATTTGATGGCAGCGACACATCTCAAAAAATGTGGAAGAGGGGCAACAAAAGGCTGGAAAGGTAATTGCCTCAAATCAAAAACAAATCGGCAACAGGTCAGTCACATGACTGCGTATAAAAGGAGCATTTCAGAGAGGCAGAGCCTCTCGAATGTAAAGATGGACAGAGGTTCACCAATCTGCGTCAAACTGCGCCAGAAAATTGTGGAACAAATGTTCCTCAGTGTAAAATTGCGAAGACTTTGAAGATCCCACAATCTACAGTATATAATAACATCAATAGATTCAGAGAATCCATGATAGGTAACCATGATAAAGGCTAGTATTGAATACAGCGCCTACTCCCCACACACTCTGAATGGGAATGTACTCTTCACATTGAATGAAATGTGTTACGTAATCTACTGATACTGTTAGTGTAATTGTATACTGCATGCATTCAAGGTTTTATGGTAACACAACTTAACCTGTTTAGTTTCACCTTTTAAAAAAATTACAATTTGGGTTAGGAGCAGTTGAAGCTGGAGTGATTGTATATTGATCTGGCCTGAGATACATATATTCAGGGGTATTCTGCATCTTCATCCATGTTTAAACTTACCAACAGTTTAACTTCCAGGCTGAGCAAATGCTCAGACACTGCACAGCAATTTATACAACCACAACACATTTTATGATCTGTCTCAACAGTTCCAAGGTTAATAATAATCCACCATTCTTGCATCACGACCATATTTTTCAAGAAGAAAATGTAAAACCATAGGCAAGATGCATGGGTGCATATTACTAATAATCACATCATGCACATTTGTATTTGTAGTTTCTGTCAGGAGTCTGGTCCAGATGGAAAATAGAACGTATGCCCATGTTGTTAAGAGAGTCAGTACCACAGTGATATATCAGCATCGTAAGTTCTATGTATAGTGTTGTGTATTTACTAAACTCACTGCTCACATACTGTACGGAGACTTTTAGCCAATGGGATCAGGAAGAATTGTACCGTATTTAGAAGCTGTTCTGGCCCAGTACAGAGATCAGAGGTGTCCCCTGGGGAATCACCCAGACACTGTAAATACCAAAATATGCTTTTTCATTTGCCTGTGTACTGCATAGTCCTATATTTTGTATTCCTCTGCAGATAAACAGTTCTGTGGCCAAACACTGGAGGATCAATGGCTATCAGGTCACTGATGTTGTCATATGGGCCAAATGAAAATCTCTTGAGGAATCTGACGACATATTACACAGCTTAACTCCTGCAGTTCTTCTGATCAGACGTCACGCAAGGGCAGCATCGCTCTTTATCCTTTTTCCAGCATATTCTTAATGCTGTAATGCCTGGAAAGCGCACATGCACTGAAAATCAAATCCGATTGAAATATGTAGAACATATGTATTTATATATAAAACTAGAGGGGAGGAAGTGGTCAGCGGCAAGAACCGATGTTTTTTTTTTTTCACACATGCTGGTTTATGACATAAGTATATTTTAGTATAGAACAATTTGTTAACAGCAACAAAATATAGAAAATCACCAACTTTACTCTTTCAAAATGAAATGCAGTGTTTTGATGCTGTTGGCTGAAGCATGTCATAAAGTAATGGGAATTTAAAGCATGTCCCTATGTCAATGCATCAGAGACGTCGCTCTTGTACACATAATTATACTGCATGTAGCCTCAGGGAGAGATAAGATTGAACTCTTTGTCTGTCCATCAGATTTCACAACTCGGGGTTCATTTCACTTAAGCCGACGTTCATTTCCAATCACAAGAAAATGAGCACGCGACTGTAGCGTGTGTGTTACTAAACCGGTAAACTAAGATTCCTCGGTCGACCCGTGGCTTTAAGGCACGTGCACATTAATTACAAATCTCACTCAGAGGTTCCCTAACACACCCGGCATTAACACAGCATGTCATTAATAAGGAAATGAGAGTGACATGTGAAGGTCTCACATTGGGACTAATTGAAAAGGCATCAATCATCTGGGGCCATTTAACTTGCCTCAGCACCTGCTAGTGTATTGAGGAGGTCACACTTTGAACAGGATCAAGACAACTTAATCTTGATAAATTAACGCTGCAGACTGTGCCAGGGAGATGTCTGCTGTGTCCCTGATCTCATCCTGTTATTTCATACAGTTTTGTCCTGTGGGATCAGCTCCATCCTGCAGGATACATACCGAGTACACATAAAACAACAGTCAGGCTATTAGGGGTTTTGCATGCTGTAATCTTTTCCCCTCTTCATGGCGGAGGAATGGATAGAACCTTTACAGTGGAAGTTGTTTTGTGCAAAAATGCATTCAGATCTTAAAGTACTTGGCTGCCTGAGATAATCCGATCTCGTGGATGTGTTTCAAAGTTGCACCTTGAAATCATGCAAATAGGGATTGTGTATTCTACATGTACATGCTGTAGTAGAATTACGGTGACATTTTAGAGAATAATGCAGTGCAGGAGGGGAATGAATTCTGTGGCTCCACAGGGATTTTGTTTTATCATTTAATTGGGAACAGTACAGTTAAAGTATGTTCAGCTAGTAATAAAACATAATCAAACTTGTATGTCAACCTCTGACCAGGGAACAATCATCTAATATGGAGAAGTTGTGGGAAACAATAAGACAGGATGGGGAATCATCAATAACCCACTGCTCTGCACTCACGTCTGTGTTTTCTTTATTATATGTGCCATGTATATTTCATCGTCGAGTCCCACTGGCTCAGGCGAGGTCACTGCTGAGCAGGACTCTGCAGAGGCTGTGGCTAAGCAGATGTTTGGAATGGCAGATGAACACAACGTAGGCCCCACATATGCTGCACAATCAGGAGCTGGGAATGACTTATTTATTCGAGTGAATAATGTACACACGCTTTTTAAGTGAGCAGGCTCGGGTTCGGATGTGTGCAACTCAGCTCAAGTCATGACGAGCGGATGTTCATGTCACAGGAGATATCAGTCATATTTCACTGTGGGCTTAACTTTGGATGATTGTGCTGATGCACTACTCTCCTTTTAAGCCATCGAAGGCCTGCATTTTTACAGTGTGCTTTCTAGCCTCTGGGCTGTATGGAGTCGAGGCGTTTAGGTCAAGTTCAAGACAAGTCCGACAATGTCTAGATTGAGTCAAGACCGTGACCAAGAAAACAAAAGTTTGACATTTTGCCGAATATATCCGAGATCAGACTTTTTGGAAGCATACTTTCATACTACACCTGCTGTAAAACTATAAGTCATGAGGTCACAGTGACCTGAGCCACTGACCATAAAAAATGGAAAATCGGTTCATGACTGAGTCCGTGTGGACTTTTTTTGAACGAATTCCAGTTTTGAACAAATTCCCTCAAGACTGAGATATTGCGTTCACAAATACGTAATGGATGAACAGTGCCTCCGTCTTAGGCAATCGCTGCTGCGAGGCATAAAACAAGAAAAAAGCATTGATGGACCCGTGATGAAGGTCCAAGTTCTTGCCCCTAAAATGTCCCTGACGTCTGTTTAGGAGTTTTTGAAATCCCATTATCTAACAGACAGAAGACAAAGGAGGGGACAGGAGGCCTAAAACGGGACCCTCGCTTTACTCTAAAGCTTTACGACGATCGCTCACACGCTGGACCAGTGGCTTGGATGAAACTTCCTGCTTCATCTACCTGTGAATCAGTAGGATGAAAACCCTTGATGAGAGTAATCGGCACTGAATGAGTTAATTATCTGCCCCCATCCAGTGGAGAAATTTGTGATGGTGATATCTAAAATGACCATTGTGATTGTAATGACAGCTCTCTGTAAGAACCATTTCATCTGCCTACTTTGCTTTAGAAGACGTGATTAATGAAGCGCAGCGTCCTTCACATTTCTCCCCCTCTCTCGTTCTCATTCCCAGATATACTGATCTGCTGACATTTACTTAAGTTTGGGCTAATGTATTAATTCCAAAGATAATTATTCAATATACTTTTGTCACTGTTAATATAACTCAGTGTCCGAGGCTCTTTAAGACGTTGGCAGATGGGAAACTGGCTCCTGCAGAGATCTTGTTCTTTGAAGAATGCCATATGTGAGAAGTAGCATGGAGCGAAAACCACATGTGTGACAAATGGCTTTCTATGAGACACACACACACACACACAGTGTACAAGTCAAACTGATACATACCTGACATAATGAGCAGTTGATAGAGATAATTCTACACACACTGTATAATATGGAATGTGCAGTTAACCAGTTTTCAAATCAGGAATCAAAATTCCCAGGGTTGGAGTACGGTGTATAAAGTCATCATCATAACCTGATTGCTATCAACCACAAACCACTAACACTAGCAGATTGCAGCCAAACTTCCTCCCTCCTGCTTTTAGAGGAGCGAAAAGACAAAATTCAAAACGAAAAACTATGTAATAATTTATATAATAATCTTTATAAAAGTGATAAAGGTACTAAGATCAGTTACATGGCTGGTTACCCTTGGTTGTACGTGTGCCTTTCACTTTAAAGAGCTCTAGTACGTTGCCCTAACCCGTGCTGCTAACTTCAGTCAGCACCAGTACCACTGAGCTTTTCTTTTGTCATTTCGGCTTATGCCGCAAGTTCAGGGTCGCCACAGCAGACCATTAGTCCGCACGTTGATTTGGGACAGTTTGTGTGCCGGATGCCACTTCCTGACGGCACCGACCATCAGGAAGCCACTCTACCAACTGAGCCACTGCCGCCCAACTGAGCAAAAACCAATCAAAACAGAGGGTCAGGTGGCAGTCGATCCCGGAGAAACAATGAAGGAATGCAGGTCAGATTCTTCCACCCAAATGCAGTTTGTGTGACCGCTGTAACCTGTGACCGTTTCTGTTAGAAGTAAGATACAGTTTTTCGCATGGAGAACCAACTTAGACATGGTCTGGATCATGGGGTCATCTGTCAAACAACACACTCCACCTTTCAGCATGCTGGATTGCCAAACCATCTGGCTAAACTAAGCTCAGACGTAGCCACTTAATCAGGATCCGTAGGAACTTTTTTTTTTAATCTTGTAATTGTCCACATTGTGGTTCATCCCCCCAAGGAGCTGGATCACAACAGGTGTGGGGCTGCATGGAACGTCTATGAGAGGTTTCTGTTTCCCTTCAAAGTGAGATAAGGTGGAATAATGAAGCCAGAAAGACTGTATGAACCCAAAACCCCCACTGGGAAATGAAACAGCTGATAAGTCGAAAACATTGAGCGTTTCCTGGAGAAATATGTTTATTTTTTTCTGGTTCTGATATGGTCCAGAGGATCATGATAGAGTAACTGACAGCAAGCAGATGTTTTGAGAATATATTATCTTTTTTTTAATTTTCTGGAGTCATTATTCTGTCATCCAGAGTGAAGCACCACACGATTAAATATATATTCTCTGGAGTTTTTATTGCAATCCAATAGTTTTGCATTTGGAACCCAGGACCGATGTTTGCCGATAATGAGCCTCTGTAAGGTTTAATATATTATATTCCGTTAAAAAAGAAAAAGAACATTTTCAACTACAGTGGTCATTTACAACATTAACAATGTTTAAACTGTATTTATGATCAATTAGTATTTCTTTCAAAAACCTTTTTAGTGACCACAAACAGTATATTCAGTCTGGTTTGCAAATATAACTCCTACGTAGAAGGCGTTGCTGCCGTGTGACAGTGAGATCGAAGTGTACAATTCACCAGGAGGATTCAAAGCCAATTTAGAATATTAAACTGTGGCATCTACTAAATTTTTACTCATCTTGAAACATATCAAAAGTGTAGTGTCAGATATTTAATTTGGACTTTACTGTAAAGGTCTGTTATCGTTGTTGTTTTGCAGCCATTTATATTTCCAATAGGGGAAACACGAGCTGACACATGTTTTAATTTTCAGATCCCCGTAGTGATATTGAGCCATTGAAAAGAAGCGTGAGAATAACTATAGAAAACGTTTGATAACAGCACATATCTCTACAGGTACCATTTTTATTTAACATGAACCTCAGCCTCATACAAAAGTAACCAGCTTAGCTGAAACATGAATTTGAAGCACAGGTAGATTTTAGCCCTGTTGTTCACATATACAGTATCTGCTGTATTCCTACTCACAATGGCCGCTTCCACTTGTGATTATCTGCTTTTTGCTGCACGCTATTGGATCCAGGAGCATTTCCACATAAGATGTAAACACAGATGACCTGCGGTGACATCTTCTGGAGGCCTTACAAACCATCCGAGTTGCAAACAAAGATCCAAACGGAGATAGAGAGGACAAGGAAAGAAATCAGAGTGACTGGCACAGGCCTGGACCCTCCTTGAAACCAGACAAAGATGTAGCATCAGAAGTGCATCTTCAAACAAAGACTCACTTCCTGTTTGCGTGTTTGTCTGCGCACAAAGAAAACAGCAGGAGGGGGACGAACCACGGAGAAGAGCACATCACAGCAGCGCACTCATCAGCCTCCCAGTGAAGACAACATCACACATCAGTGGGGTTGTGTGTGTCCAAGGCCATCTTGCGCATGTCTTTGTTGAGTCCCCTCTCTCCAGGCTGAGGTGGCCACTGTGTGTGTGTGTGTGTGTGTGTGTGTGTTTGTGTTTGTGATAGATACTAGGAGACACAGTGGGGTGGGGGGGGGGGGGGGGGGGGGGGTGGCTGTGATATTTCAGCAGCTGTTTCCTTTATGCAGCTGCACCGCCACAGACAGGACACTTCAAATCATGCTCATCGCTGCTACCACTGGGTGTGTGTGTGTGTGTGTGTGTGTGTGCGGCAGTCCAAAGGGATCTAGAGCCCGACGTCACGGCGCGAAACAGCAGAAAGTCGAGGGGCACCCTACATCTATCACTATGGATATGATCAGCACCGAGGAAGCACGGCTTTACTGCAGAGTGTGTGGGTCACGGTAGTGGGAGGAGTGGGGCTGTAGTTGGGTTTATGTTGAGGCTTTTATCCGTTGAAATAAAAAATGAAAGCCACCGCACCTCAAACTGCCCCGTGGAAGCATCTCAGCGGGACCCAACTGCTTAAAGCGATGTCATTGTGTTTGACATGAGTGTTGTAAAACTGTAATACAACATTCAGAGGATGAGTCTGTTTCAAGCTTTGTGTTGAATCGTGAATTGTGAATCATGGTAAGATCTTCTTTGATATGTCTAACAGCGGGATACTTCGGGGGGGGGGGGCATCAAAACCTAACCAAACCTTAACCATTAGAGACATTAGAGATTAGAGCATAGGAGCAGAGGTCTGACATTTTCATTGGACGACCTGTTGACTAATGCAGTCAGGACTGGAAATATTCAATGTGACATAACTATTTTTTGTTAATGCCAAGAAAAACAGTGGTCCTTTGTTCATTTAGTAGACAGATTTGCACACAACATTCAGATGTTACTACAAAATGGCACATAAAGTGCACTACATGGTGTGTGGGGACAACATATTTAATAAGCTATTAGCTAACGTTAGCGTCCTTGCTAACTAACAAAAAGCTTAGCACGTGTTTCGTCTCCCTAACTGCAATCATGGTAAAAACTGGGCAAACAAACCGACCACCATTTTATTCAGGGACCGGTCAAAACAATGCAGAAGTTTGATTATATGCATGACATTAAAGGTTTTTTGGCCAAAACTTTCATTAGCTAGAACGCTGTGGAATGCTAATAGTAATATTAGCTAATGCTAACAAATAAATTGTTTTACCTTAAAATGTGTTCCAATGTCCCTCTGGATCTTCACTATCCACTGTCTTCTTAGTTGGACATCTTTCAGCACGCTGTGAAATGAGGGATTTGTGAGATTATCTACATTTACAAACTTGCACCATGAGCGTGGCCTCAGGGGGAAAATGGCCGCTGTGTCAATATGGCTTATTAAGAGAAGAATCAATCTGAAAACACAGATGCAGCATTAAAAAAATGCTGAAAAAATACACAAAGCCCAACTAAATACAGATATGTGCTAAACTGAACACACATGGAAACATTGCAGTTCTCTGTATTTGACATGTAAATTGTTTCTAGGGGAGCACTAAAAAATGACGGACATGACCAAGCTGTTTTCTTTATTTGACGCCATTTTCTCTCAAAATGTTTTGTTTTCAAATTCTTGAAGTTAAATTCTCTCTGTGCTGTCTTTTTTTTTTTTTTATTAAATGCCTCAGGAAGATAATTTATGTTAATACAAAGTCATATGTGGTATCTGGGTTCACACTTCAACCTGCAAACGCTCGATTGTGATCATTGGATCATGATCGGTTTCCTTTGTCGAACAGCTCCAGATATTAAAAGTACTTGATCAATTTTCAGGAGCTCGTCTTCACTTGAGACTTGAGATAAAATGCTTTTTAAGGACGATGGAACAAAAAGAGCATGTGGTAAAATGTGTACGTCTCATGATGCATTATCTCAAACATTAATGCCAGGGACATCGTTTAAAGACACAGAACATTCGAATCCCTTTGTCGAGTTCTCCCAGCTTCAACTAACGAGCCGTCTTTTATTTCCTCATTTATTTTTCATTTAAAGCTGAAACCACATTTGTGTGCCCATGAAATATACAAATTTCACCCTTGTCCAGTAGGGAGAAAAAGATCCAATGAGGCAGGAAGACACATCAACAGGGAGGACAGGGCAAGAGCGGGGGGGGGACACACCACAGTGTGTCCTTTGAGCCGGTGTCACCCTGCTGGGCTGTGTTTGACATTCAGACCATGCGACAAGGCTCGACCCAGGGTGGACGGCCCCCCCTGCAATATTAACTCTCATTTGGAGAGCAGCTGTGGCTATGAGCATGAAACATTGAAGGAAACAGCTGCCATGGATCCAGTGCCATCGCACCACCTCTCGCACTGTCTATTAAAACGCCCTCCCCACTGTTCCCTAAAGCCTGCATGGGAAAACACATAAAGCAGCTCTTATTCCTCATGCGATTTCCCTCCTGACTACCGTCTCTGGGTGACTTAGCCTGTCTGTGCGGGGCTCCAAATGCCTGGGAGACGTCGCCAACATCTGGGCGAGGAAACATGCTTTTAAGGCCGCTCTGTGTTGGAGATTCAGTAGTTTGTTTGTTAGAGTGCAATTAAGGAAATTAGTGGGGTTTAAGGGTTTGACCAACAGGCCAGAGACTGATGGGTTTTATATGAAGCCCGAATGCTGACACCGGTCACATTAAACTGGTACAAAGGGGAAGGAGCATCAGCTGTTCAGACTGAAAGACCATGTTGTTGAGTATGGTATGTACTTGCTGAGCTGCTGTCCACGTCAAAAAGTGCAGCCACAGAGTTGTTTAAGAATAAACTACATTTGTGTCCAGTGTACTGAGGAAATACAGTATGTGGCCCAAGTTGAGATGACGGCTGTGGTCAGTGTTTCCGGATGACAGCATCAATGTTCTATGACAGGAAAGAAACAGACGGTGACAAAACTTACTTTAAACCTGAAGCAGTTCAATTCTAGTTTCAGCATAATTTATATCCTTTGTGAGACAGTAGTAGTGAAGACAGCAAAGAAGAAGCAACTTGTTGAATGGTTTGATAGATTTGTGACATTTTGTGTCCATTTGTGACATTTACGTCTGTTTTCTTAAACATTTTTGTCTGTGGTGTCTGTTTTTGATCATTCTCTTCCTATTTCAGATCATTTTTGAGCTTCTTTTTTCTTCGCTTCCTTTTGTGCTTGTTCTTCTTGTGCATCTTTTAAGCGGAGCTCTTTTAAACAAGAATCTGGCCTATGGGCCCATTCAGTGATCCTTCCATGACTGAATGTCCGACAATGGCAAACTCTCATTATTTACTATCCCTGAATACACATATGACTGAAAATTGAAACGCTTTAATTAGAGAAAGAAACTGATTTTTTGATTCAAGCCTGGATTCAATCTGCTTAAAAAGGAAACATAGTGCATCATCAGTCAGACCTACAGTGTTAATGTAAGGATTGTCTGCATGGTAACGTGCAGGTTAACACTGTTTATCACCAATGTTGCATTCAGGTGTCTAACCAGCCTTAATTCTCCCCTCCGCTGTCTTGAATTTACCACCAGCCGCCTGCATGTTCTTCTTGAATCCCTCTGAACGCTACAGCAATTGCACGGATGTAAGACGCTGTATTTTAAAAGACCCTCGCCTTGTAAAATAGCTCCTCGGAGACACTTGCTAATTTACTTTAGCTACAGGAGGGGTGGGAGCGTTAAAGGTCGTCTGTGATTCCTAGTGACAGGCTGAAAGTAAGAGTGCAGGCGTCTGAACTCAAAGCTCCGCTGGGGCCTGGAACCCCTGGTGTTCTCCTTAGTAGCTGTACAAGCTCCTGTTGTCCATGCAGCCTGTCGGGGACAGATTCTAAAGCGAGCGGCTCTGAATAATTGATCTGTCAGGTCACCGTGGCTGCGGATTATAACCATGTGAACACTAGCAGTTCCCCTTTGTGTGTTTAGCTGTAATGTCAAACAAACCTCATACAGAACCATTATCGAAATAAGAAATCCTCCTCCTGCAGAGTCAATAAGTGAAAAAGCCTCAGACTCTTCACCAGCAATGTGGACAATTAAGCTGTTATTAATTATTCAAGAGTGGAAATAATTGATCAACGAGGTTGAAGTGCTTGCATGGGCAGTTGCACTTGCACAGGGGACAATTAGCAACAGGGGTAATTACACTCACAGCCAATTTGTAATGTCTCTTATGCTCACTGGTGTCGACATGCAGTATTATGTCTCAACCCAACAGATTAATGTGGTTAGCTGCTTGGATACTTCGTGTGGACTGAAGTAAAAGCGTGAATGAATGTGAGTGAGGGACAACTCCTCAAAATGATGGCGCCAGTAAAAGTCGGTGGGATTCATTTTGATCTGAGCAATCAGTTCCGCATTATCGACACTCAGGATTTGGCTGATTCAATGCAGCTCAGTTATAACCGCCATCACTGTTAGTAGTTAAATTATTCATCGTTTTTTTCTATTTTTTTTCTATTTATGAGTGATTTTGGTATTTGTGCGCTTTATTTCTTTGGTATTATTTTGTGTTAACAACTGCTCCGAAGGCCTGTGCGCAGTGTGACGGAGTTGTTTCAGAGCTGTGAGTGAGCATGAGAGCCACCTACATTGTTTAGCTGCACTAATTGGTGCAGAATTACCAGAGCTGAAATCCAAAAAAACTGGTGACCTACATAGACATTTCAACATTTGCATTACAGACGCTACATTTTTGCCAAAATGCGCCAAAATAAACACTTAGTAAGTAAAACCGCAGCCATTCTCATTATTTGTCGCTCACTTTATCGTCTCAGCAGAACACACACTTGCTCCCTCTACCCCTCTGTCTCACTTCTCTCATGATTCATTTCCAATGTGCCCTTTGCAATTAAACCTGAGGGTTCCTCACTTAAGACAGACAGGCCAGGGGAGGCGGGTGTCAGCTGAGACCATCAGTCATGCATGGACGCTGCTGTGTGGCTCTGTGGATGTGATAAAAGAAAAGGGGGAAAAAGCTCTGTGCTGCCACACACACTCAATTATCAATGAAATAGCACAGCACCCTATTTCTTCTCTATACTGTTTCCCTTACAATTCCTTCCTTCTCCAACAGACTTCCCATGTCTCTTGTCACTGTCTTTTCCAGTCCCCCTCCTCTCTCCCCCTCCATCCCTCTCTCTGCCATCTCTCAATGCCATTTTAGCACATAAATTGACTCATTATTCCAATTTGTACTCGGGGAGGGGGGAAGGGGCTGTTGATTAACGAAGGCAGATGCCCAGTCTCTGTAGAGGAGCTCTGGATCCCTGTTGTTTGTCTCATACGTTTACATGAGTTATTAGAGCAGCTAGAGGCTGAAAGCGGGAAGGAAGAAATACACTGAGTAAGAATTTCAATTTATTATGGACCAACTGATTTAACAACTACACTTTTGATAATATATAATTCCTAAAACATCCAACATTTCCTGGTTGAACAAAATTACCTTCAGCTTTGGGATCGTGTGATGGAATTTTTCACATGACATAAAATAAGATAATCCTCGCACAGAATGAACAAATGTGAGGCAAACGTTTTTGTCCAGTATGACAAAAAAAGTACATAAAAAAATCAATACAAATAAAAAGAAAATCGACAAAGAGATGTACAATGTAGCTAATGCACATTATCATTACACAGTAACTAAATAGCAGCGTATTACAAAGCAACACGGCAGTGTTTGTGTGGTGTTGTTAATTTAAAGCTAATGAATCATTGTAGGAAGGCAAAGTATTATTAGCTCACATGGTCATGAGATACTGCACGTATGTTCTGCGGCGTCCATGAAACATGTGGTACATGTGCTTGTGTTACTGCTGTTTACACAGTGAGTAAATACTTTGTGTCTAATTAGCAGAACATACTGTCAATACTGACACTTACTGTTCGTCACTTTGGACAAATAAATGTGTTCACACTAATAAATGCTAATTATTTGCATTTTCCGAATGCTTGGTTGCAGTGTGGTGGTGGTGGTGGTGGGGTCGAGGGGGGGGGCGTCATGCTAAATTGACTTGCTGGCCTGTTAGGTAGCTAACTAAGCCACAGTAAAGCACCTGGTTTCCAGCTGTTATCCCAATAATCGATCTCATTTGCCAACCTTAACTCTCTCAGCCCTTAACTGTTAAAGTGAGGCATTTCCACTGTTTGTCCACAAATACAGTGAAGCGCATAGAATTGTTTCAATTTCTGCGTAATTTTTACATAAAACCCAACTGATTTTCAATGGGCTTCAAGTCCTAAAGCCAACAAAGGGAGCCTCATTAAACTAGACAAAAAGTATACTTTTTACATTTATGTGTGTAAGAAGTTATTTGTCTGTGGACAAAGTAAGTGAACCACTACGATAATGAGTTTATTTGAAGGGGAAATTAGAGTCAGGTCTGGTGTGAGTTAGGGAGGCCTGTTTCAGTAAAGTAAGAGACGTCTTGATGACACAGGTTTTTAGGAGTTTTTCAAACCAAGGAGATTTGTAAAGACCTTAGAAGAAGAATTGTTGATGCTCACCAAGCTACAACTGGGTTACAAAATTACAAAAAGAGTTTGCACTCGATCAGTCAATTGTCAGGCAGATCCTGTTCAAATGGACACTATTCAACACCACTGTTACCCTCCCCAGTAGTGGCCATCAGCTCATACCAAAATATAAGGTGTATCTGGGAGTTCAGAAAGAGCCCCAAACGAAACGTCCAAGGAACTAAGAAGAAGTAACCTCTCGATGACTCGCTTGCATCAGTGTTCACCCCACTCTTCCTGACAACATGCAGAAGGGTCTGAACCCCCGACAGCGTAGCCCCAGCCCTGCAGTGCCGGTCCTTTTGCACATCACGCTCATGGCACGGGTACCATTTGGTGTTACTATCTGATTCCACAGGAACGACTTTATGTGCACAGAAAAACTGTTAAGATTGGGGAAAACAACCTCACGATGCTTTTTGATGACGGGCTGATACGGGAGGTCGCACAGTATTTAACAATGGATTCAAGTAATGTTAACAATAAGATTTAAAAAATATTTTAAAAGAAATGAATAAGTGTATATTTTGTCTCATTTTTAGAATCTTGATCCACTTTTATGCCACATTTATTCAGAAATTGAAAAACTTCTAAAGGGTTCACAAACTTTCAAGCACTATGTAACTTATGTTTATGGATAATCTTTTTGGTCACGTTTTTCATGTAATTACTTTTAGCAGCTGCTGCCACAGCTCCCTCATCAGTTGAAAGTGGCCACATTGGTTTGGATGGATAATTTGGACACTACTGACGACCAAATCAGATCTGCTCCTGAGCAAAACATGAGCACATCTGCTTAAAAGATGGTGACAAAACAAGATGGCAATAAGTTTAACTCCTCAGAGGACCTGAAAAAACCTTCAGAATCAATCACTTTTGCATCTCGTCTCACTGCATGAAAACAAAAGCTCAACTACGGGAAGTCTCCACATACTGTCTCTCTCGTGTCCCCCTCCCCCAGCTTCTCGCTCTGATGCTAGCAGAAGATTTTCAGGCCATATCTTTAACCCCATTGTTCCGCAGCGACAGCTCAACGTTTAGCCGCCCTGACACGTCCAGTTAGTTCCAACCCCAAAGTTTACCTGACACAGGGTGGCCTACTTACTGTCTCTAGCCCCACTTCTTCTTCTGCACCCCCACCCATCGAATCCACCACCATCATCATCATCGTTCAGTCTCCTCTGCCCCCCCCTCCGTTCCTCCTCATCCTCGTACATCCTATTTGAGAGAATTAGGAGGGAATCAATCATTTGTCTCGCTCTACATGTTGGTCCAGCCAGCCTTACTTCACAGACACTGCAACTATCTTCTATCTCCAGGCAGACGCGATGGGGTGTACGGGTGGGGGTGGGGTCGGGGAGGGGGGTGGGTCATGTGGTGAGACCAGGAATTCTGGTGGCCGTTGAGATTCTCTGACAAACTGACTGTAACACCCCCAAGGCTCCCCTTCCCTCTCCCTTCCTATCTATCTGTCCGTCTCTCTATGATGTCCCCTCCGCTGCCGCCACACTGTTCTGTCATTCAGAGAAACGAGGAGCTGCTGCCATCGTCGTCCCAGCAGGCAGTGGGAGGCTCTGGAATCAAATGGTGGTCTGTCTGTCTGTCTGTCTGTGGTGTCTCTGCCTGTCCGTCTGTCTGTCTCCTCGGTCTGTTCTTTTAATTGTCTGAGGTTGGGATTCATGGACGCTCAGGCAAACACAACCTGTTCTAACATTGTGTGAGGTCTGCAAAATGTAAAAGAGAGTGTGGAGTTATCACAGGAGGGAGGGAGGTTCGTATGATGGAGGTTATGGTTTTAATAACAGCTGAGAGACCAATGAACTGACCGTATGTGTTCCTGTATCTTTACTGCTCTGGTGTCTGTTAACGCCTCTCACCACTATCACATCCAGCAGTGGTGTAAAGTAACTAAATACATTTAATACTCCTAACTGTACTAAAGTAAAGTACAGTTTGGAGTATTCAGTATCCATTTTGTGCTACGTCATACTTTTACTTCACACAATTACACTGCTGCCCATAAAGTTAGAATCATTGTGTTTTCAGACACATTCCTCTTTCTTGCAAAGGTTAACTGTGGTTTAATTTTCACTGTGATATACTTGGAAGAGATTGATCACTAAAGTTTTGAGAAGACATAGACTTTATCTATCAAGAAGAAATCACATTTTCACAATATTTCACAAGACGAGGTAAAAAAAACATTTTATTCAAACTGTGTATTTGAGAACTACATAGTTACTTTCCAGAGTCACATTAATAAAAGCAAACCCAGTATAATGATCATAGTTTTATGACTCCCATTATAAAATTCACAAGCTGTCCAGTAGTACATAAAACAATTCAAATGAAAATTATTAGATTAAAAACATGTGATCCTCAAACAGCTTAGAACAGCTTAGGCTGTTAAAATAAGCTCCACTGTTACCAGTTACAAATACATTAGTGCATCAATTATTAAAACATGTTTGTTAATGTGAAATGAGACACTGTATTTTGTGCTTTTATTGAAGTAACACATTGATTTTACTTAAGTAACACATGGAGAATGGAGAACTTTTACTTGTAACAGAGTATTTCTACTTCTTCTGTGGTATTGATAATTCTACTTAAGTGAGTGATATAAGTAAATCTTACCTCACTGGTTTCCGGATGCAGCAAGCAGCTGTTTTCAAAAACCTAAGTCAGAAGCTTTAAATCAATAGAGAGGGACACAGAGGCAAAAATGAAATGAATGTAATTTGGAATTTGAATCATAAGGAGGACACAAACAGGACCCCAAATGAATTCCAAAAATAACACCATCGATGAGCCAAAACATTATTACTGTCTGATGGTGCATATCAATATACTGATGGTGCCTTTCAATGGCTGCAGTTGTCTTCTCCTGCTTTAATACAACAGGTGTACAAAGAGTTCAACTAAATCCTCCTGACACTTCCCCTCAGATGATCAAACTCACACACACTTCACATCGTGCGGATAAAAATAAAGTGTATTGGCAAAAAACATAAATAAAAGTTAACTACGGGAATAAGTAAACGCAAAAAGAATTATCATGCGACAAAAATAACAAGACTAATTAAAATGAAAAGTGTCCAGTGGCACCAGAGGGAGTTGAAAGTGGCTGTAAATCTGTTTGCAATGACATCATTGGCTCTCAGCTGTTTAAATAGTTGATTAAAGCCTGTGCAGCTTGCACACCAACCTCTGACACCCACAACATCTGTTTTGTTTGTGTGGGCTGAAAAGCAGTTGCTCTCACACTGTGCAATATGTGCCTTCATAGCAAGGTGACATTAGCTCTGAGAACAGCAAACCCACTCCGATTAGCTGCACACTGGAGCCACTGCTGAGGTCGGACTTTGTGTTGTAGCATTGCTCAACCGCTGCTGCACTCTGACTACTTCCCCACGAGACACTGTTTGAATAGAAATGTGCATATTTGGCTGATGCGTCGTGTAAAATATCGAGAAAGTGGTTCATTTTCACATCAGCAGTAAGTTGAAGTAAATGAGACGTGATCATAAAGGCAGAATTTTTGATTGGCTTCCCAGGATGAAAAGTGTTTATATTTGGGCTTTGACAGTAATATTTTGGAGGGGGAGGGGTTAGATTCAAAAAGCAATAAAACATAAAATTACATAAGTCCAACTTGTTCCGTCTTGTTTCCCCTTAGCTAGTAGTTGTACAGGGTCACACCATCAACGTTAATGTTTCCTGTCAAGCCTCACAGAAGTATCCTGATGATGTCAGAGTGATGTCATCAAATAGCTCTGATCTATACAGAGATGTTTAACTTTTATATGAAAACCCTTGATGGAAATAAAGAAATGTTACCATTACCATCTGACGGACAGCAAATGGCTCCGTGGTGAATAACAAAATGGGAATATGACTCTCTAAATGCCTCCTGAAAAGTCATTGTACGACATATGGTACATTACAGCTTGTCTGCTAACAAGCTAGCATTAGCATGTGCTAATATGTTTGTTTTGAATAGAATTGTTGAGCTTAATCTTCAACAGAGTAAAATCCCTTCTCCAACCCCCCCCCACCCCCCCACCCCATGCTTTATCTCGACCTGCAGATGGTGACCCGCTCTAATAATAGTCACTTAAATAGGACATGACTTTCCAACGTGCACATATGTTTGGTTCCTGCTCTCTCGCTCTCCCTCTCTCTCTCTGCATTTGGCCCACTTGCTCTGCATCTCACTTTATGAGCTGATCGGGGATCCTCCTCGCTTGTCAAACGCACTCACGGACGGCCTGCTCATGCAGAGTAGCCGTGGTGCCAGAGTCGGGCGAGGAATGAAACGTTCTCTGTGTCAACTTGGCACATCAACACAGAACGAGGGGTGGAGGGGAGGGGAGGGATGGACGAGGGAGAAAGAGACATTATATAAAGACAGGGGAGAGGGAGTAAATAGCTGTAAGCCTGGTCAGAGGAGCCACTAGTTAATGCACATGCGCACGTGCATCCATGTGCATGTAATTACTGCAGCACACACACACAAACACACACAGCCTCATGTTGTTCTGACTGACACTGAAGCTCCCTTCATGTCCATATGGGGGGAGAGTGTCAATGTAAACACAATGTTAATAATAGCATCCTAAAATACGAGGATTAAAGGTGAAACAAAGCAAGACAAAAACATCCCATAAGTCATATAAATTCTGTAATTTTTGTTACTCGACACTGACGTTTTGGGGGATTTTTATGTGTTTTATTCGTCAGCTCTGGAGGATCCTGATTCAGGAGTTTTGTTCTTTATATTTTTAGCTCATTGAACACAAAAACATGTGTCAGACGTAATGTATAACGGACTAACACAACGTGTGGCGTTGACTCCTGGGTCGCTGTGTCAGAGCTCCCTTTCTTTCCACTTATGACTCGACCAAAATGGTGTAATTCAGATTTAGACCAAAAGAGGGCTCTCTCAACCTCCAGAGGCCTGAAGGGCGGAGGGTGGGGAGGGGGGGGGGGGGGGGGGGGGGGGGCGCGCTAGTGTGAGCTAGTGTGAGGGGGGATTTCTGAGAGGGTTTATTGGTTGGAAAATTAGAGTGGATGGATCAAATATACTCAGAGTAGGCGTGCTGAAGCCATGTTGAGGGAAAGAAAATGATGCAGAGAGGGAGAGAACGTGCATGTCTGCACAAGCCCTGCTCAGCAGAGTGCTTCCCAGAGAGGCTCCAGTGGTGCGGCTCACTATAAAACTCTGTTATACTGTGTGGCTCCCCAGGTGTGATGTGTTTAACTGTGCTGGGGAAAAAAAAAGAACGTTTTTGTGATCTCTGGATAAGTAAAATTGAGGAAAGTTCTTTTTCTACATGCTGCCATATTGTAAGAATTTCCACCTCAACAACTACCAAAGTCACCTGTAGTAAAAACCTGGCAGCAAACGAGCAAAAGTCATTGAAATCAAACTCCCACACGGGCCGTTCATGATAAATTGGCCATTCAACAGAGACCATCAGAGAGGTCAATGGCTGCCACCATCAGAGCAGTCTGGCTGCATTAACAGCTCCACTGTGGGCGACACTGATCTGACACACCTCACATCCCTGTCTATTGGAATAATGTGGGGGTGCTGTGACAGAACATGTTTCCCCCGCTGATATCTTGTTCCCCTGTCTGCACCGTCCGACAGTCAAGAGTTGTGCTCCGGGGAGAGCACTGCTTTATAATTGTAACCACATCCAATTAAATTTCCAATTCAGCCTCCTATTAATCAGGCCAGTGATCAGAGAGGCAGAAGCTACAGAGCATTTCCTGCAGAGACCTGCGAGGAGAGTTGTGGCAGATTCACAACGAGAGGATCGTTTCTAGGGTGATGTTGTTCTGCCTCTCAGCGTTTGGGGTTTAACTGCAGCGTGGTGTTAGTTCTATCCCTCTAACAGGCATTTATGAAGGCTGCTTTGGCCACTAAAGATGATTTCTCTTTTTATTAGAGTCAGTAGGAAGTTCTTCTTGTTGTCCATCACTTTAACTTTAAAAATGAAGTTAAAGTCCCCTTTGACTTCATGTTTTGCTAAAACGTTGCTGAAATCATGTTAAATATCGGAAATGAACGTTTGCTACTGTGAGCATCGGTATAAACTTGTAGCATTTACTTAATCTGTCAGCATCATATTAAAAAGTAAATAGGAAATGTCCATCTTCCTGACCTTTGTTTAATTGCCTTAGTTTCACAGTTTATACATGTTCAGAATTAGACCACAAGTGCTGACAAGTGAAAACAGAAACTTAATGTTGAACTTCAGCAATTTAATATAGTTCTGCAAAATTAATCTTTGTTTCTTCAGTCTCCTACATTCACGTAATGCGTCTCTGTAACATCTTCATTAGGGTAGTAAGTGCCCCTTTTCTCACAGGTGCCATCCCTCAGGTTTTGACTCAGACTTCTTCAAATCAGATCAAATCAAATCTTGTATTGTCATCTGCACAGTGAGGAAAACATCTTTCCCTGTACAACGAAATTCTTTCTTTAATGTTCCACAGTGAATGCCAAATACCAGCACTTAAAAAAGTATTATATAGTAATAGATAATAAATAGTAGTTATAGAAATAGAAATATGGACTATATACAATTGTATGTGCAAAGTAAGTTTGCAATAATGACTTATTGACTTGCTGCTGTGACTCTTCTTTGGTAGTTAGGCTGTTTGCAGCATGTAAATATAATCAAAGATACTTCAGTGACATTAGGGAAATTACTTCAATCAAAAAACTCAAATGATACTACACCATTTTCAAAGGTTGAGCATTAAAGTAAAGTATAGTTGTTGGAATCCCATTTTATTTTTGTGGCCTTTCTTTTGAGAAAGATGACAAGTGCATCCGCAAAGCAGAAAGCTGTAAAACTATGGATCCATGAACATCGAGAACAATCTGTAATGCACATTAAATCAGTGGAATTCTACTGTCCGCCCATTACATAAATCATGCACCCATATGTAACCAAAGCATTGGGGTGTGACAACTGAAATGATATTGGGACGTGGCAATAATCATAATCCATCCAATGGATCAGGCAGATCTAATCCACACATAGTTAGAATTGAGCCTGCGGTGGGGGTGGGGTTACTGTACTTCCACATGCAACTGCCTGTCGAACAATAATGGAAATGGAAAGTGTATAGAGCTACGGGGCCTTTTACGTAATCCCCACAATGAGTTAAAAGTCCTGTTGTTGGACTAAACATGATCTGCATGATAGGTGGGGGGTCAGCCTGTCAGTCAGTCACCTTGTCGTCTGTAAGGGAGCCTGAACCAGCATTTATCTCACGCAGCTTATAGCACTGTGCATTTATCAACTCAATCAAGGACATTCTACTTTTACTCAAACACGTTTCAATATATGTAGATGGTTTTAAATAAAAATCATTTTTGAGTTCAGAATATGAAATTAACACTTCTACAGGCCACGGCCACACATGAGCAGAGCTACAGAATATCCATTCATATTGTTTGGACTTTGATACCAATGATGGGCAGCGCCACATGAAATCTAATTGTAAAGAATCCCCAAAGGTGTAAGGTAATGCACACATGGAAGAAGATTTTTGCAAACATGTTTATTATGTGATGTTAAAATATAAGACGAGAAAAGTAGAACGAGGAAATAATGTTATTTTAATATAGGGAAGTCAGAGGGAAACTTAAGTCATAGAAAGCAAGTTGGAAATTGGTGAAGTGGCCCTTTATAGTAGAGTTAGTGGTCAGAGTGGGGTGAGGCATCAACGGGTGCACTAACAAATGCGACACATTTAAATGCCTTCTAAAAGACTGTAGGGGCCAACTGGGCTGACTCATAAGTCCATTGTTGCTCAGCATGTGAAACATGGATAAGCCCTCAGCCTGAACAATGAACTGGGCCCTTGTGTAGGCATCTGACATGTTTTAGGTCAGATTAGAGCATAAAATATAGGTTATCCTCTGATTTAGGTGACAAAAAGCGCTTTGTAGAAATGTGAGGAGGGATGAAGATTTGACTTAGTGTCTTTGTTTTAATGCTTCCTCTATAATCATGCTGTATAGTGGCGCTTGTTTGCAGCAAATTGCAATATATGATATGCAGCATAGCAGTTCAAATATAAAGCACATAAAAAATACATGTCAACACAATAAAGTCGTGATCTAAATATTGCACGACTGAAAACATTAACATCTGTTACATTAATTGTCGGAGGTCAAAGGTCACAGCAATAACAAATTCTTTATTAATAATCTTAGACAGGACTGCATCTAAAAACAATTGGAGTGCATGAACATAGTCATAAACTTAGTGGGAACAAAATGAATGAAAGATTAATTAACATATAAATAATAATGTAATGTAAAGCCACTGGATACAAAAATTAATGTTAACCATTAATTGCTCAATAACTCAGTAAATGTACATGTAATATTAGTCTAGGAGAGAAGCTCTATTGTTTTACTACCCGTTGCTTTTAATTCACACATTTTCATTTGTGATAGGGGGTAATTATGATCTATTTATTATTCACACAATCCCTCATAAAAGGCTAATGAGCATTTGTTTTGATGACAGTAAAAATGAAGAGAATATCATTTATATTTGTTAGCACTCACAGGTCATTATACTGTGGCCATTTGTCAGGGGAAGAGAGCTCACTTACTCACTCCTCCTCACAGGATGGACTGATCTGCCTGACAATGTGTCTTCCAATCAGGGATCCGTCTGTAATTGTAAGAGGCCTTAGAAGTGAACCTTTTGCTTTTTTGTTATTTTACTCCTGCTGCCATCTCTGTATTGAACAACCTTTTTGTTTATTTGTTTGCTTCTGGCTTTTATTGAACTTGTTCTACCTTGTCTTTAATGATTCATGAATAATTACTTTTTAAACACTTGGTCATCATCATGATCATTTGGTATGTTGAACAGCAGAAAACAGTGTATAATACCTATAAATGCCAATACAAAGTCACAAAGTTAAATTAAAATCACAAAGCCACAGATCTACATTGTACAGAATAATATAAGAGACAGTTCCATTTAAGAAAATGCATCTTTTTTGCACTTTTTAATTCAGTAACAGAACAGAAAATTACTGCCATAATAAATTTGCTATGAATTGACTCACCGATTATCAAACTAACAGTGGCAGCTCTTATATTTAATATCGATTCAACTTTAGTTATATAGCGCCAATTTACAACAAAGTCATCTCAAGCCACTTTACAGAATAAAGTCATCTGTGCATTTGAGTCGGTGGATTTTGGTGGAAGAATATCGCCATATTTATTTTTATTCTGAGCATCTAAATTAAATATTCAGAATTTAGGGGAAGATGATGAATCAAGGTGGGACTGAAAAAGCAGCAACAGTTTCAAGGGGTGAGACCTGTCAATCATACAAACACATCTCTGCACATAGTTTATTATCTTTTCATGTCTAAATCACTTTGTTCTTTTAAAGTTCACTTGACATTTGAGGATCTTTGGTATTGTTCTATATTTGGCTGCCATCTCTTGATTAAGGCCAAAGAGAGTGAGTACCAGGTGAGCAAATAGAGCTGTCTGTGATTGGCAGAGATCCCTGTCAATCAAACAAACACTTCTAAATTATATCTCTTTTTGTTGACATTTTTAACCGCAGCCTATCAGAATCCATGAAACTAACAATTTAAACAGATTTAAATGTTTCAAAAAATTAAGTTAATGTTCTTCGTGTTTACAGGAAGTGAGAGAGGTCAGTAGTTCAAATACAGACGTCCCGCCCCGTTACTAGCTAACGTGTGTTAGCCGAAAAGTCTAGTGGCTTTTCTGAAGACTTGAGTCTGTTTCGTCGAATTTCGGGACTGTGGCTAACGGATAGACTTAAGAGGTAGGACAGGAGGACTGTGACGCTATAAAGCTAATGTGTTTGTTGATAACCGAAATAAATCCAGCTAAACACTGTCGTTTGTACCGATATTTAATAGATTCATTAGCTGATCAGCTAGCTAAAATATAGCTAAAGTGTAAGTTAGCTGACGCTAGCGTTAGCCTAAAAATAACCAGACTAGTTTGTGGATAACTTCGCAAAACAGACCTACTGTTATCTGACGTAGACATTGGCAGCTGTATGTACCAGTGGAAAACCCTGATATTTATTCTGATAACTTTCTTGCTGCTTTGTCCACGTCATCCTAACCCTAATTCAAGATGTGAGATTAAAGTTACAGCGTCTTGTAATTTTTCCGCCTTAAAATGTTTTACCTGAAATGCTTTCTGGTATAACATGACAGTCAATTTTAAAATATGTTTGGTTCTGAAATTAAGGTGCTACAGTGAAAAATGTGACAGTACCTCACGTTTCCTTGAACTTTACTTTATTTAACCAGGTAAAAACTCACTGAGATTTCAAAGTGCGAGATGGCAGCATTATCATTATAGTTACAAAACTGTATAAAACACAATCATACATTTACATTGTTTGATGACTTAATCAATTATTTTTCAGTAAATAAGCTGTATTGTCAATAAATTGAAATAATCCACACAATAATATGTATATGCAGAAGGATACACTGCAATTCTAAAGGTCTGGATCACTCTCATGGGAAAAATGCAGTGAAGCAACTTTGAATAGCACATTATTGAGGACAGCCAATAATTTCTAATAAGCACAAAGACGAGCAAGGATTTAGTTCACAAAATTGCTTGTTTGATAAACAGTTGATGCAGAACCTCAGTAATAAGCGGATGTCTTGTTGGGTCAACTAGGACTTTTATATTCATTTAATCTAATGGTGTGTGTCGCTTATGAGGAGGAGGCTGTTTTGAGGTACTTGCAATGTGCCGTTTCAGCTTGGCAAAAACCGCGAACCACGTGTGGAGTCTATAGAGAAGAAATATTAAAAGCTTTCCCACTCATGCTGCTCTGAGACATTAATGGCTGAAAGGTGAGAGGGTTGGTGAACTGGCTTGTCTTCACTCTCCCAGTGGCCTGCTGGCCTTCACCTGTTCCCTGTCGTCCTCTCCTCCACTGAAGTTTCCCCCCTGCCCCGCAACAGACGTCTTATCAAACGTGACTGATTGCTGTAATCTGGACTCTAGGCAGCCATTACGCAAATTACCTGAATCATTGCGAGGATTAGTCTCATTAACACATGATTAGCATCAAATTAAAATAATGAGTGTTTAACGTGATGTCTTCCAGTTGTTGGAACAGCTTGATCAGCCAGGCCAAGTTGACAGAGGGTGCTGTCCTTGGTGTCAGGGATCCTAAGGTGTCAGGCTGACCACGGTAGTGGGATGGACTACGGACGGCTATGCCTGCCTTACTAAGCCTTGACTAGCTCAAGGTGAGTCTAACTCATCTAGTTATATTCTAAACATTGTTTGTCTGAAACATAAAGTGCCTCATAAGATGCCCAAAATTTATAAGGTCAAATTAGGGAAGCCACAGTTACATGGAACTCTGCACCTGCAGTGGTGACAGGGAACTGATTGTATCACTGCGTGAGCCCATTGAAACTGGGCTGACTGTATGTTGAAGGTGTTTAAGAGCATCAGGGCAGTGGAATTACACAGAATTGTAATTTTACCAAATTGTTGTTTTGAATTGATATCAAAAATCAATTAATGAAACATTTGGAAATAAATGTACTTTTGGTGTGTATTGCCTATGCAAAGATGGTCTTAAATTAAATTAAAGTGGTAGATAAAGGCCTAAAAAGACTTAAATTTAACTTGTTTATACCCAAAGCCATTATGTAAACAGGTAAACTAGTGAAAGAGAACATGGTCTGATTTTTGTGCATCTTTTGTCAGTAGCATGTAAAGTTAGAGAGAACTATCAGTGCTCTCTGCGCACATCACCTTGAAACTGTTCTGCAGTGCACCACCTTTTGCTTTCTCGCAGATGTCAATAAAGACACCTTTTGTCCCCTGACTATACCCTTTAGCGAGGAATTTCAGGAGGAAGAAAAGGATTTTATAGTGCAAATTTGTATTCATTGTTTTTTCTTTGGCTTTATAAATTCTTTAGGGAGGCTTTTGCTTAGAAAGACCTCAAACTTGTTTCGTCCTTCATGATCTTTTTAGTATCAGCTTAAAAACCCTGGATGTTCAAATGGAAAAAAATCACTTGCTCTCTTCTGTATTTCTTTCAAATAGTGCAACTTCCTGCTGTAGTTTTTATTGTTAAGAAAGTGATTGTTAATGTGTAATCTACTTCTGCCATATTAAAATGATGCAATATACTGTGGATATGTAAATAATGCATAGAGATGTTTCCATGGTAACAAGTGGGAAAACAAGGTTGTGCTTAATGTCCATTAATAACCTGACTTGTTCAGTGTGCATAACAGGATTGGACAAGGCTTTCTTTTGTTTTCTCAAATCCCAGATTCTGCAGACATTTAGTAACATCTGTCAAATCATAATTAATCAAAATTTGCAGATGTTGCTTTCATGCAACCTGTTGACATTTCCCCAGAAGCCCTTGCAACAGAGAGCATCTGATTACTTGAATAAAAAAATAAAATGTCCCATTTTTGTAATTCTCAAAATCCAGTCACAACCCTAAAATAAAGATAAGCGAATGGCCCACAGCAGCCAGGAAGTGTAGTTCTCCTTCAGCGTTTAGCCTAATAGAAGATTTATTTTAATACCACAAATGCATATTTAGTAGCTGTAAGTGTAGTTAAAAACTATAATGCTAACCTGCTGCTTGGAGATTATGGGCCCTGAAAGTGTTGGGAGGGGGGACGGGGGAATGGATTCCAAGTGCTTGCCCAGAAGCAGGATTTAATATCATATGCAAGCGAATACAATTCCTTTTTGCACTAATGAAAACAATAGCAGCACTAAACACTCCACCCTACATTTAATTTAATCTTTGAGGGATTTTCCTCCTCCGCTAATGTCAGAGTGTAAGACGGCCTGTGAATATTAAATACATCTCCGCTGCAGATGCTCCGACAACAGCGACGGGATAATGTCAACAGATTTTTTTCTGAGTTTCTTCATATGGGTGGAATTACTTCATGAAACATTTATGGGGAAGCAGTTGCCTTTGCCGAGTTCTCCGTTAAGCTTGAAAGTCATGACACAAAGGGGAGGAGTTTGAGGATAACATTTGTGTTAATGGCCTTGTGTTCCTTTTGGTTTTGGCTAAATTAAAGGGCTTAGCAAATCCATCTTAGCCGTGACTGTACTGCCAGGGGTTGAAGGGAGGAGAAACTCACTGCACTATTATACGGTGAGGATGGTCACTGTCAGTCTGAACAATGTGCAGTATAACATAATTCAATTACATGAGTTTAGTAGGAATGATTTAATTGCACATCGATTGTTGCTCCTCTAAATAGAAGAATAACCTTCCTGCTTCGGTCAGAAAATAAGCCTCCAGCTCTTCTCTTTTAGAAATACTTCCCATCTTCCAGTATCTTATCCTTTCCTCTCAACTGTATCTTATTCATTGATGGATTAGATAAATGGTAAATGTTCTGCAATTTTCTACCTATTTCTTCATTCACCCATACACACTCACACACCGATGAGGGAGCTGCTATGCAGTGTCTTGCGCAAGGACACTTCGACAGGAGGAGCTGGGATCGAACCAACAACTGTGGAATTGGTGGACGGCTAATTGGTGGAGACAACACAAACATGTGACATAGACATAATTTTGCAATCTTTTTATTTAAGTTATGTCTTTTTAAGCAGATTAGTGCCTCCTTTTAATGTCTGGTCTTTTTTTTTTTCGTTCCCTTTTTAGTTGGCTTAAGTACCTGATTTGTTCCTTTTTTTTTTTTTTTAATGATTTAGGTGCATTTTGGTGCATCTTTTTAATTGTTTGCTTTTTTACTTATTTTTGGAATTTTCTGGTCTCATTGAATCGCTTTTTAGTTACCTTTTTAGTTATTTTGCAAACCTTTTTTACAGTTATGTGTCAAACACAACTGTTACATGAATGTGTTGTTTGAAATTGCTACTTTTGTTTTAAATACAGTGGTCACAAATTTATGTGGCTACCATTGTGTCTTACTGAACATTTTAGTGCAGCAGATTTGTGTTTTTGCCTCGGGTTAATTTCTCATTATGAAAAACTGTATCGAATCCTGTGCGTTTTTCTGTTATTTTATGTTCAAAATTTAACAAAGGTTTGCAGCTGACACTTTTACCCAAGCAAAAGCTTATTAATTAAAAATTAAATAGGTTCGGCACTTTAATAAAAGGAGACCAGAGGAATTAATGAGCAGAGCTCCTCACTACTTTGTCCAGCAGCTTCCGTATGTATGTGCAGTGTTGTCACCTCTGAGGTCTCCAGGGTTATCAAGCTCGTTGTCTTCTGTACGATACAGTTTTCTTTCTTTGCTCTTCTAATTTCTCACGCAGTTTTCTCATCAAGTCATGACATTTTGCTCATAGATACCTTCTCAGTAGCTCTGACATTGACCGAGTGACGTGTCAGAAGCACATATTTGTTCACAGTTTGAGGGCAGAAAAAATGATTTTTCAAGTTTTGTTTTTTTCTATTGTCTTTTCTCAACATCACAGTAGGTGACCACTAAATCCAGCGTTATGAGTCTTGGTTTGTAAGTTGTGTAGCAGTAAACAGCAGCGTGGAATGTGATGATGTTTTAGACACAGTTATCAGTAGTTGCACAATAAAATTTAGCAGCCAGCTAGAGTTTAAAAGCATAAGTTGGCCACAAAATTACTCACTGACAACATAGACCAACTTAATAGCCACAACCAAAACACACCAGCATTTGGTTATAGGCACTGACTATAATTTCCCCACATTGTTGCTACTTTATGTCTGTCTGAGGCCATCTGTGAGCTCTATAGCACTGAACAGTATTTCTCACTGAGTGCACTGTTGTGTTGGCATACTGCTTTACCCTGCAAGTGAATGAAAAGTCATCCTAAGGACATAGCGCCGCTGCCTAATTGCAGTTGATTAATAAAATAGTAGCGCAGGCAGCAGTTGGCAACTCCATTATTATGTTTCTCAAACAGATTAATTGCAGTGAACAATATGAGCCTGCCACCAGTGATAGTGAGACTTTGGATACAAAAGGCAGTGATCAAGTCTGAGCCCAGCTCACATTAGTCATTTTAAATAGCTCAGTCAATGATCACTCTTGTATTCAATTTGGTTCTAAGGTAGAGGCACATGCTATAAAACAGCAGATGATTGAACTAGAAAAAATACTACTCATTATGCAATATCCACACTTTACATTTGCAGATTCAAGTTGCTGTGTGTGTGTGTGTTTGCACGCGCACACTTGTGTGTTATCAGATAGCTTTGATTTAATATCGGTTTGTTGTACAGAACAAAAACCCAAATACATTTGTAGTTATTCACCATACAGCCTCTATAATTTAGTCTGGAGGCTTAGACTCATAATGAACTTAAACTGAGGGGAAAAGAGGTCTCTTCCTTACGACAGCAAAATAGCCAAGGGCAATAGCCGATAACTAATGTGTGGAATATTGCAATTAGCATGGCAAAGTACTTACAGGGATCAAATTAAAAAATTCATTAACGTGCGCACTTAATTAAGAAACACTTTTCGGTTTACATGATAAATTATGACACCTATTAAATCTTCCACTACAAGCTGTAATGGCCTTCTTTGCTCCTGGGTATAGCCAGTGTTTCCTTTCAGGTTCAAGGAACTCTCCAAGGACCTGAAGTATTTATTAAAGACTTTTATTAGGAATAATGTTTCCCTGCAGGGGGTGCAGGAGCAGCGATTTTAAAACGACGTGTGTGTTTTTTTTTTTTTCTTCTTCTTTTTCCTGGTGCTGCTGTTGCACCTCAGCATCTTGTTTGAACACATCACCCTTGATTGAAACAAGAGTAGAAGAGGCCTTAAGATAAATTTATTGGTAAAAGAAAATTAATATATTGAATTAAAGAGTGGTACATGAGAAAAGCAACTTTCATGTTAAACATGTTGCCAGTCACTGGATTCGTATTAGCTACTTCTGCCTATTTTCCGAAAGGGAGAAACCTAAATGTGTTATACTAATGAACCAGCTTGTATGAGAGAGACACATCTGAACCCTTTCTAGAAATACAAGCCTTTAAAGGACACCTGCACTGATTTTGTTTAAACTTGCTTCGTTTGGTTCTAGTTTGAGTAGTACATGTACATAAATGCCATTAAACTTCCCTGTATCAGTATATCTCTCCCTAGCTGAAAAATTCCTGTGATCCACCTGGTGTGTCATACGAAAAGAAAACATGATCATGGTGCAGTTGCTTGGATTGTCTGTGCAAATTTAGAGAATATAATTTTTCTAATAAAATTCACACAAGTTGACAGTGGGACATGGGACTAGTGTTTGCATTTAATCATCTAGACAATGGCAGCTTGACATAGTCATTACAAACATTGTGATTTGCATTGTTTTACCAAACCATTGCTCACAATCAGTCAGTTAGCCTGTTTTTCCACACATATCTCCATCGACCATTAATAACTTTTATACATGTTGCATTATGTACCTAAACTACCGCCTTCCAGTAAGTTCTGACCATGGTTTAGATAACTTTTCAACAAATGTTAGCATCTTTCCATCTTAGCTGGTTCAAGGGGAAAACTAACGTTAAGTCAGTGGCAAGACTTGCTGGTGACAGGCCAAAGTGAAACTGATTTTAGGGGTGTTTGCAAGTTGGTGGAATACCAGACCTCAGGATGAAATATCTGTGGATAAAGCTTTTGAGATGCATCACCCTGCTCAATATTCAGGATGGACTGTTTCTGTAATGCCTTTGGGAAACACTGAGAGCAGAAGTTTTTTTTCTCAAATTATTGGGACAATTTTAGTTCTTTTTAATTTTTTTATTTGAGAATTATGATGCTGAACTGCAGAATTGTAAACCAGAAAAGCCTTGAGACGCTGCGTCGGCCCAGTATTTGTAAGTCTGTGCCATTAGTAGTTAGTTGAAGTTAAAAGATGAAACGTAACAAAAATCATGGGATAGTGGATCGTGATGGAAGAGATGTAAATGTCAATCGAGAGGAGTGGATTATGTCCCTGTAGTCTACATAGTACTTGTGTTCTGCAGAGGTTTCTCATCAGAGGTTTGCAGTCGGTGCTTTGTCTCCAGTATTCTCTGACTGAAATGACTCCATCTTTATGCAGAGTCACAGAGAAAAAGCTGTGGCAAGCTGCCAGCTGATGAGCACACAATGTGCATCAAAGTTTAGTCTCACAGTGGAGGCAGCACTGTGTTCTAAGGTTCTACTCTCTGAGCAGGGAAGCCCTGTGGCCTTAATGATCTCATTTATATACCAAAGATGATTCCACACACCAGTAAACATTAAACCGATCATGCTCAAATTGGCAAGTAAATACATCTCGTTTGTAAAACAGGTCTCTACAGATGAATCCATTAGTAGACCAGAGAATAAGGAGAAATTACCCTCACTGGCCACTTTGTAATTAAACTTTGCAAGTACTGGGTTGGATCCCCTTTTGCCTTCAGAACTGCCTTAGTTCTATGTGGCATAGATTCAACAAGGTGTTGGAAATATTCCTTTGCTATTCTGGTCCATATTAACACGATAGCATCACACAGTCGCTGATACAAAACTCCTCTTTCACCACATGCCAAAGGTGCTTTACTGGATTGAGAACTAGTGACTTTGGAGGCCATTGGCTATATAGTGAACCAGTTTGAGATAATTATCCAAACTTCCACTGTCTAATTTTGATCAGCCATTTGAAATTGCAGCGTTTGTTTCCCGATCTTAGCTGACAGACACCCACTGTGGTCCTCTAATGCTGCAGCCCATCTGCTTCAGAGTTCAACGCGTTGTATATTTTAGAGATGCTCTTCTGCGAACCTCGGTTGTTTTTTTTTGTTTTTTTTGTTTTTTGAGTAACGTTTTTTTTTTTCTTTATGCATCTGTCACCTCACCCTATAGATGGTTGTACTCGACATTCCACATTCAAAGTTTAAACTTTGGCTGATCCTCATGACCAGGGCACTGAATTGCTGCCTTGTTATTGGCTAATGAATGAGATCTTTGCGTTAACAAGCCTTCAGACATGTGTATCTAATAAAGTGTCTTATGAGTGTATATCCATGCAGTCTCCTGAGGTGGCCTTACTGTACCAGTGCTTCCTCGTAACAGTAAAAGATCTTGACAGGAGGCCTCTTGATGTTTGATTAGCTCGAGTGGCCATCCTAGACAAGCTCTTCATTTTGGTAATTTGAGCTTTTCTGTATACCCAATCTGGCCTGTCAGCCTGCATACAAATGTGACATTTGCCGTGATATAGATGGCTGGAAAGATTGGAACGGGTTTAGAATGCTTCTCTTTATCATTTACATGAAGATAGCACTTGTGTTTAGGCAAACAACAAAATAATATGCAGAAGAATCTACGGACAATGATACAAACATTAAAAAAAGCAGAGTAAAGTGAATAAATTCCACATCATGGACTTTGATTGGGTGTTAAATGTGACAATCTGTGTACTGAACTGACGGAGTTTAGGCTTCAACGGTTTTCCTTCTGCTGGTACAGTACTTCTTGGGTGATCTGAAATGAGAGATGATTATTTCAACATCACATGGCTTCGCTACCTCTTTCTTCATCAACCCTTTGAGTAAATAATTGGCAGTGCATGTGACAAAATGGCCGGTGGACAAGTCATGAGCGTGCAAATCTCCAGTTAATTTGAAGCCTTGAAGCAGACCCTGGCTCATTCTGTTAGATTATTTAAAACAAGTGTCCGGAGCCATGTGCCATGACTAAATTATTAACTGTGTATTTCATAATGTTACTGACAATATGTTAACGTGTTTTTTCACCTCCCCCCGCCGTGAACAGATGGGTCCTTTTACTTTATTTTTCCACATCAAGTATGATTATTTCTTTGTGCCAAAAGCCACCTGCCGTTCCTTGGTCTCTATTCTAATTATTTATGTTGGTAACACACAGCAGGACTTGTTATCAGTTGGATGGTATCTTAATAAAGGAAGGCACATCAACATATTGACATCATGTTCAAGGGGAAAATTTATCATCACGCAAAAATGGGCAGAGGGGGGTACCGGAGCGGATCAGGCCATGTGCCAACACCTCCAAATCTGACCTCCTTTTGTTCCCTGACTCCTGGGTTCCCTCTCCAGCACGCATCTGAGAAACCATGTGATGATAATTAGGCAAAAGCCCATTAAAAAGTCAAATAAGAGAGAATACATTATCATTGAGACACCGGGACCTGATGATTTTTAGTTGTGTGTGTGACAGAGAAGGACGATGAGGTCCAACAGCTACTTGGAAAAGACAAAAAGTCACATTTGTTTGTGGTACATAAATGGTGTGGTCAGACTGGTGTTGCTCTTTCATTTAAACACAGAAAATATGTTAGCTTTGATGCATTTCTGTATTTATTGCATCTCACCTGGGAACTAGTTTTTGCAAACAAGTTGAGAAAATTCAGAAGTGTTTTGTTTTTTTCATTTGGACTGACCTCAAGGTTTAAACCAGATTTTCACAGACAGGCTGAAGACAAACCATATACAAGTCAAGTCTCTCGAATTGTAATTTTCAATTTTACCGAATAGATAACAAATTCTAAATGACATTTTCTAGATTGTTTTTTTAAAAACAGAGCAACCGTTAACCATAGCTGTTTCATAAACAATTCTGATTTGTTCTCTCATCCACTGACTCATATTTAAGTTTGGATCATGAGTGTGGGGTCACATTTAACACAAAACCAAGAAAGGAAAAGATTTTTAGGCCAACGAACTTTTGTTTTTTGGGCAAATTAACTAACATCACGCATTCACCTTCGCTATTGACTCTTATTTAAACCAACAGTGTGAGTGTTGGTGATTTTCTATCATGTTAATCAGTTTTTCATGAGTTCTTTTCAGTATTGCAGTGGCTAAAGGGTTGGGTTTACTTGCAGTAAGAAGGTTTGTGCGCAATTTTTAATTCATTTCCTTCATGTGTTGTAGTTGGTTTGCTCTATGCACAGTTTGCATATTGCAAAGAAGAAGAGAGGCACCTTTATCCAAGTATTTAAGTACAAGTAGTGGAATGAAAAATATCTAAATTTTTACCAGCGTTACTAATTATGCCCTTAAGGCATTAATGGACAGTTGAATGATGGACAAACCACAAAGTGGTTAAAAGGTTAGTAAATCAGGAAAACCCTAGTAAGGACAAGTTTGAATTAAAAAATTCTAATAAATAAAATGAATAATAAATATGTAATCTCCAGAACTGGCCAACTAAACTGAATGACAAAGTAAAAACACTGCAGAGCAGAATAGAGGAGATACAGAACCATGTTCCAGCAAGGCTTAATAGGACACACGGGAGACATTACATCAGAGATTCCCAATAGAGCTAGAGAATCAAATTGGAGTCAAAATATAGCAAATAAAAGTACCAATTAAGTTAAGTATTCATAGCATTTCAAAGCATCCTGTCATGGGGATAGGTCGCTCCTAATCAGGGCTTCACCATTCTGAAATGTAGAACACTTACAATTAAACATACTCAATACTTTAATCCTTAGGAGCTAAAAATGAATACACCATAATTACAATTTCACATGTACCCCTCCGCTTGTTTCAAATACGACTGGAAATGGGTTCAAAAATATGTCATTGATGACGATTGATGCATTATAATTACAGATTTCTCTATCCTTTCTAAGCTTTTTCTATCCATCCCAAGCTAAATACAAAAGCCAATGTATTACCCCATGAGGGCAGTGAGCCATTGTAGCACTCCCATTACAAAGCCAGATTTAAAAGGGTTACAAAACCTTTATCTACCCATTTAAGAACATATATGAGCTCACGATATTCACAAGAGGGCAGTGAGGAAAAGCCATTGTGGAGCTCAGACAATGCACTGACCATAAATCTATAATAGCCTTTAGGATTATAGAATATGCTCTCTGAGTTTAATTACATATTGCTTTTGAGAGGTTTACCCTGCTGGGATGGAGGGGCAAACTGCTGCTCTTGGCAACTACAGATGAGGGACAGACGGACAGAAAAATTAACACGAAGGATTTATTTAATCTTAACTAGTGAAAGTTTTTATGTTATTGCATCCACTACCATGTGTGGAAAGTGAGAGTCAGAACAGACCGACCTATTGTACAATATATCTTTCAACAATTCGCATTCAACAAAACGCACACAATTTTTGCATGTGCAAAAACACACAATGCCACACACCTTTTCAGAGAAATAATTAAAATTGGGCTTTAATGCACATTTTCAGTGTCCTTCAACTGTCCCAAAACCTACTTTTAACTGCTCTAAACTTGCCAACCACGGTGCCAAATTAAGTATACACATTATGAATCTCAGTAGTTTGCATCGTCAGTAATTCACCATAAGAGTTCTGTTTTAATAAGAAACTCAAAGTCATATCATCGGTCTTCCATTCTATAGCCTGCTTCATTTAGTCATCAGTGTTTGGTTAATAAATGCATCATTGCATTGTATTGAAGGTGAAGATTTGTTTTTGCTTAGTTCATTTGAAAATTTGGGGATAGATTTTATATTGTTAAAAGCATTTATGAGTTTTTATTTAAAAACTTACAACTACCGGCTATGTTTGGGTTTTTTTTAACTGCTCTGGGTCCCATCCAGATGTTCTGTGCGCTGGTTCACCTGCAGCTTGTTTGAACCATAGCTTGTATACCTGCGTCACTGATGCAAACATCACAGCTGTCTTTTCTGTCACCAAAGCCTTTTCCTCTCACCTCTCTCCCTTATTCTTCCTGTCCGTCTTTTCCTCATCTGGGGATTTTGAGAAAATTTTTTGGCTAAGTGTCCCCTGTTCTTTGGTAGTGCCATGCTCACATTAGCATTATTAGCTACCAAATAGCAGCCATTTTACCAACGTTAGTTCGATTATGAGAAATTAGCATTTTTTTTCTCAAATTTTGTTACAACACAAAGTGACTGTGATGATTGCTAATTGATTATGTTAAACTAATATAATGACAGTGTTTACTGACACTTTGTAACATGTAACAAACTGAAATTCACTGACATATGAAAATATAAACATGATTGAATCATGTCAACTGGACTTCTTTCTTCTTGGTAAGAAGTGTTTTGCCACCTAGCCAATATTACCACAATAAAGCCTACACACTCTTAGATGACCATCACACATGTGGTATCCAAGAGAAAGTTTAGACTGCTTAAATCTGCTGCAAACAGACCATGCCATCGACAGGGTGACCTACCACTGCCTTCATCCAGGAGAAGCCACCCTTTGCATTTATGGACTCTCCAAGATACACATGGAAGGACCCATTGTTGGCAGCATTAACTTAAAACATCGTGAAATATTTGCCCACCATCCTATCCCCGCTAGGTGGACACACTGATCACCACATACGAGAGCCGAAACTGGATGCTAACGAAACCATGGTATCCTTTGATGTCACTTCCCTCTACACCAGCATCCCTGACGCAAAGGACTAGAAGAGAACAACACCCTGCGCAGCAGAAGCAACCTCAACCCAAATCAGATGTGCTGCCTCCTGGACTTGTGTCTGACAACCACATACAGTATGCACTCAACTCCTTTCCAGAGATGCACCAACCCACTGGTTAAGAAATGTAGATGACACCTGGGTGAAGATCAAGATACACCTCCCACCTCCCACCTTAACGATCCTATCCAGGGTGGAACAAAGCCTACTTGGGAGGATATAACTGGGTTCCTTAGAAGAAGCTGCTTGGATAAGAGGGAAATGTTTCTCACCAAAAAGAAGTCCACTTGACATGATTCCATCTTTTGATACTAGCATGCACTTTAAATTGTCTGCTTTTAAATTTTGTTTTATGTAATTTAATTTGTTTGTGCTTACTAACACTAGTAACAACTTCTGTATTCATTATTATAGTATGATCTTTTTTTAATTTGGTCATTTGCAGACTTTGATTAGTTCAATATATACAGTATTCTTGCAGAGAAATATTAGTTATCTGCTGTTGAGGCATTTTTGAAGACAACAGGTTGTGTTTTTAAGGAAACTGCAGTGCAGTGCTGGGCATAGGTTAGCACCTGCTTCATAAGTGTGACTTTTAGTGACTTATTAAAAAAAATAAAACTCCCATAATGTAGCAGAGACCTGAGTCTGTGAATGATTTGAATGTAGATCATTTTCTGATATGTGTCTACTGAATACTGTTAGGTGTTCAGGTTAGATGATACTACCTGCAATGTCACGGGGAGGAATTCATTAAAACCCTGTGAGAAGTTATTTGATTTATAGCAGGTCTTGGATCCCTTTGAATTATAAAGTCTTGCAATTAACAGATTGAAAGGACATTTAACCCCATGTTGAGGGTGTGCTGGGAATCACAATGAAGTTTAGTAGAGAGTTTAAAACGAGTAAAGCTTACTGCGTTAAAGCAGAGAAGTTCTTTACAGTATTGTAGGACAGTAATTCAGAAAGTTGTGAAAATTACTTCGTTTGAGTACATTCCCTTTAAAGAATATTGGGAAAATTATTACACTGCTTTAATTAGTATGCAAATGTATTTCTTTATGATCACTTTTACACTTTCTTCATTATATTTCATCTCTCTATTTATCCTTCACGAAAGAGAAAGATTCAATTCATTTTGTCTTGTGTTAGACCTCTAATTTATCGCTCTGTAATTAATTTCAAATGCATTACCCATTAATCAGACACATCTGCACAATTATGTGGACCAAATTTCTTTTCCGGTGGGTAATTTTACCTGTCTAGTCTGCAGTCTCACATACTAACTATCAAAGACTGTTAACTCCTTTTCCTGCACAAAACTGCCTTTTCCACTGGACAATAGTTATGGACAGTACCTGCTACCTAGTATCACTGCGGTCGGGTTTCCATGCAAGCTGAAGAGCGAGGTGAGTAGAAATAGAGTTGAGCGGAGTTGAGCCAAGCTGAGCCGGTACTGTACAATGGCAAAGTGACGTTATAGAGCTGAATGCTGCACTTAGAGCCTGATGGTGAAGGACAGCAGCACTGAAACGCCAGCATGTTTGACTTACACAAGCCAGGACAGAAAGCTGTTCGCCAGTGTCTCATCATATTGAAGATATAATGTTTAAATGAGAGACCAGTCAAACTTTAATGTTCGCCCATGCAAGCATTTTCATTTTCCTTCTCCTATAGTTTTATTCAGATACCCTTAATTTCCCATCATCCACATTTGCTCAGCTATGGCTCTGAGTTAATGTAAACTCATAGATTGCACAGCTAAGTAAAGCAAGAACCCATTGTTGTAACAACAATGTGTATATACTGTATATTACACCAAGGAGGATGTGTTGATTAAATTGCCCCCTACTTGTGCTCTACCTTCAGAACTTGTTTTTTTTTTTAATGCTTACTGACTAATAAGACCCCTGAACAGGATCAGATTGTGGCAGATCACCTGCGCTAACCTTCTGTCGAGTTACAAGGCCTGTGATGTACTGTGATGGTTTCAATCAAAGCAGCAGATTTGAATATCCACAATACTTTCCAGTAACAACCTCCATGTGAGATTTATGCCCTCATTGAGAAAATTACATTCACTCCCTGTCCTCACTGTTTGGCATCCATTACAGTTCATTATTATTTTCGGACGCTGTACAGCTCTGTAATAAAAAAAGGGGAAAAAAGAAAAGGGAAAGTTTGTGCCTAGATTGGGGCATAAATTGTCCCATCCCTGCTGTTGCAAAACACTGGGCTGTATCTAATTATTTTCTTCTGCTCTTCAGTTTGTCTGTAAGTCCAAGCTTGTTTTTTGACTGTAGTTCTGCAGCTTAACTTCGTATTGGGTCTTATTTCATTGCACTTTGGGGAAGTTTTCTGATGACCCTGTGGTTGTTGGCTGTATCCAGGGTGGCGATATGATGGAGTATCAATCAGTGGTGGACAGTTTTGTTAACTGGTCTGAGACGCAGCTCCAGCTCAATATCAGTAAAACAAAGGAACTGGTTGTGCACTTCAGGAAAATAGGGACTCCATACCGGAACAGGGGTGGAACTAATTTACAAAGAGTACAAATACCTGGGTGTCCACCTGGACAATAAACTGGACTGGTCAGTTAATATACAAACACTGAGCAGGCTGTATTTTCTAAGGAGACTAAGGTCCTTATGACTGTCTGTGGTAGCCAGCTGCATCTTCTATGCTGTGGTTTGCTGGGGCAGCAACATGAAGGTGGCAGACAGTAACAGACTGGACAAACTAGTAAGGAGGTCTGGTTCTGTTCTGGGGGAGAAGCTGGACCCTCTGCATGTTGTGGCTGAGAGGAGAATGTTGTCCAAACTCCTGTCCATCCTGGACCCTCCCACCCACTCCACTGTGTGCTGGCTGCAGAGAGCAGCACTTTCAGCCAGAGACTGATCACAGTCAAGTTCTCCACAGAACAGCACAGGAGATGCTTTCTCCCAGTGACCATTAAACTGTTCAACTTATCCCCCTTCTGTAAAAAGGGGGGGGACTAAATGTTCAAACTGGACAAACAGTAGTGTTTTAATTTCATTTATGTTTACTTCTCTAGCTGAGCAGCTGTAACGAGACAAACCAATTATCCCATGGGATCAATAAAGTTGTTTGAATCTTGAATCTGGAAGTCTTTCACATCGCTGCCAACTATGAAGGAAGTTTTTCCATTAGGAGATAATCTCAGAACAAAAGGCACAAAGGTATATTTTACATTTGTGACATGGTTACTTAAAATAATAAAATATGAGGACAGTTAGGTGTAGTTTGTGATTCATGTGAAATCTGCTTTCCCAGTGATATATTTATAGAATTTACAGAAAAGAAAATTGTTATATATTGGTGATATGTATTGTTATTGTGATATAAAAGTAATTTTAGTGGTATATGAAAGTTTGGTAATATCACATTTAACTTTTCTGCTGTCTGCCTCGACACTTACACTGTCAAACATGCTCTTAGCTCTGAGGCTGTGAATTTTTTTTCCCCTTACTAATGTGTGAAGCAGATGTTGACTGATGATCTGTCTGAGATAAATACCTAAGATTGATAATAGTTCACTTTCATGTTCCAAATGCTTGTTTTCCTGTTTGCCTTCTTGAATAGTATCAAATGCCTTTTGACCCCTAAAGCGCTATATTAATGAAACTGCAAACCGAAATCCTAGATTCACTGCGCGTGTGTATTTGTATTTTCTTTCCCTCGCCTTCAACTATGGTAGTCATGTCAGTTTTCGGGTAGAGGGAGTGGGAGTAGACGGACACTAAACAAATGTTTAGAGATGAGACTAATGGCAACTAGGCTAACAGCTGGGACGGCCATGGGAGCAGGTGATGTTGGGGCAACAGCAAAGACTGATACCCCCTCAACACACGCACATGCACAGGCACGCACACAAAGACCCACACACACACACCCAGCCTCTCACCCCTCCACTGCTAACGTGCTCGGTGAGGAGTCTTCATAAATAATCTTTCAGCAATCTGCCTCTCCCTCCACTCTCGTATTAATTACTTTTACAGCCAAAATCAAACATCTGTCATGCTAGAATATACAAATTAATTATGCAGCTTCTCCCCATCAAGATCCATATAACATTGTTCCTTAGAGGCTCACTGGCTTCATAGTAAGACTGTTTAAATCTTTTGTAGTAATTGCTTGTTTCTTTGTTTCTTTCAAAAAATCTGAGACTTGCCACGTGAAAATTCTGTTTTGTTGCCATTTCACTTCGTCCTTTAAAATTCCTGCACAGAGATCATTTTAAGTGCTCGCCTGGACTTTGAGAGCTCAATATCTTTATTACGATTGTAACCTTTGTTTATTTGGGAAAGTCGACAGACGATTCTCTCCTGGGGAGAAGCATCCTTTCATCCATTATCTGTACTCAATTATCCTGTTGACATTCGGGGAGGGGTGGAGCCTATTCCAGCTGTCATAGGGCCAGAGGTGGGGTACACACTGATTTTATAATTAGGTTTTTATATATTTAATACTAATATTAAACACAAATCATATTGATAACCTCTCCAATAGAAAACAGACTCCATGCAGTTTCTTTTGCCGATCCGATTAGATTCTGAGTGTTAAAATGACTATAGATGAGATCGTTTTGTAGAGTTTTGTACATCCCTCTTTTTAGACTGAATCTTCTGCTGTGTGTGCGGAGAAAGATGATCTTCAAGTTCCACAGGCCCACTGACAGAAGACAGCTGTCTGCCCATCCTCCAGCTCGGCTCTGAGGTGTCCTGGGACTCTGCCTGCTAATGGGTCAGGACCCCAGAAGGGAGGCACCATTTGGTACCAGTTACCAAGCAGCAGGAGAGTGCCGGTGCCTTCCTCCTTCCTTTCAGTCAAGGTAACGCTGCCCAGGCGAACTCCTGGCAATTCCTGCCTGGCTGGCTGGCTGGCACAGACAGGAACTACCCATCGTGCTACTGTGGTAAAGGGCCTGGTGACCTTGAGGGAGGCCAGACTCCTCCCCCTCGCTGTGCTGCGGAGTGCTTGTGAGAGGATGGATGGATGTACATTTAGAGGAGCCCGTGACTGAATGTGGCATGCGCTGCATGAGAAGAAGTCACTGTGATCCAGTTTAACCCGTGTTTGTTGAGGAAAGGTTGATTAAAACACAGAAAAATTGTTAGGTTCCACGCGCCACTGCTTATCAGCGTCACTCATTTAAAAATTTGCACGGTGAGATGCATTCACACCAGGTTTGCTTAAAGAGCCACATTTGTTTCGAAGTCCAAGTCTTGGTTGTTACATATACAAATACCTTCTAAACACACTCCGTGACCCTTAAAAAAGCTCTAAAGTAATTGTAGGTGGGCTACAGTAAGTTAGGCCTGTACACTATGGTAGAAATAAGAACATAATGCTGTGGATGCAAAGGATTCTGGGTATATGGAGAGAAATTTTGACAGCTGATTTTCTCACCTATTCGTAACTCGACTACAGTAGTGATTTATTTCCAATATGGGGACAAAGAGACTTAAGGACACCAAGAAACACAGGCAAGTTGTAGAAAACCCACACAGAAATCCAGGTGCCAGCTAGTTAGTTTGACCCTTGACCTTGTAACTGTACTAATTAAATAGATTTTACTTAAACAAAACAAGACATTAGTATAAGATTTGAATTTGATTGAATTACTCAAGCGGTTGTAACAAAGTTTTACAGTATATTGTACTTTTATGAAGGAATTATTGATTTGACTTGCACCAACTGTATTTAAGCTTAAACTGTACCTGCTGTTACTGTGTTAATCACAGTGCACAAGCCCTTTGTCTTTGTCATCAAGTAAAATATAAAATGTACCAATCCAAGCAATTTATGACTGTTAAGCGTGGCAGCATATATTATGACAAACAACACATGCTCTATTATGCCAGCTGGTGTAATGACGTGGTAATGCCGGACTCATTAACTTCTGCACACAGTTTACGGTGGCCTTTTATGACAGAATTAATTGATTCACACATGCATTAAAACAAAAATAACCGGAATGAAAATGCAGTTGGATGCTGGCCTCCAATCAGTCAAACACTTGTGGTGGTAAAGCAGTGTGACACAATTCATGGAAAACTGGTCGTGTATGCAATACACATCCTTTAACAATCCTTCAGTTTCACATCTAGTTTTGCTTTTGTTTTTGAACAGAAACCAAAGTGAAACTCTTTAACAGCTATTCATTACTGCAGACATGTTTTTAAAAATATGCATTTATTCCAAAGTTTATTAAATCCTGTAAATGTATTTCTCTTCTCAAGAAATCAGTGGTGACATTTTCACTTAGCAGTTAAGCTTTTTTTTTCTTTAAACATGTATGTTTATATGTTTTATTCATTATTTGTTCAAGTGAGCAAGAAAATGGAGAGATTAATTTGTGAATTGAAATCAAACACTTTGCAGACAGCTGGATTAGACACCGCAGATTGTGTTCAGTAATGTAGAGCTTACAGACTTCCCAGCAATTTTTGCACAAACACTGCAATACTGGAAATTAGACAATTAACTGATGTTTTAAAGCCAAATACATACAGTACCACGCAAAAGTCTTGTTTTAGCAATTCCACAATGAGCATGATTAGTCATTCCACTGCCTCTTGCAGTAAAATGATGATGATGATGAATGTGGAGGAAATGTTAGAGAAAGAAACTGCTCCAGTCCAGACTTGAATCATCATAGAGGCGGCTTGGTATCACCTGAACAGAGAAGGACATAAAAGAAGTCTAATGTAGAACTTTGCCGTGCTGAAGGAAGCCTGTTACTATATACCAGCTTACTTAGGAAAACTTGTGGCCAATTTCCTCAAACCACTTTAGGATATGCCAAGTGTAAAAAGGGGAGGGGGAGGGGGGGTCACACGAACACTGACTTTGCCTGTAGAAGCTGTACATACACTATTCACAGATGAACTTAATTTGACCTTCTCTAAACTTTGGATGCATATGTCCAACTGTTCAGTGTTTCAGTTCTTATTGCATAACACGCTGTTCTTTAACAAGGTGATTAACCGCAAAACTCACAAGTGTCTGATCAATGAATCAACCATTAAATGTTCTGCTTCAATGACAATTTGTTTTTAAACAGTCCTCTTCAACATGCTCTTCACATTTTGACATAATAAGACCAAGAGGACACCAAACAATTGATCAACAGTACCTGGCCATTGCGAGGCGTAAGACAGGATGTTCTCAGAGAGAATTTGCCACTGAGCTCAGAGTAAATGGTCTATTGACATCTAGAGTGTCACCGAGTGTGATCAACAGGTTGCACAGAAAGACATAGAAGTGGACGCCCTTTGGCCACAAGCCATGCTGTTGACCCCCTCAATGGAACAGTGGCCCACAGGCTCCAGGCATGTTTAAGGGAGGTGAGAGGAACCAGTGTGTCATGTTAGACCATTTGAAACTGATTATATCAGCATGGTCTGCGTGCTAGATGACCTGCAAGGGAACCTGACCACACCACCAAGATTGAAGATTCAAACAACTTTATTGATCACAAAGAGAAATTGATTTGCCTTGTCACAGTTGCTCTCTGCGTGAAAAGTAGAAAAGAGAGGAAACAAACGTCCACCAAACCAATAGACAAGTACAAGTACAAACTACTGATCAATAAGTAAGAGAAAACTCACCTAGAGGAGTAAATGAAATAAAAACACTACTATTTGTCCATTTTGAACATTTAGTCCCCCTCCTTTTTACAGAAAGGGGATGAGTTGAACAGTTTAATGGTCACTGGGAGAAAGCATCTCCTGTGCTGTTCTGTGAAGAACTTGACTGTGATCAGTCTCTGGCTGAAAGCGCTGCTCTCTGCAGCCAGCACACAGTGGAGTGGGTGGGAGGGAGGGTCCAGGATTGAGGGGAGTTTGGACAACATTCTCCTCTCAGCCACAACTTGCAGAGGGTCCAGCTCCTCCCCCAGAACAGAACCAGACCTCCTTACTAGTTTGTCCAGTGTTTTACCCAATGCCGCTTTCATATTGCTGCCCCAGCAAACCACAGTATAGAAGATGCAGCTGGCTACCACAGACTCATATAAAGGAAGAACACATCCTCCTCTGTGTTTTCCTGTATATTGATGCTGAATCAATTAATGACCAGTCATGTTTATGGCACCAGGCATGATGTTTTCCACCCCACAGGCACCCTCTCCAGCTTCAGGCTCAGGTTGAAGATGTGGGTTGAAAATTGTTTTGCCAGGCACAGGCGTCATCATCTTGCATGGGCCCGGGAGCAATTGCCCTGGAGGAGGAACCACTGTTCTCTGATGAAAGACGATTCGCATCATGCAAAAATGGAAGCTGCCAACACTGTTGGAGACGCCAAGGAGAACACGATGCATCAGCAACTGTTTTCACCATACTAGCCTTCGGAGGTGGAGGTGTAACAGTCTGGGGAGGTGTGTCTAGTCCATTCAGTACTGCCCTACAACTTGTAAATGGTACTGTGACAAGCCAATACGACCTAAATAACATCATTAATCTGAGCATTGTGCCTCTGCATGAGCAACGCAGGCCTGATTTCATCCTCATGAGTTGCATCATCAGAGAAAGGCTGCTAGAGGCTGGGGTCCTTCAAATGTAGTTGCCTGCAATTTCTCCAGACAAGAATCCCACAGAAAATCTATGGGAATAACTGAGCGGTGAAGAGAGTCTTTACCCTGCACTCCATAACCTCACTGACCTTTGGGCAGTTTCAAAAAGAGTAGCGTGCTATGCCCCAGCAGGTAATAAGTTGAATATCCCTAACTTTTTTGAGTAGTGTATTTCCTGTTGATTAAAAATCCGTAAGGAAACACCTCTACAGCAGAACTAGGACAATCAGGAAAGAAATCAGAACTAAAACCTTTTTCTTTAGTTGGTTTATCCAATGCACGCTCTATGATGATTCATTACAATTATGACAATATTGTCTAAAGTCTTCATCGTGCTCAGATTGCAGTTTAGATCCCTTTTTCTTGGAACAGTCCACTAAGGAAATCTCTAAGGAGAAATTTGATTTTTTTTTTTTTTTTTTTGGTCTGTGTGACAGAGAGAGCCTGACATTTAATCCAAACGGATATCAAAACATGAGAAAGGGCTGAGACTTCTGCCCCCGATGACCCTCTACCCATCCATTACCAACAATTTAAGCCATATGTTTAAGAATTTCTCTGAAATCTCTGTGATGAAATGAAGCAAGGATTTAGCTGGGGGATAATTTTCTGTAGCTTCCCTGTGATGAGGGTCACATCAAAGCACAACCAGTGCTGCATTGTGAGGAAATGATTTTATCTCTCTGGCTGGACTTAAGTGTAATTGTGTACAAGCTGCGCTCAAATTCAGATGCATAATGAGTTTCTTAATCCGAATGTCATTGTTGCAAACCAAGCAATTACTTACCCCGTCAGGATAAATATATTGTTTTTTATTTTTAAAGTTGTACTAATTTTGATTGTAGTAAAGCACTTTTGTTGCATCTAAAGTTGTTCCATCATGAAAAGTGATATTTTAGTACTTTGTGTCACTAAACCTTAACTTTGCCAAGTCAAGTAGTAATAAATTGATCCATAACTTTAAATAAACCTCAGTAAAGGTTTTTAGCTAATTCCATGTATTAATAAGAGGATGGTGCATAATGTATCTGACTACAGCCATGCTGTAGTTTGGAACATAGTGCCAATGAAGAGTGTGTGGGACCTTTGCAAGCAGATTAAGTTCTTTTTTGGTTTTTTTTTTTCATTTCTTTTCGGAGGTAACACAGTGCAAAGACAGGTCTTTGTCTTGTGGCTCAGCGTACAAACGAGTCTTATCCACTGTAGCTGAAAAGCCGCTCAAGATTTGATGTCTGGGGCAATCCTCATCACAGCTTGTATCACCTCACCGACAGATGTCAGTGAAATCAGCGACAGCTGATCATGCTGATCCCCCCCGTAATCATGTGCAATGATCCCGCCGTGACACGGAGCTGTGGGAAATATGTCCGTCAATACCATCGCCGCGGGCAAATGCACCAGCATACCCCTGCCCATGCCTACCACCTGCCGCCCACATCCCTCCTTCATTCAACGTCCTCCTCCCTCTTCCTTGCTTCTTCCTTCGTCTACAAACTGCTGTATTTTCTCTTGATCTCTCCATTAAGCCTCTACTCTTCTGGCCACTGTATTTTTAGCAACTTATGTTTCTCAGTGACCCTTTAGACTATGTTTCTCCTGGAGTGAGCAACACGAATGACAGTGAGGCTTGGAATACACTAATAGACACGGACAGAAACATAAGAAAACGTCAGTGAGGAGGCCAGTGATGTTGGTATCTTTATGCTTACCTCGTGTTTTTGGCCAGGTCAAGCACGTCATGATGCTCATAGAGGCCTGCACAGCTGCTGTCTCTGACCAGCCCCTCTCCCCATGGCTAGAGCCGTAGCTCCGCGAAAAAGGCCGCCACACTCACGGCCTCCCTAAAACAGAATGTGGCATATGCTCAGCTAAGGAAGCAACATAAAACAATTTTTGCAAAGCTCAGCTCCTCTCCATGAAAACCCTGCAAGGCAAAGGTTTCCAAACAATTTCATGTTTTCATGTTGAAGCCATGCAAAAATCAAAGGAAACTCGGGGAGCGTTGCATATTCACACATGCCGCAGGCTAGCACAGTTGCTGCCTATGTGTTTTCAGCAAAACCTTGACAAAGGTCATAGGCAATTTGCTGGATCCTGTTATTAAGAGAGCTAGTAGAGAAAAAAAAACAGCGCCTATAATCACTTTCCCCAGCAGCTAGCGTCATCTGTAGCCATTCCAACATATGCTTAAGAGATAATAAAAATGTGGCATGAAACATGGTGGAAGATTGACTTTTGTTCCAGGCAACATATAGCAAGTCCATCTCAGTCCTTCCCTCTGGAAACCTATTACACCAGCAGTGATGAGGATGTTTTTTGCATAGTATAATTTATATTAGGAAGAGGTCCATAAATGGAAGGCATTGTAAAATATTTCCATTATGTGGGGAATGTCAGTGGGTAATAAAGACTTTATTTTACTTTTTATGGCTCTCAATCTGTTGTTGTTCCCAGCAATTTTTAAATCTGTTAAATTCAGCAAATATCTTAATATGCATGTTTAAAAGCAGGAAATATCAGTGAATCTTTTCCAAAGTGACTCCTGGGGCACGACTTTTCAACAGGACATAAAAAAGACTGCCAGTCCAGTAAAGTGAGAGTGCATCAGCTAGTCTCCTCTTTTTTTTTTTTTTTTTTTTTTTTTTTTTTATTACCTTGGCTTCCCTTTTTTTTTTTTTATAAGGAAATTATACATCTTTCTTTAACAGTGTTGTAAAGGTTACACCGTCATTTAAGTAGCAGTTCAGACAGATTGATGTTTATGTCATTACAGCAGAGAATGAAATGTGCCTCTCTTCTTTCCTACATAAAGCAGAAATGAGCTTCATCCATCGATGACTTTGGAGATACATTAGAGTCAAAGTTGTTAGAGAGGAGAACGGTTAATTTCCTGATTGTCTCGCTGTGATTACCTGCTGCTGTTGTAATATGATAAACTTGAAAACTTGTGTTGACTCTGGGACTGTCAGTTTTCCAACACACTAACAGAAAAACCACAAGAAATTTACGGTGACTTTTTTCTGGTGTAGTAAAGAGATATTTAGAATTCTACTGTGTCTTATCCCCACTATCAGCAACTACAGCTATTTCCCATCCTGTTACAGCTTTCGCCTTATCTTAACTGTCTCATTAGTGACACAAGCACAAGTCCAGCCACTGTCATTGGGGTGTGTGTGTGTGTGTGCCTGTAAATGGGTGAATGAGAAACCATGTAGCAAAGTGCTATATACTGGAAGCAGTCTGTTTACCATTAGAAAGCACCAGCACAGATCTCAACTAACAATACACAATTAGTATTTAACTTAAAATACCTAAAATTAAAAATTGTATCACAGAAAAAAAGTAACATGTTGAAAAATTTAACACTGATTAATCGTGTTTCGAGGTAAAGGGGCACTGAGCGTGACACTAAGGGTGATTTCAAGGTGTGAAGGGATTTGAAGCCCTGCGTGCGTAGATTCTTGCTACACACACACACACACACACACGCCACACACACACACGCACACTCTAAACCTTTTCGGTTTATCCTGTGAGTTCAGTGTCGCCACAGTGGATCATTGTCCGCATGTTGATTTGGCACAGTTTTTACGCCGGATGCCCTTCCTGACGCAACCCTCCCTAGTTTCTACCGGCCTTGGACCGGCCCTGCACAGCTGGGGAGGGGAATGGGCTGTTAGGGGTTTAGTGTCTTGCCCAGAGACCCTTCGACACATAGCTGTGACCAAAAACTTAATTTCATCTACTTTTACTGTTCTACATTGTTTGGAATAATTACTGGTACAATTAAACAGATATAGTAATTTTTTAGGTCTTTTGTCGGCATGATTTATTTATTATTTCTGCTCTCTTTGTCCATTCCCCAAAGAAATCATTTTCAGATTATAGCTCAGGTTGTTTTAGTAACCAAAGCGTACAAGTTAACATTATCATAACATTTAGGTTTTTTTTTTTTTTTTTGGTTATACTAATTTGTCTCTGCTGTGTTGCATTAAAAGAAGATTGTCTTTATTATTTATCATTAATAATATGTGACTACATTTTACGACTACATGGACCTGATTCAACACAAACTTTTAAAACACCACAAACAGTTATAGCTCAATCTAATTGTGATCACACATGTAGAACAACTCCTGATAGCACAGATCATATGCTGCCATACTACTGATCACTCTGTCTGTCTCTCTCTCTCGTCATGAGATTCACCCTATCTGCTTATGCAGCATGTAATAACCAGAACAGAGGTGGCTTCTGGTTCTTTTTGCATTATTCTGCTTAGATTAAACATAAGTCAACATTTGGTGTAGTTGACTTTAGCTTAATCAGCATTTAGCAGATACCTGGAAGCTCTTCAGGAATCCCCCCCCTCCGAACACACACGGACACATCTGTGCGCGAGCACACACACTCCCATTACACTCAATGACGTGTTTGTTTACTTATATTACAAATTTTTTATCTGCCCACAAATGATGCCCCCCCCCCCGCCAAGGAGGAATAATCTGAGATGCAAATGTGTGTCAGTATGTCGCAGCTTAGTCGAAAAGAGATGCTGCAGCTTGACCAGGCTGACCTGCCTGCTGTCCTGTCCCAAAAAGCCCTCTGTAATAAATGTATGATATTAAGCATTGGATGTTTTTTGTTGGATTTAAGGAGCAGGCATTTGTCTGTAAATTGCACCCATATGCTCTGTGGGGTCTTTGGTGGTGTTATCCTGGGGAACAACATGAAATCAGATCAGACTGTAATTGCAAGGTGCTGAGCTGAAAACCCGCTCTTGTGATGTTTGACTATAGAGGCGGGAAAGATTTGTGCATTCTGGTTGGTTGCATTTTGGCTCATACAGTCATGTGTACAAATGTTCATTATGGTATTTTGCATTAATGCCTAATGCAGAGGTGTATCTGGAAGTGTAGGTTTTGTTCGATAGACGATTCGCATCATGCAAAAATGGAAGCTGCCAACACTGTTGGAGACGCCAAGGAGAACACGATGCATCAGCAACTGTTTTCACCATACTAGCCTTCGGAGGTGGAGGTGTAACAGTCTGGGGAGGTGTGTCTAGTCCATTCAGTACTGCCCTACAACTTGTAAATGGTACTGTGACAAGCCAATACGACCTAAATAACATCATTAATCTGAGCATTGTGCCTCTGCATGAGCAACGCAGGCCTGATTTCATCCTCATGAGTTGCATCATCAGAGAAAGGCTGCTAGAGGCTGGGGTCCTTCAAATGTAGTTGCCTGCAATTTCTCCAGACAAGAATCACACAGAAAATCTTTGCCTAATGCAGAGGTGAATCTGAAAGTGTAGGTTTTGTTCGATATCTTTAGTGCTGTAAAGAACACAAAAAAAAAAAGTCTGAAGAACTTGACTCAAAGTTTGCCTCAACAACAAAGCTATTATTATATAAAAAAGATGTCCTTTCATATGTCACATCTCCAATCGGAGCAAAACTGGAATAACAAAATTGAAATAGTAAAACAAGCATCTATTTAAAGGTTCAAACCTCTAAAATGAGTTTATGTGGACACAAACGGACCCAACATGCACTGAGAGCAAATTGTAGTTACTAATCTGATCTTGCTTGAATGCACATATACATAAGCACTAGAGACTAAACCCTGTCTGTGAAAATGTCCCCCCCAAAAAACATAATAGCCCTGAGAAATAATTTTTTTTCATCCCAAAAATAGTTTGCACTGAGGGCGACTATGGATGAGCGGTCGTGCATCCTGGAGAGCTTCAGTGAGAGGAGTCGAGGGAACACAGGAGGGGAGGCAGGGACATCAGCGCGATCTGCAACACTAGTCACGGCAGATGGACATATCACAAGGCCCGGTGCGAAGTTGCTATAACACATAATGTTGTTTGTGCCATGTTTCCAGTTCTCTGTGTTGGACAACCGGCACAAAGGCCTGGATCCTGAACTGAAACAGCTTGACGCGGTGTAATGAAATTGCCTGGATCCCAAGTGCATCCTGCTTTCTGCATCGCTGTATCGGAACAATCGCGTTGCCAGACACAATGGAAAAAGCTTGAGATAAAATTGAAGATGCTTTTCATCGCTGGGGTCTTTTTGGAAAAGGTTTTAAATGAGATGTGGCTTACTCAGTTTGTTGTCGGGGAAGTAATGCAGAAAACACGCCAAGCCGTGTGGACACAATTTGGTGCACATTAGTCTCTTCTGCCGCCTTCCCCTACTTTCCCAATTTTCTTTGTATTCCTGCTCCCCCCCCCTTCCCACCTGCCCAGCATGGAGCCATGTTACAAATTATCCTCCTTATTGTCTGCTGATGGTAAAAATCCAAAGCAGGTTTCACTTACCACGCAACAAAAAGATTATGAGCTCAAATATCACTTTAGTTATGGGTCACTAGCTTAGGGTTTTAATCCGTTTGCCCCCAGACTGCACTATCACTGTCATCATTATCAGGGGGATCAGGACACAAATGTCTTTAGTTAATCTTTACTTTGCAGAGAAATATGCAAAAAGCATGGATTGTATGAGGATACAGACGTGAGAAATTTTCCCCGAGTAGCGTTTTAAACTGTCACTGAGTCATGTGTAAGACAACACAACATGTGAGTGTGAAATTAACATGGCGACATTATCCACCAATATAACGCTTGTCGTGCAATCCTTTGTTTTCACTCAATGTCCTGGCTCCCATCTGTAGCCAGTTTGCAGTAAACAATTTGTAATAATAATGATAAGAAGAAGGATATAATAGGCTGGAACAATTATTCAGAAACATAAAATCAATCAGGGGAAATGAATAAACACTGCAGAGTAATAAAAAGGGAGGTCAAAGCAAAACAAATCTTTCAAACAAAAAGTCATTACACAAAAGCCAAGTCTATAAAGGAACAATGTTTGAGAGGTTGTTTGAAAGATTAAACAGATGGACAGTAGCAGACCCACCACATTTATATTTGCATGTAGCTAGAAGTGTGAGGAATGTAAGACCGTTCATGTGGGATTATGCCACTAGGATCCAAACAAATCAGACAAATGACTGGAGGAGGCCTTAATCTACTAAAATAGCTGAAATATGTTGCTAACAATATATGTTCGGTCATCATGACTGCGTACTCCAGCTCAGCAGGGGGTGATGTCCGAGGTTGCTTCTGGCTCAGAGTAACTTTATCTTAAAGAGGCTGTATTACACTATACTAACATAATAAGTCTCGTCTCTGTCTGCACAGCACTTTCCTGTGTCAGAGAAGCTCAAAGGGGTCTTCAGAAAAACACACACTGAGACAAAGACTCGTCCACCCGAAATACCGAACGTCTAAACGCAAGAAGAGCAATGTAGCGTATGTAATCCAGTGCAGTGCAGAGTGTTCAGAGCTCTACATTGGACAAACCAAACAGCCTCTACACAAGAGGATGGTCCAGCGCAAGGAGTAGCAACACCACAGGACCAGAAAGCAACAGTGCACCTACACCTGAAGGACAAAGGACACTTGTTTGAGTAAGGCAATGTCCACATTTTGGACAGAGAAGACAGGTGGCATGAGAGAGGAGTACATGAAGCCATTTATGTTCACATGGAGAATCCTTCTCAACAGAGGAGGAGGAGGAGGCCTCAGGCACAACCTGCCTCCCATTTTTCATGCTGCCCTTTCATCCATCACCAGGGAGATTAAGACCCCTTCACACATCCACCAACAGGGCCACACCTAACGACCCCCATCTTAGGGGGTTAGGTTCATAATGGTTACATTTTGATGACTCCACCCTGTTCCCACCTCCCATGGTGGAACAAAGGCCTACGCTCAAGGATGTAATTGGGTGCCCACCCACTTTATTCAGTCTGAAGAAGCTGCTTGGATAAGTAGCAAAATGTTTCTAACTAAGAATAAAGAAGTCCAGTTGACATAATTCAATCGTCGCATAACCAAACCTGGATGACTGAGTATCTAAACCGAAACACTTTCTTGGGGCTATCTAGAGAATTTTTCTCTGGACCCTCCCAGATTATTCCCACTTATGAACATAATAAGTCAGTAAACAGGGTCAGCACACCCACCTGCTTTTACATTATGCCAATGGTTCCCCCTCTGCTCAAACGACAGGCAGGCTTCCACCAATTATAACAAACTGGACTTGTATTGAGGGGCTATAAAGGGACCGGAGCTAACCCAAAGTTTAAATTCAAAGTATTTAGTATGTTACAAAATTCTTTCAAATTTAAGATAATAGATGTTTTTTTCTTAAAAGATTTTAAATGTCCATTAATGCAAGTAATCAACCGACTGCAAACAAAATTTCAAAAGATTCAAATTAAAAACCTGCATTCCAAAGTTTTGAAAACAACAGCCCTGCTTAAATTAGCTATCACATTTTTTTTATGACGTTGTTTCTCCCATAGTTACAAATGATGATTTTCTATTTTATGAAGAAGTGGTTTTTAAAAATGTAGTACGTCAAGCATTTTAGTTTTGTCTATCAATTCTTTTAAAGGTGCAACTTATAACATGGCAAACGTGCAGCACAGCACTAAATACCTTTGTGTAGAGGAGTTACACCCTCAAAGGGAAATCAAATCATACTTTTCTGGACACCTTAGTGAGGTGTCAGCCTAGTTAAAGTGTGCCAACTTTTTTTTTCCAAAAATCTGTGCTCTTTCATTGTGCAGAAACAATTTCATTGCTACGGTGCTTGTACCTAACAAATTGAAAAGTAAGTCGTGATTGGATGCGTGGTGAACTAGATAATCCAACCGAAATACCACATTGAATATGTATTTGACAGAACAGATAAAGACTTTTAATATAACAAGATTCCTGAAGGTCAAAGGTCAGGGAAGATCATGTTTTAATATTGAATTGAAAGAGAAGAGACAGAGTGGGCTTATAGAAACAAACGCATAAACCACAGAAACAACTGCGAACAAAAAAGACACTTTTAGCAAGTTGCAGATTAGCTGAAGCATAATCTCTTTTCCGTGTGACATAATACAGATCATAATTCAGAAGTTTTGTATTCGGTCTAGAAAATGCAACTTAAGCTATGGGCTCGAAAGTGATTAAGTATTGCAGTGTAGCTTGAAATTGTTTAATTATTTGTTTTTAAATGTTGTAAATATTGTAAATATTTCTATTTTTTTAAATGTTTTTTTTACAACCGTCTCATGCAGCCATGACGGGCTTAAGCTATACAGGTGATCTTGGATATCATTGAGATGTCAAAGGTCAAATAGAGTGGCACCAAAATAAAGGACCAACTTTTTTTGATTTCATTGCATTATCGATGAGACATTAATTTAAATATTGAATTTGAATTCACATGCTTTTCACACGTTTCTCATCCTATTACACTGAAACAGAAATAACGGGGAGAAATAATTTCTAACCTCTCTTTAACTCGTTTACAGTAAACGGTATATAAAGCATGTATATAAGTGAATTACTTCAGCTACCCTTCACCTCTTCTGACGATGTGACAAAATATAGAAATAATACTTTTTGCACTGCCCTGTAGTGTCGAGCGAAGCGTTAAAAACAGCTGCTTTGGTAAAAGTCAAGCTAATGTCAAAAAATAACTTAATATCCTGCACGGCAGAGAGATATACAGTCGGAAAATTAAAAATGCCCTTGCATGAGTGATGTGGGACAGGAGTGAAGGTCTGGACCTGAGAACATCTTAGACGCTATCAACTGTGAGGAGAGAGTGATTCTTTGCGTGACGATTAAACTTTGAAGTATAAGGCCACATTAGCTTTTCTTTCTGTGATTTATCACCCAGTTCCCTTGACTGTGTCCAGGGTTTCAGACAACATGGGCATAATTTATTGCTTCTGACTCATTTAAGTTCTTGAATAAACATTGTGGTAAGTTTCATTAATATCCCGAAAGGTTAAACAAAAATGATATTCATGCTGAAGGGAAGTTTTCATCACTTTGTGTGTAAATATCTCAGACATGCCAAGGGTAAACACACTTGTCAGATTAAAGGGAAATGACGATGTCAATTTGAATGAACGTTCCAGGGATCTTAGGTTCCTTTTATGATGGTTTTTATGTTTGGACGGCACCTGTGCTTAGCCATTAAAGAAAGGGGAATTTGGGAATTTTGTGCAGTTGACATGCATTGCTTCCATAATTAAAGGGTTTTACTGGGCATGGTTGTCAAAAATCTTTACTAATCTTAGTTATAAAATTATTGATGGGTCTTTAAAGTCTGCACACACAAATTTGGACTTTGGGCCATTTACATGCTCCAATGCTTTTTTTTTTTTAGAAATTGTTATGATTAAAGGTGTAACAGTTTTGAAACTGGTGGCTGTAGGTCCGTTGGTACACAGGTACCACAGGTTCAGTGGGTTGACTCCCAAGTCCTTCTGACATGTTGAAGTGTCCTTCAGCAAGACAGTGAACCCTAAATTGCTCGTCATGGGTCAGGTGAGCACTTTGCACGGCATTGGTGTATATAACTAAGGTGTATAAGCAGGACATTTATCTTTTACTCATGTCCCTGGTCACTTCTGGTAGACAGTTCCCTCTTTCCCAACCTGTTGCAGGCAAGAAGGTCACGATGTCACGCGACTCTGTCACACCTGTAAACTGAATCGGTGTCCCACAAATCTGATATTCCCTGTGTTATTGTCAGAAGACAATCGTAAAGAAAGTAACACTATCAATATAGAAGGCTCAGCATGATGTGTCTCAGCCATGTTGTCCTGCATTTAAGACGTTTGAGAGAAGCACAAAGTGTGGGTCATAACTTTTTTTTCAAGCAGTCAAATTATATAATAAATAATATATAATAAAAACAAAAGGTCTGAACTGTAAATGTGGATAATTGTTGAACAGAAAAGTGGTAATTTATCAAACTAAATTGTTCTCAGCAGAAAAAAGATATCAGGGACACTTCACTCAAAGAGATGACGTGAGTCGCTCTAGGTCACACAGGAGTTGACCTGCATACCTCAACAGTATGGTGCAGGGAGGTGTCCATCATACATGCTAATCTATTGACCCAGCTCATGATGAATTGTTGATTACAAACAGAATCGCAAAATAATAAATGTACAAGTGAAACTACATACAAGAATTAAAAAAAAAAACTGAAACTACGAAGCCCTGAAATCAATGAGATAAATCTTATTTTAAACTGGTTTGTTGTTTTGGCTAAACAACATTTCCTTTTCTTGGATGTAGCTTGTGACTCATGCTATTGCTTTGTTGTTCAAGCATAAAATGAATAATGTCTTAAAGGTTGACTTCACCAATTTTCAACTTGCTTTCTATGGCTTTAGTTTAGGGTGTAAACTTTCCTGTGACTTTCCTATATAATATTTCTCTGCTTCTAGCTGAAAAAAATCCTCCAGGTGATGTCATCAGTTTTTCTTCATCAGCAGTCCAGATTTCATCAGGAGGAGCTCTGGAAAAGCAGATCCACCACGATTACAAACTCCACAGTATGAGCAACAAGAGGACATAATCTGAACTGAAGGTTTCTCCGAGTGATGTCATCTGGAGGCATTTTTCAGCTAGAAGTAGAGAAAGTAGAGAAATGTTTTGATATAAGAGAGTCAGAGGCAAGTCTAATGGCATTTATCTACATGTTCTCCCCAAACTAGAACCAAAAGAACGTTCAAAACCAGTGAACGCTTTCTGTAAATCAGCAACATAATGAGCCTCAAACTGAGATGAAGTCCACTTTCCACTTGCCAAAAGTTGTTTATATTCAGCTGGTAAATACATCTCAGCGGTTTGACATGGTTGAAAAGATAAATCGCATGAGTGTAGTGAGAATTTTGTCTTTTTATTTACTTCACTTTTATGGAACAGACACGAGAAGAGAGGCCCATGTAATTCAGCTCAGGGATACTTGTCAGACAGCATGCAGCTGGTGGCAGGCTCAGTGTTCAAAACAGCCATTAATTCTATTCCTAATATTCATTTGTGCTGCACTGCTAGCACAGAGGGCTTATTTAATTAAATCAGCAAGGACTGCAGCAAGTCGCCGTAAGGCATTTATTTGTCTATACGTTGCGCCCGGGGTTGCATCCATCCGGGCATGTGGTCGCGGGTTTGTGGGGCATATTTTCACATTAAGCTCAAGGAAGGAACAGCTCCTCCTCATCACAACAAATCTGAGCATGGCTGCTTGTTTACCGCCTGATTCTTTGTGAGGGGGGCAGCAACAGCATTTTTAACACAGCCTGCATCTCTGGAGCTGAGCTGCTGGCTAGTGTGTGTGTGTGTGTGTGTGTGTATTTCTCTCCGTGTCTGTGTGTGTATGTATTAAAGCCATTGTTGTGAGATCATTGCTACTTTGAAAGGACATTTTGGTCGGTCGTCAAAACTTCAGAAAGTTGTGTTAAGGCCTAACACTCGTTAGAAGCTGATCGGCACCGACTAATTTGAAGGGAGATGTGAGGCCGTCACACAGGTGTAACGGCGTAATGTTCATAGCTGGGGAACCCGGCAGCATGTAGATAGACGTAAATGTTGGAATACAGTCTTTAATTTGACTAAGAATAAATATTATGTTTGTGTTTATTATAAGAGATTCTAAACATTCTGTACATTTATCTTTGTAGCTCTGTTTTTCTTAGCATTTTCTCCATACATTATTGAATAAAAACAAACTGTTAGCGTCTTCATGCCCACTTGCCGTTGAATTTTTTTGTCTGCACACATGCCGTTGCATCTGTGTTTATAATGTGTGCATGTGTGCTCTGACAGAGTGGCGAGAGCACGGAAGGATATCCCAAGTGTTCCAGGTGCAGGAGTATGTGTTCAGCCAAGGGTGAGGACCATCTGCCAGAGCTGGGCGAAATTAGTGCAACATGCCAGTGCTCAGGTATTTACCCCAGCACGCAAGTAAAAAAACCAAAAACCCACACACACACAAAGGTTGAGGGTCTCCCAACCCACAGAGAGTGGGGTGTTTGGCCTAGAAAATTCAGAACTCATGGTCAAGTGCTGCATGCATAGTTTACATGTTTGTCACACTAGTTTCATCTGTTTGATGGTGAAACATTAAATATTTAATTGTGTAATGCATAAATCCACATCCAATCCATACTTCTCTTTAAAAACCAGCCTTTGCTTCGATTACTGATGCTGAAAACAAATGATTCTATTCATTCGTTGCCGGTTCTTGTAATATATCTCTGCATCTGCTATTCTGAACATTTTTTTTCATAATATGAGAGAGGACTTATCGAATTGTGTATAAAATAATGGTGATGTCCAAAACAATATTTTTTGAGAGGTTTATGGCTTGATTTTTAGTAACCATAGATGTTAATAATTTTAAACGTTAAAATTGCTTGTTGCACTTACGTATTGGAAGGCGTGTAATTGTAATTTTTTTTTCACCCAAAAGCTCAGTATTTCCCAAATTCTAACCAAAGAGAAAAGTAAAGATCCACGTCCCAAACTGATTCACAAAATGTTTCGTAAAAATTGAAAACACTGTTTCGTAAAACATAATTTTCTTCTGTGTCTTTTACAAGTTTCCCGTCACTGAGATGCTGGACTTCACCTATGCTCTGTGAGTGAGCTACTGCACGTACACCAGAGAAGTAAACACTTGTTTTTGCACTGTACCTTAAGTATTTGCAGTTTGTTTCCCATCCTTGGCCTGATTCTTTCCTAGTGGAGGGTGTATGTATGTACGTGTGCGTTGCATTCAGGCCAAATTATCCTAAAGTAAATCCTGTTGACAAATTTACCCAATTGTTCAACATCTTACTGGGTTGTGTTTTTTTTTTTTTTTCCCTGATCTGAATCAATTGTGTCTCCGCTTATGATTTCGAGTTACCATGTTTAAGAATTTTGATAAAGCCAAAACTAAGCCCTGTAAATCCAGCCACCAGATATTTCATCAGATTGGAAAAACTGCAGTATACATGTCTAGTCCAGCTCGGGGAAACGGCGCACCAACGGTATGCCATCAATATATATAACACATGCTCATAGCATAAACCAATTAATTCTGCTTTTATTATTTATGATCTGCCTCGTCCGTTGAAGAAACTGGTGTGCTGAAATACACACAGCTTAGAGCCCTCCAGTCTGCCATACATAATTCTTTCTGATGAATTGTTGTACAGCTGTTTGCATGTTCTGTCTGCAGACTGCAGTATACTCGCTTAGCAAAGCCATCCCTTTACTGTAATCCTGCCTGCAGGGAGGGCGGGTGGATAAAATTAAACAGATATGCTTATCTAAACTATTTATTAAAGAACCATATCCGAGATATAATCCTAATATGTTATCAAGAGCCAGGAGGATTTTGGATGTACGTGCAGCGCAGAAATCCAGGTGTATAGGGTCGTAAGTCGGGGGATTAGCGGGAAGGTTATTGTAATTTTTTAAATAACACAAAAGCAGATTTCATTATTAAAAGGCTGAATGGACCATCTGGGAGGAAAGTACTTTGGTTTCATCTACCACACTGTGCTCTACCTCCATGTACCAATTATTATTATTGTTTTTCATCAACTCAAACCGTCTAAATGAAAAACATTTACAAAAGTATATCTGATCATGTGCTTGTAGTATGAGGACACTGCAGTCTCATGAATAGATTAACAAAACCGTAGTAGTCTGAGTTATATCAGAATCTCATTAGTCACCATGTACCATGGTTTTGCGGTAGTAGAGGGGGCTGCGTGACCTGTGCAGAGGTCACACTGGTACAAACACCAGGATACACTTTGTATTGTATTTCATGTGCCGTCACAGCAGGCAGCAGTGCAGTTTACTGTGTTAACCAGTGCATCTGTTGACCTAAAAGGGCACCAACGGGCACAAAAACACAAGTGGAAGTCTCCCTTTTATGCAAAAATGCTGCATTATCTGTGCATGGCAACAGAATTGGGAAGGTTTTCATAGAAATAAATGCCTGCACAGACTGTTTATTCTTTGACGTGTCAAATGCTCATGAACGCGTCATACACCGAATGTACTGAGATTCTCATCTTTTTTTAGACATTTAGGCATTTTTGGCTCGTTGCCTTTTCATAGGCCTCGTAATTGCTTGGTATGTAGCTAGGTGGTCTCACTTTTCAACACAAATTAAATAACAAAATTTAAGACCTTGTGTGTTGCTGAACTGCAAGAAAGACTGTTTAGTACTGTATGTAAGCCGAGTACTGTATATCAGTAAAAACAAAAGATGTCAGAGTGAGAAAGTGCTGACTGATGCAGACCATGTTCAGCAGTGCTCTGCTTATATTCATCACTGACTTCCTCAGCAGACTCGTGACACCAGCCACCTCGTTTTTGAACTGCGCTTGCAGCTTTCTGTGACAGGTATGCCAGCTGGCATCAACATATCCAGCCACAACAGCCGCGACCCGTGGCCCACAGGTTCATCCCTTCTGACGGATGTTTTCTGTTTGTTGCCCGAGGGATTACAGGCCCCAGTGGAACAAAGGCACAAACATAATGTTTTGTGTTGAAGCTGCTTCCTTCGCCTGTCTGCTGCAAAAGTAATGCAGTGGAAAAGGAGCTTCTTTTTTCAACTGTTTTCGCTGTGTGTGTGTGTGTGTGTGTGTGTGTGTGTGTGTGTGTGTGTGTAAATCTTGGTCATGGTAATACTACTCCAACAGAGTGGACATTGCTTACTTCTGGCTTTGTGGGCATACTAGGTTTGTGGATCGCTCAAGCTTTTGGATGTCTACTATGCATATTAGTGTTTGCCTATCTTTTGGCAGTTTTCTGTCAGTTTAACAGTTAAAAAAACAAAAAAAAAAAACAAAGAACTCACTTAGTTGATGCTGATGTGAGCTGTGTCTTGCAAAAAAAAGAGATTTGCATATAGCTGCAAAGGGTTACAGATTATTCTCATTCTTAAATGGAGACTATTCGAAGTAGGCGCCAGGCCTTTAATGCTGCCCCTGGACCTGGATCGTTTGCCATTGTGGAGGAGAGGAGTTTATCAAGGTATAGGAGCTGGAGAACAGCCCTAAATGTCAAAGTTAATCTACTACATAATGGCTTTGCAGACCCAGAATGCACCTTTTGGAGTGGCCTGCTAGAAATGCTGTGGAATGTCCTCACGAGATTCAGTACCACACCAGACATCTTAACAATATGGCCGAGCTGAAGCACTTCTGTAAAGAAGACTGGACCCAAATTCGTCCAGGCTGATGTGTACGTCTAATTTACAGCTACAGGAGGCAGTTGCTGGAGGTCGATGCTGTTAAAGGTGAATCAGCCAGCTATTAAAACACTTTTGCTGTACTGTTGTTGGATTACCTTTCCAAACATTGTAAGTATAATGGATGTTCAAATAATGTTAAAAAAAAAATCTTGATTATCTTTTATCAGCATTTAAATATTGTGTTTGTATGTGACTTTGGTGAAGAACAGATCACATTAGACGACCTTTTCTTGTGTCCTGTGGCTTCAGCAGCTTTACAGTAAGCAAAGTACAGATTACAGTGACAATGTTTGTGTTATTTTAAATTGCTGGTGTGTTGCATGATAACAGTACAGTAACCATAAGGATAATGTTTTTATGAAATGCATCTTTGCATTTTTGAAAAGGCTTCTTGATGGGCTCTGAGCCTTTTTAAGCCATTTATTTAGGCTTTTCTCACTCCAGTTCAATAGATGCCATTGTGCAAAAAAATGGACTGTGTTGTTCAAGGACATCTCGTCAGAACTCACTGCCTGCAGAGCCGATCAAGCCTGTGACCTTCTTCTAACAGGACACTGTCTTTACCCATCAGGCCCATCCTGCCACCCCACAACATGGTCAAATACCACAGACTGCTCATTTCACCACAACAGCGCAGACTGCTGGTATTTACAGCTGATGAGTGCGCTCAGTAGGAGCTCGTTCATTGATATATGTGGAGAGTCACAGTCATGCTTTAGCAGGGGTAAATTCAGAGGCATCGCACAGTTGGGGCTCTCACAGCTGCAGCATTGTTTAGAGGGAGAAGGAAGCTGGGGCAGAAGGTCAGGCCAAGCACAACACAATTTAAGGAAGACACACTACGGCGTGACTGAATGCCTATCTGATGTCACAGACATTTCCAGCAAAGGGCTCAGTAAAACTGAAAAGCAGGAGAATTACAGTTTTGTACTAAAAGACATTTTATACAGATGCACCAAACAAAAATATTCCTCAGATGTATTGATCCAAATAAAAAATATCTTCCTTTTGCTTTATCATTGCAGCATAAACCAATACACAATAGTCTTGAAAGGCCACTACATACAGAGGACACACAGAGGAATTAAATTCCAGACAGAACTTTGGTCACAAAGGAGGTCTTTTGTACTTATGTATTGTTAATAAGGTAATAAAGCAAAGCATCTGTATTTATGTAATTAGAAAGTAATGAGCTCATTACACGATTTTAAATGACTGTATGACAAAGATGCCACAAGAACAGTATTAGCAATTTGTTATCCGCCTGTTGCTCATGTCCTCCATGTTCCTTTTATAGGAGATACTTCAGGAAATATCAGAGCCTGTAGAACAGATCTTTTATCTAGTTAGGAAAACAGAATTAATTATCACCATAACAAATGTCTGCTGTCTTCATCTGTGGGTGTATGTGTTTGTACGGTGAGAAGCAGTTTGACTTTCTAGGACAGTTTGATAAAGAGTTGTTATTTTGAATACTCTTAATGTCTTTGCAGTTTGAATGTGTATCTTAAATATAATATGTTAATATGTGTTTTTGCTGTGTGGTTATTTTAAAGAAATCGCCGAAAAAAGTGAAATTAACTGTGGGTGCAGATGCTCTAAGAGATGCGCTGAGAAATGTGGATCAGGGTTGTCATGTCCCACCTGTCCTGTTGACAGTGCCAGTGCTGTCTCACTTCAGCTCTTCACCTTATCTATGTTTGAATCAGGTGGTCTCATGAGGGTATTTTTCAGTTCACGAACTTCAGAAACTCCATCATATTTGTGGCTGTTTAATTGTGATGACCTTTTATAATATATTTTTAATATTAGCATCTGATTGAACAGTTGCTTAGAATATTAGAGGTATAAATTCTTCCTGTTGATCAAACATTTTGGTTATATATATTTTAGATCATAGGGTAATAGATTAGGAGCCATGAAAACTATGAGGAATAGACGATGAAATCAGTTAAAAGCCCTCACAAATCTAACTAATACATCTTTGTGTGTGGGTGTGTGTGTGTGTGTGTGTGTCCCTCGTTGGGCTCTCCTCCTTGCTCTTCACAGATCACTAGCAGTCCTCAAGCCCAGGACCCCGTCCTGATGATGTAATTATTTCCCAGCGGCACCTGGGAGCCACGGCGGCGATTCGGAGGCATCGCTCACAGCCAAGTATGCAGATGTTTCTAATTGCTTTTCATTACAAAGAATAACAGCTGTTTATATCTATCAGCAAATAATTCACAAGAGTTCCAGACTGTTAGGATAACATATCCCACCTGGTCACCATCACCGGTTGTCAACAGCAGAGAGCTGCGCTTGCCAGGCCTCTTGTTTAACGAATCCCCTGATAAGCTTAGAGTCACCTTCAACCACATTGCAAGTCGGTGCTGTAGCAGCATCCGAAAGGTGGACAGGAAGTGCATTTTGTTCTCTGCACTTTGATCGTATCAAAGAGACTATTGTCGGTGCAATGCTCCACATGGGATCAGTTTAAGTCCTTATAGATGTACTAATGGACTGTGCATACATGGCCCCATGTGTCAGCAGACAAATTTAGCAACTAGCAGGTGGAGAAACTGTAACGTTTTGAAGGTAAAGGAAATTCTTTTTCTCATCAGCTCGACGGTATAGTACCGTGCTGACATGCCCTGGAGCTCATATTCCACTTTTAGAAAACATTCTCATCTCAATTTAAATCCAGCAGTAACAATAAGCATCTGATTCCACAACGTTGCCATTGGCATCATTTTGTACACAGAGCTACTGACCGGTGATGCCGTAGCGAGCAGATCCACTAGGTCCACAGATTTCGGTTTGATTTTTGAACTGATGACTAGCTTGCATGGTGCTTGAATATTGTTTGCTGTGCAGCTCCTTGCTTTTCATGGGACATCAAGCTTAATTTGGTCAAGCAGTGAAATCGGGGAAGCTCATCATCGTGTTCCTCCCTCTTACTTAACTGACAAACATTAAGTCTTTATGCTTTGATTAGATGGTCAAATACGGATCTATAAATATGGATCTGTGATCCTAACGCTGAATTTTATACTACTTGACACTAGATTTCCAGCAGGTGAAATTGACTGTTTTTTTTCACAAACATTTCACAAATGATCACATTTGAATCTAACATGCTGACTAAACTAAATGCTGCAGCCTTCCCACAAAATGAAGCCCTGCCTTTTGAGCGCCACTCCTGTTTTTCCCTGGTCCTTGCGGCGAGGCCCAGCCCTGTATTGTGTGTGTGCTCTGTCTGACACGCTGGCTGTTGGGAATGAGCCATCTGACGGGGAGTGACTGCCAACAAGAGCAGAATGTCATTATGAGTGGAGGCTGCTGCGGGCCTGCCACCATCATAGGGAATTCATCACCACAAGTGATGATGATAATGGACTTTGCTGCAAATGACTTTGGATGAGCAGTGTTTTTGGCAAGAGGTGCAGGGTCTGACTGAATTATTATTTTTTTTTCTGTACCTCAGAAACAGCAAAGGAGGCTTTTTAGTGTCCCAGCTGGGTTGTCGGATGCCCTGTGGTTAAAGAACTGACATTGTGTAAATCTTACAAAACGTTCTCTGCTTGGACATGTAGTTTGTTATAGTCATTCATAGATTAGACAATCATGGATGTTGTGAATAACCTTAATTTTGGACTTTTATTGACTAAATCACTGAGCGTTTCAGTCGTGAATTCATGAACATTTCCTATTTGGCCTAATGACATCGAACATCACAAACACTGCCTTTTTTTTTTTTTTTTTTTTTTAAAACATTTGAATAAATCCCGTATTATAATTGGCTGTTTCCCCTCATGTTCACTCCATGTGAGAGCACAGGGATTCAAAAATAATTGTCCAACTTTGCCAGAATGCTCAGAACAAAACTCATCAAGTGATAAAGTTAACCAGCTTAGTATCATCTCCACAGAGAACATAGCTACAGGGAGGTGAAAAACTGTGATGACTTCATCATGATCTACGTGAAAAGGAACTATAATAAGGCCGAGGCTCATTATGAAAAGTGACAAACAACGGCTAGTTGGGATCGGGGAGGTTTTATCACTCTTCTTTGACTGCATTCCTTTCAGTTAATATGAAATGCCTCATTAAAGTGGCACACTTGAAAGCCTGCACATTTCGACATGAGATCAAAATGCAGGTTGCTGTCATGTGGGGGGTTGTATTTCATGTGCAAATTACATGGAAGGTAAAACAGTGTGGTGATCGACTGTTGACCACATAATTAGCAGTTTCAGCCCCTTTTTTTTTTCCATAAATGCAACATTCTGTCATGCATATTCAAATATGTGCCCCGCTCTGCCATTTTAATTGGTTAAAGAGTTTCAACTGACAACAGAGAGGAGAGGATGTCGGCTCTTTTTCGGCGATGCTCTGGCCTCGCCTGAAAGAGCCGTCAGTCTGTCTGTCATGCAAAACATCTCTCAGGGTTTGTTTACCAGGCATGCAGTGGAGTGAGTACTCTCTGGCTGCTAATGTGACAGTTGCACTCTGGCTTTCAGTTCAGTGGACATCTTGTCTTGGAGAGAAAGCAGGAGGATGGTACCCAACTTATCTGATTACAGATGATGTACATCACACATCCCCGACCGACTTCACAGCAAGAAAGCCAAGCGAGAAGGAATGGATGTTGGGTATCAGTAAACAAGGCTTGACTGACGTGGCGGTAGACGATTTGTGAGGCTCAGCTGAAGATCCGTGCCACATGCATGCCACTGAACCGAAGGAGATCACAGTAAAGGCAGCCACACCACCGTCGTGACACTTGATGAACACCTTTAAATGCCACTTTATGGTATACGGGTTCACAGTAATGATGTTAATACACATTTTTTATAAAAAGCATAACATCAGAAACATCAGTAGAACAAGCAGAAAATCATATGATTGTTATATATAATTATATAGTCTGTAAACAATAATCCCCTCTAAAGACATGACATTTAGGGGTAATAGCTATGGGAAGGTCGGTATTTGTAGCGCTATTTGAAACACAAAACTAAACACAGCAGTGTCGCGTTTTCGGCCTCCACAATGCGGCCAAAGCAAACTGGAACCACCTTTCTAAGTGTAAAACAGCCGCGTGCAAAAGTTTAAGTTGCCACAATGATTGGTTTTAGTCTGAGATGTTTCAAGTCCAGACTCTGTTTATTTCCACTATCGCTCTGCCCAGTCAGATGTAAGTCTTTATCAAACTACAGTAAATAAAAAGTTGCACAACTTGGTGATGAATGAGGAAACCACAATTCGCATATTCCTCGATCCTCCTTTCACATGTCAAAGCAAGACACTGAAACCCAAATGCAGCTGGCCTGCATAACAGGTCCCCCTCCCCCCAAAAAAGAAAATGAATGGATGAATGAGAAGCAGTGTAAAACTCTTTGGATACCGATAAGGAAGGAAAGCTCTGTATGACTGCAGCCCATTTATCATTTATTGAGCTAAATAGCTGCTTAAACAACAAGCATTGCACATAAGCTGAATCCACTGATGTTAAAAATAGCAAATACATGTTCAGATTACTAAGCATATGGTCTTTCCTGTACACAACTTCTCTCATAATAATTCCATCCATTGGTAATTCTTTTGGCATCATGTGCTTTTATTTTTGTTTTGGCTAAATAATGCCACAGGGACCTGCACTAACTGTAACCAGCCATAAATTCAATTTGCAATGCATATGTTTCAGAAAAGAGCCCCACAGTTAGTACACAAACCCCCCCCCCCATGAGCATTGATGCAACGACTGTTGTGGCAGAGGTCCATTAATATGCATAGCTTTGCTAAAAGCTCCAAAGTGACCTTCATGACAAGGTTCAGTATACACTCTGACTGCGTGCTACAGTTGTGGGAGTTAGCTTCCTGTGTTCCCTTAATTAGTGTCTTCTTACCATAAATGGCTTTTTCCCAGAGAGGCTGTTGACCTTGCGTGCACACATGTACACCGGGGTCACCGCAGGTCACTGAGGTCACTCACAATACCTGGCCCTCCACAGCTCGGGCACCTCTCCACTGCCAACAAAATGGTGGCCATTAGTCTGCAGAGGACGGCTGCTAACATCCCCATTAGATGCACTTTAGACTCCTCCAGTGTGCTCCAGGCCTTCAACAATGAAACTCCAGAGCTTCCAGCCCCTTCACTGACAGGATGTATCAATTAACGGATTTGTTTGCTTTCCTCTCCTCCAACTTCATTTGCATAGCAGTCGGCTAACGCACTGCTCAAGTTCAAGAGTTCTCAGGGTTTTTTTTTTTTTTTTTTCTCTCTTTTTCTCTGTAACAGGCGGCAGAGGGGCCAAAAAATGTGAAATTACCTTTCATATTACAACTCAGCTGCTCTTTTCATTGAAAAGTATCCAACAGAAGTGGTTGGGAGCACCGAAAGTTACAAGATGTTAGCAACCACTTCAGGGCGAAGCATTGTTGACACTCATTCCCATTCAGTCTTCGTCAAAGGGGAACTTAGCATTTCCAATGCTGAAGGACAGCTGTTGCTGGCAGGCCTCTTTCTCACTGGCTGAGGCACCACTGTTTAGGGCATTAATCTGTCAGAGCAGTGGTGTATCCAGTGTGCTCTACCCCTAGGTGCAAGCAGAGAGATGTGGCTCTGGGCTCTATGCATGGCAATGAGGCCAGACAGATGTAAAAATCCACTGTGGTTTTACAGCCTCAGTGCTCTCTGTGTGATTGCCTAGATCCTCCCCGTCAACCTTTTGAACACATCCAATTCCATGATGCATTGCTGTTATAAGGGCACATTTATGCTGATAAAATGGAGGCCTTCAGCATGATCCAGAGGATGCGGATATTCCCTGGCATGACTGATTAACATCTGTGGAAACAGTGCATTCATGGAGCATCGTAGTGAAAATGGGACACCATTAGAATGTATGTTGTAGTTTGCAGTTTAATTTAGCAAGAAAACATCATGTGGTTATTATTTTAGCGGTTGGTAACAAATGGCCATATAGTAGCACGTTTAATGTAGAAGGAAAATACAGTGAACAATTAATAGGTAATGTTAGAAATAAAAATAAAGATGCCAAGAATGGCTCTTCACATCCAGTCATGCGAAACAAGTCTACATAAAGCAGACATCTCTTACCAGGAGGCGCAATGCTCAACATTGGCTTAAAGCTCACCTTTAAGATAAACTCCGTATCCGCATATAATACAAACCAGACTTCTGCTTCCGTCCAGCAGAGTAATGTTTCACTCTCTTGTTAGCACCTGCTCCACCTCCTATGTAGCTGTTAACTGTTCTCCTTTCTTCTCCAGATAGCATCTGACTGTCTGTCATTTTGCAGGTGGTGAACTGTGGCTTTGTCAGAGCTTGTTTGTTAAAAAGCCGCTGGCTGCTGCTGCTGTAAACACTTAGACTGAAACATAGTCCTCGTGTGTCATAAATCCAAAATTAGGAGAGACGACTTCTTCTTTTCCTTTGGCCTGTTCCCCTTCAGGTGTCGCCACAGCGAATCATGTGCCTCCATCTAACTCTGTCCTCTGCATCCTCTTGTCTCACACCAACTAACTTCATGTTCTCTCTCACTACATCCATAAATCTCCTCTTTGGTCTTCCTCTAGACCTCCTGCCTGGCAGCTCCAACCTCAGCATCCTTCTACCGATATATTCACAGTTTCTCCTCTGAACATGTCCAAACCACCTCAATCTGGCCTCTCTGACTTTATCGCCAACACATCTAACATGAGCTGTCCCTCTGATGTCCTCATTCCTGATCCTGTCCATCCTCGTCCCTCCCAAAGAGAACCTCAACATCTTAAGCTCTGCTACCTCCAGCTCTGCCTCCTGTCTTCTCTTGTCAAAACACTAAAAGCTCTATGGAGCTTACAAGCGTGTGATGATTCTTCACCCCTTTTGTGACGTAGTGAAGTCTTGAGGGGACTATATTCATATTTTTATATTCTAAAAATCACACACTACCAGAAAAATGTGGACGACTACATGTGGCTGCAGAGGTTGCTAATACAAACCCCTGACTGTGGAAAATATTATAAATCATAATAAAAATACGATATGTCTTATATAAAAATATTCTGAACTAATGAATGCTGATGTATCATTATGAGTCAACCACTTGTCAGCACATAAAGTGGTAAAATCAACTCCACCTTTACAAACAGTGACCTTTGAGACGCTTTATTAATTTTTGTAAATGTTCTGCCGTAATTAACATTTCTGTTTAAAATACTTTGTTTTCTTAGTGGAGGTGTTTTACTTTTGTCCTTAAATGTAGATAATCTGCTTATCGCTTAATAGCAACATCTGCAGGCAACGTGGCTAAAGCGCGTGGAGACTGAACTTTGTTCGTCCCTCCTGACTTGTGGACGAATGCTCCTGTTTACATAACCAGCTGATAATAAAGGGCTCAGTGGTTGAAGGAGAGCTGTATAGATTACCATTAGTTTGAGTATAACCAAATTAAATCACTTTGACTCGTGGTATGTCAGGTGCAGAATCTACAAAAATCTTTTCCAAGGAAGTGTAGGTGAAAATGAAATTTAAGGGAAAGTATACAATAATAAGTAAAAAAATGAAATTTTTGTTAACGCATTTATGAAAAAAAAAAAAAAGCTTTTGAAAGTAGTGGAAAAGGGGGAAAGGCAGAGTTTCCGTATTTTATTAAGAAAGAGAGGGTTTTGTAGCATGTTGGAGCCATGGTGACAATTCTACCTGAAAGTGAATTCATGTGAAAAAAATCTAAATAAAGAGTAAACAGAATTAAAGGTGAAGCGCGTTAAAAGATCAGAAGGATCCCAGACTGGAGAATATTTTCTTTTTCTCGATGGTTCCAGAAAAGTCAGTGGGAGATGACAAGACAAAAACGAATCCAAACGGCACCAAACAAAGTCTCCTCTCCTCCTTTCAGCAGGAATACGGTTGAAAGTAGCGCTTCCCGATTAAAAACTGTTTGGCTCGTCGCTTCCTTACGACGCAGCAGCTGTATCGGTCACACGGTTTTTCACACAGAGACACACACATCGATACGGGGTTTCGCTCTACGACGCTTCAGTATTGTTTGACCCATCAATGCTCTTCACAGGTCGGGTCCTGTGTTTGCACGGCTGTGTAATAAGAAGTGCTATTTTACTATTATGCTATTTTACTTGTTATAGTTAAAGAAGAAAAATGTCCCAATTGTTATGTAGAATATTAGATACTAATACTTGAAAGCCTAGGACTTATTATCCATTTCCAAAAATTTAGAGTCATTGATGTGATTTTTCCTCTTAACAACACACACACACACATTATGACAGTCCCACAGATAATTGTGAAGCATTTGCATACTGTTTGCATGATTAGGTGTTAAAGTTCAGTAACCCACAATGATTGTCAGCACAAATCATTTTGTGGCTATACAATTTGCGCTTATTTGGGAACTGCACACAGGTCTTCTAGAAACAGCAATGTCACTCAGACTGAACCATCAGGAACCAAATGTAAATGTCAAGAACACACACAACACACACACACAGAGACGCCAAGCAGAATTTGCTTGGAAGAGACGTGGAACCAACCCCACTGCCTAATTTAGATAAATATGCTAAGGTCTCCTTAATTATAATGGCAGCAATCTCCATCACTGCTGCTGTTTGTTTAACTGCAAACCACTAAATTGTAGAACTTTTCCTACGGCACACAAGCCTGCAACTATACTGATTTGTATAATTAACAAGTATGTTTTTCTAATCAGAAAGATATTCATGGACAACAACAAACAGAAGGACTCATAGCTGCAATAACTTTAAAAAAGACACTTTCTCCCACTTCCCTCTGCCTCAGTCTTGTTCCATTTGTCTCATCATCGAGAACTGTGTGAATACACAAGGAGTTATTTTTTTTTGGTGCTGGCTCATTTGAAAAGACTAGTACATGTAGTATTCTATACTTTAATAAAATACTAGTGCTGACTTTTGCTTCGGTTTTAATAAAATGATTGTATCATTTGTAAGTACTCTGCACAAAAGCTCAGCCCAAAAAAAACTTTTCTTAAGTAGTAGCAAAATAATTTTATAGTTTAAGTAAGAGGCCGGTTCTAGATAAACACTGCAAACATTTGAGTTAATTAATTTGCATCAGCATTGTGAAATGACAGATTGCAGAAACTGTTTAATACATAAATGTCAGTTTGGTTTAGTACTTTGTGACCCTGTATGAAACAAATACACAAATGTATCAACTTCACCCGTGATTTGGGGAGAAAATATTACTGTAAATGTGTTTGCATCCCGTACAAAAGCACTTGATTTGACACATGAGAACAGGAGCCATTAGAGGCCCATGTGCATAAACCAGAGATGGACCACAGAAAGTGACAATGTGAATTAAGGGGGCATATAAAGCAGCCTCTCAGCCAAATGCTAATGATTAATGAGGCACATGGGTAAACCTAGCTGCAGATTTCTTCCTTCTCCCACGTGAACTTGTCATCTGCAATAAAGTTTGCTCCTTCACTTTGCTATTTTAAAAATAACATTAAGTATGACGTGCACTCACATTTTACATCCTCACATTATTATTAACTATGCATTGTCAACTGTAAAATGTCTGCACTTTAGGTAAACTTGACTTCCATATTTTTACATTTCCGACTGTATTGGCATTGTGCAAGTGATTGTTTAGGGCTTTATTTGTTTGAAGAACCTTAAGGTGCATATTGAGTCCCTCTGGATCTTGGCTGAATCCCCAGTGAACTCCTAGTTTTTATGGTGTAACTCACACGTGGTATGTTTTCAAGCCTGTTATCAACACTTCAGATTAGCAGGCCTGCAGTTCACACATTTTAGTTCTTGGCCTGTTAGGATCCTCAGAAACATGGTCCTTTGGACGTGGTCACACTGCCAGATGGTGAGAGCATCTTTAGGCTTTAGCGGATGGAGACAGACAGCAGATAGCTGAGTGGTTTGGTTAAAGAGACTCTTCCCCACCAACAGAAACTCCTCAAGATGGTGACATGAAATGTATGTTCCCCTGAGACATAATTAATATCTGTTTTTAAACTTACGTGACCACTCTGGGATGTTGCAGAAATGGAGCCTTCATCAGTATCTGGGAAACTGAGAACTATGAAGAAAAGCTCATAGTCAATATGTGGTTTGGCTCAAAAGAGGTTAAGCTAATGTGACACCTAAATATGTTTGTGATGATGAGGAGGAGGAGGAGGAGGGAGGTTTATGATGTTCAAAACATGTATTACAAACCTACTGTACTTTGTAAGTTTATTTTAAACATGTTTCCTTCATCAGGAAAACAGTCAGGTTCCAAAAAAAAAAAAAAAAAAAAAAAGACTGATGCTACTGCACTTATTCAATTAACCTGGGACTAATATACACTCACTACTCGCCACTTTATTAGGTACACCTGTCTGAGACAATGCTCCGCCATGATCTATACTTTAAGTCCTCCGTTTTTAAATTAAAACTATAACAAATGTGGGTGGAGGAGCCATACGTTCAGAATATCAAGACGTGGTTCTAATGTTTTGGCCTCCTCATTCATTTCATATGTGGTGGCCTATTTATGTGCACAACACTTCCTAACTTGGTCCATATTTAATTATGTGTTAGTTTGCTTTTTCTGTGTTCACCCTGTTTATTTGAACAATTCAGACGTGAATAAATAGCTGAATATTGTTAAATTTAAACAAAGATGTCTCATTGCTTATCAAAGACTCCAATTAAATCAATGAAATAAAAGTAAAACAAAACAAAATAATATACAGTAAATGTAACATGTTGTACAAAATATATCATTTGGGTTTGTCAGATTGGTTTGTCGTAGGCACAATACATAAAAAATGTATCACTGAACATTTAGAGCCTGAGATGTAATACGTTTTGTTATTAAACTCCAGTTGAGATTCAGTAAAGCGATGGGAAATTACTCAGTTATAGGTGATAATCACAGCTGCAATGAAGCCAGTCTGTGCTCTGTAGGTCAAAGGGCACATATTATTTGCACATCCTGATCGTAAAACGGTTTAAAAGAGCTTAACAGTGTTGTTGTGTAGGGGAAGCTGGTAAAAGATGAGCATCTCCTTTAGGCGCAGCAACTCACAATATGTCTAATGAGGCATCAGGATGAAGTAGTTTGTTGTCTCGTGTAACCAGATGGATGTAGGCCGTGATTAAAACCAATTAACTCTCCCCCAGATCTAAATAACTTTTCTGTCATTAATGCACATATTTTACACCTCATTAGAGGCACCGTGATTGTAGGTAGGGGGAAAAAAAAACTAAAAAGGAAAAGGGAGGGAAAATAGAGGGAGTCATTTGCATGTAAGATTCACAATATGCTTAGGATGGGAAAACAATACATGCATGCAGGGACGAGAGAGAACTGGAGATGATGGAAAGTAGCTTAAAGTACTCCAGGCCACATGTGTGCATAATGAACAAGCTTCAGGAGGTGACACATGACTAGTTCTAATTAAATCTAAGGTTTTTTTTTTGTTGTTTGTTTGTTGTTGTGGTTTTATTGTTTTTTTTTTTTTTTTGCTTGTTGTTGTATGAGTGGCCATTACAATCAGGCCCATCCCTTCCCCCCCTTCCATTGTGAAATGTGCATCATGGGGTGAAACAGGCAAGATGTTAACTAATTTTATTTTTAATCTTCCCTTTTGCCGCCGAGCGTGTCATTCGGGCATTGCGTCTTCTGAAATTTCCTCGCCTCTTTTATGGAAACATATTGGGGCAGAATTCGCCAGCTGTCGGCCTCCTCTTCCTTCTGCTGCCATTATCCTCAGGCCCCACCCCGCCTTATGGCCGGCCAGCCTGCCAGGAACAGGGCCCGTCCAAAATCAAAAGGTGGCTCTTTTCAATTCAGGCCGTCGTCACACGTCCTCAAACCTTAACCCCCCCCTCAGGCCCACCACACCCCCCTCCTTCCACCACTATATAACACACTTCAGAATTATGGAATGCATGTTCGTTACCAGCATATCATACACAAGGCAGTGACTTGCCTCTCATAACTTGTGATAATGCTAAATAGGAATTGACAGCATTTTTAATTAATAGTCTCTTTAGCAAGGTGCACATTGCTTTTTTCGGCACAGTGCTTCCCGACATCAGTGAAGTACATATTTTGCCTTCTACTTGTGTGTTTGCTATGTGTGTTTCCTTTACAAGTCTGTTATTAAGTGATTATCAATAGTATTGATAAGCTGCAGCTGACTTTCGAGGTGAGACTGAGTTACTTCCTCTGTAATATGCTCCTTTAGACGTCAGGCTTTGCACTGAAGGCTCCATCGTTGTGTTTCTGTAATGAAAGTGATCTCAGAAATCTCAGCTAGTCCCAGTCAGGCCAAGCCTTGTCCGGTGAGTCTTGTCAGAATGATGTAAGTTGCAGTTTGAACACTTCCAGAGATGACTAATGGAGATTTCAGTGTATCCCACTAACAACTATACATCTGAAAGAAAGTATTCTGGTGTAACTACACCTGGGGTTGGTCTGTTTTGGTCCAGGAAGATCCAGAAACCTTGGGCACTCGTCTTTTATGTGGTTTGTTAGTGACTTGTCATTGTTGTTCCAGTTGCAGCCCAACCTGAACGCCTCCAATGAAAAGCTTGACTGAATCTCCATTTAATCTCCATCTAATGTAGAAATTGGTTCCTTGTGCGCCGAAATCTGTTCTATTCTTTGCTCAAACATATATTTTAGTTGTCGCAGCTTTTTGCAGAAAGACGCAGCGTTGGGCCTGTTGTCATTTACTGCTTTCTGATATTAGAGAGCAGTAGATGACTCACCTGTCTCATCTGTTAGTTCACTAACTAGAGGGAAAAAAGGAATGATCCCAGTGGTTGTTTTGCACAATCACAGCACTGCAAAATATTCTTTAGAACTGTTTTACTGTTAAATTGTGCAAAACCTAAATGTAAAACCATATTATTTATGCACAAAGTTGAAGCTGTTTTCCAGCTTTTTGCCTCTACGTACTGTAAAAACAGCTCTGTACACTGTGGTGCTTGGTAAGAGGTCGTTTGTTTGGTGAGAGTTTGCTGCTTCTTTTTTCAAGGCCAGCTATCTGATGTGGTGGAAATGAGGGAACGTGGCTGGCATTTCCTCATTAGGATATTTGTTAGCCTCATTTTGGCGCTGTCACAGCCAATCTCTGTTACATGTCTCCAGCCAGCCCTCCATTTTTTTTTTTTTTTTTAGAGCGGGAGAAAGGCAACGAGTAAGAGAATCCATCTGAATATCTCAATAAATATTCTCTCAGGGCTCAGGGCTCATTAGTAGAATGAGAAGATTGTAAAAGGAGGCTCAGGTGGTTTGGGTAGTGAGAGGACCGTTTACATACTAGGAAAGATGGAAAAACAATAGTTGTAGATATCACAAAGCCCTTTCCAACATCTAAAACATTCTTTGTAATGCTGTCATTTAAGGAAGTTCATGAGACTTCTGTGGTTAAAGTTGGGAATAATGTTCAATTGAACAACTCTAACATATTTAGAGTGAGTGACATTATCATTAGTGCTTTGTCTGGGTCAGTCAGGCAGCCGTGTGTGTGTGTTGGAAAACAAACGCTATACTCAGATTCTTTTATTTATTTATCTCTCCTTGTGTACCAGCGTTAATTTGGTCTAACGAAAGCGCTCATTAGTTCTAATAAATCATGTGACTTTGTGTTCCACTGGAGCCTGACCTTTCTCTGTGCACTGCCCGTAAAATCTCCTGCTAGGATTTTCACTGTTTGATGCCTCTGTTAATTGGGAGTGATTTGAGCGTTTTCTTCTGCTTTTGTTGCCGGTAAAATTCAGCATGAAGCTAATGGCAAATGTCACTGTGCGTCGGCAGCTACATTAGCTGGGAGTGTGCGTAATTGTATTTTTTTTTTTTTTTTTTTCTCTTCCCGCACGATGTATGTGCATTACTAAAGGTCTGGCCTCCTCATTAATGGCAGCTTCCTTAAAAGTAAGCTATGCAACAGTTGTGGGCGCCGTGTGGAAGCCTGAGAAACAACAGGACTATTTCAACCTCACTAGCTCTTGTGATTAGCCTGTGCCCTCCACATCTTAAACACGGCACTAATGAACAGCAGTGATTTGTGGTGCAAAAAATTAGCATAGTAAAGATTAGAAAGCAACAGGACGTTCAGATCTAATTATGCTTGTACATCTCAAACAGCATGGCATTTGGCCAAAAGGTCAAGAGAAATCCCCTGCCTTAATCTCCCAAACCTGTACCTCTTAGCAGCTAAAAGCAGCCCACACAAACCGAAACGGCAAGTTAAACCTCTGAAAGAGAGAAGCAAAACTAACTTGAGTTGTGGCGGATATTTCTTTAGACAAGGTAGCAGCTACTGCTCGGCTTCATGACATCGTGATGTTGAGTGGTTGATTTATTTTTTGGGGCAGGGACGTGTGCAACGTTGCTCTCTCCTAAATGTAAAATGCAACTTTTTTTTTTTAGAGTTAGAAACACCAAGTAGCAATACTTACTCCCACTTATCCGGAGAAACTGTTCACCCTCATCTTAGACCCAGACAAAAATGATGTGCTTATGTCCGTCCTCAAATTGTATTTTGTGAACAAATATGAAGAATAGCAGGAATCGGATCGCAGCCATTTGTGCACAAACACACGCACGCACACCCACCCTTGAGACTGTGTCCTCTCAGCTGATATTGCCTTCCATCCCAGCAGATCTATTTGGAGACTAAGAATAGGGACAGGCCATTTTCAAAATGCTATATTCACCCATCATGTGCTAAAAACATAGTCTGTCATAAAACTGATTATATTTTTTTGCTGTTAATGTGCATTGTGGGGGAAAAAAAGGATGGCAGTTGGTGAGATGGAGGGGATAGAGGAGGGGGGGGGGGTAGTAGGGAGAACCTTGATTAAAGTAAGATGCATGCGCCTCTATGAATCAGAAAATATAAATCAAGAGTCAATGTAGCAGCGTGGATCTCGGCAGGCGGTGAGTAAACAGCCCATTAGATTTTACTGAGCATCATCACGCTCCAAAGTCTCCCTCTTCTCTGTCATTTTGTAAAAGCCTTCTCTTCTATTTCACTATTCCGTAATGCTTCACCAAACTGACTTTTTGCTTGACTTCTATAAATATCCCGCACTAAATATGTTGTGTTATACATCCTTGTCTCCCTTGTGTCCTCAGGGAGGGAAAATATGTGTGTGTCTGCATGGTAAACAACTGCAGTCTGACAGACTGTGCTGTGACTGAGTTCCGCTCTGTGTTGGGTGTCTCTTTGGCGCCTCGTCTCCTTTAACTTGATTCACCAGAGCAATAACGGGGCACTTAGGCGTGCTCCGGTTTCTGCCTTTGCCCACATCATCATCACACATGGACTTTGTCGTATCCACTGAACATTGGGCACTGGGGCAGCAAAGGTCCATTTCAGCCACAGCAGCAGCTGGACAGTAGCAGATGCACTTCTCCAAAAAGAGAAGGAAGCATAAGATGTGTGGCAGAAATATGGGCGAATGGGGCAAGAATGCATCGTCAGGTCCCCGTTCATCACTGCTGCTTGTCTTGTCTGGTCGGGCGTATGTGTCATCCTCCCTGCTTCTTACAGGCAACAGCTGAGCCAGTCGCAGTGGGGTCTGTGCACTCCCCACTCGACTCAGCCTGGCGTCTGCCGGCTCGGGGGCTGACATTTCCAGAGGTGCTAAGTCACTCAGCATCTTGTTACTCCCTCTGACAAGTCGGGCTGCATCATAGCGAGCGCCAGCAGACTTGAGCCAGGGCCAGGAGGAGAGGCCTCTTTCAAACAAGTCACTGATCTTCCCTGCTGGAGGTGCCAAGATCTCAAGGTGTTTACAGAAAATCGGGCGAGGTGTCAATCACGCGTTTGGCCTGGCACGCTACCCCTGGTGCCAGTCAGGTGTGAGGAGTGGTGCGAGGTCGGGACGGGGGATTGGTTGATGGAGGAGAAGGGCATCGCACTGACAGCTCCGCGGTGTCAGCGGTCAGATTGCCCAAAACCAAACTTCATGGCAGATTTTCTTGGGTGCAGTGGTCGAGAGTGACACAAGTTTCCCACCCGGAGGTAAAAATAGAGCTTGATTCACTTGTCATTTTGCACAGAGTGCAGTCGCAACACACCATGAAGGAGTCTGGGATCATCTGCTCACTCGGCCTGTCAACTGGAGAGTTATTGGAGGGTTTAGAGAAAAGGTCATTCCACTGCTGAACTGGCTGTTCACTCCATCAGTAAAGGGGAGTTACACAGGAGTCCCAGTCATTACGGCATCATCATGATGATGATGATGATGCTGCTGCTGCTGCACTAGAGCTTCAGCTTTGAATCCTTTTGCATGAAAAATTACTTTGGAAACAACATTACTTTGGTTTAATTTCTTTTTCCAGGCCTCAGATATTGTGCAGCATTAGATCCAAACACTCAGTGTTGTGTCAGTGTTTACAAACTAATTATTCGAGTCAATTTGTACAATAAACCTCTATAATGAATTGATAGAAACTTCGTAGTTGGAGTTTGATACCTCATCACCAAATGCCAAATGAAATGAATATGAATTGTATTTTTGTCAGATTTTACCTTGTATAGTCTGTTTCACAAACTTGACTGTATTCATTGCAGCCTATTCACGGCATTAGAGACTCAGTCCAAGCTGAAACTAATAACACAACACATGTGATGTGATGGCTCCATTTTTATTTTCTTTGAAGGCACTCAGACTATCAGACCTTTCTATTATGCATGTGTTTCCATTACCCAGTGAAGAGTTTGGCCTGACAAGGTGGCGTATCCCGTCATAAATTAATCACCTTTTTTATTTTTTTAAATGGTGGAGAGGAGACATCATTTATTTAATTTAAGCTTCATGCAATGCGTTACCAGCCTTGTTTTGGTGTCTAATGGCCAGCGTTACTGAAGTATTCACATGGATCAGTAATGGCTAATAGAAGGAAGACAAATTAAAATGTTCTGATTTAGCCTCATCGATATTCATTCAGTGGGTTCCAAGTGTTTTATATCCATTCTGATGATAATTCCAGTCCTCTCAGGTTACATTATACCAGCCTTCCCTCTACTGACAACTGTCCCCACACAGGACAAGCAAGGCCTGCTTGTTGAGCCTCACTGTGAAATTAATCTTTTGGAAAATAGGAATATTTAGCTATCAGCATTAATTGTAACATGTTCCACAAGGCTGATGGTGATGCATGTGGTGTGGACTACTAATTAAGACAGTGGAGACAAAGGGGAGTGTCCACAATAAAAAAGAATGAGATGAGATGTTAAAAATAAAATGATTTTGGGTGGTTATGGTGCACACAACTACAGGGAATTATCAGTGGAGAATAAATTAAAGACATGGAAATAGTGGCTGTAAGACTGTGTAGATGTAAAGTTATAAAAGTTTTTAGTGAGGCTTTTCAAAGTGGAGGTGAGATGATCAGAACCACAGTTATTGGGCTGGTGCACGTATCCCATTGAATTTAATGGTTTCAACAGATATACAGGATATTTTGAGTGTTAGCCAAATAAATTGTGTGTCTTCGTTAGGTTTATTGGCCCACGGATTAAAACATTTTGAAAGTTTCAGCAGTCTTATTATGTTAATATAACTTTTACACCATCCTTATCTATGTTTGGCTCCCCGACGTATGTGACCTGTGTGGAATAGAAAATTCCATCACTTACAGTAACATGCTAATCTAAGCAGGCTAAAGTGTTTGAGTGTCATATCCCACAACACAGTGTATACTAATGTTGAGCTATTACAACCACATATTTCATAAAGGAGGCTCATATCATTCTGCACTTTAAACTGACCGCATGCATGCGTTATTACTCAAGACAGTACACTCTGAGGTGCTATAATTAGTCTTAGGGTGGAATAAAACTTGGAGGATGTCACGTTACGTGAGTACGATATTCGAAACTGTTAGCGTGGACGTCGCTGAAGATTCTCAGTCCTCCAGGTTTTGTTATCCGAAGATTGAATCGTGTCAACTAGACTCATTTCTTCTTCATTAGAAACATTTCGCTACTTATCCCAGAAGCCTCTTCAGTCTGAAGAAAGCTGCTATGGAAGCCATCCATATCCTCCAAAGTGATTCCACCCAATTATCCACAGGGTGGATAACTGCAGGCACTGAGCGGTGGAAGAGTGCTAACTGTGTGCACACTCTTTCGGGAAGCGTGCACAATGCAGCTTTCTCTGATATAGAGGTTACAAAGTTGATGTGCCCCCAGTCCTTTACCTCGTGCCTGTGCATGCAAACACATTCCACTCTGGGGGCTGGCGTGCTCATTGGTGGCGACAAATCACGTGGTCGTAAATTTTGATGGTGCCGTATGTTTGTCAACACAGATTTATGCATGGCCCGTAGCCAGGACATGAACAGCTGATGAAATTTACATCACGAACTATAGGAATGCAGAAATTATAAATTGGCCATTAGTTATAGGAAAGTGGTAGCAATGAACCAGCTTTTCTTAAAAAAAGACAACTTACTCTAGAGTTAGCTTTACTGTCCGCTCATCGCCCCTCGTATTGTCTCCCAGAGTGTTAGCATTTAGGCCACTGAGTCTAACCACATTGAGCCTGCAAATAATTGGCTGCTTAAGTGTTTGAGTGTCACTCAACGTGCTAATGCTTTTTACCATTAGCTCATAGGCTAATGGTAAAAAGCACATGAAACATGCATGCACGCTTTAAAACCGTGAAGTGACTATGACTGCATGTAATATGACTAATACGTGCACTTTAGTGAGCAGAGTACGCCGATCAGATCAGCTTTCCCAGGTAATGGTGGAACAACGTTTACATGGGGATCGAACCAACAGCCCTGCGATCGGTTGCTTACTGCTCTACCTCCGGTGCCAGAGTCGGAAACGTGGTTACGCATAAACGTGTCAAAGAAAACTGTGTTCTCCACCAGAAATCTCAGGTTTTCCTGATCCCCTCTCACGATTTCGAAAAACCAGCTTTCCCGTTTACGTGATACTTAAGAAAGAAGGAGCTGACTGTAACCTGGCCGCTCTCTGTGTGACCTGAATTAGTTCAGGTGTTTCTTCTTTTGTCTCTTAATGTTTCTCTCTCTCTCTCTCTCTCTCTCTCTCTCTCTCTACCTTTGTCTGTCTTTGAGAGCGCTTCAGTTTGGGGAGAGTATGTGGGGAACAGCTGGGCCCCATCACTTCTCATTGCGGGCCTGGGAGAGACGTAGCTGACAGAGTGATGCACAGAGCCTGTCCTTGCTAATGACTGCGCCATTCTCCATCATTATCACCATCATTAGGAAATTAGGGGGACAGAAGGTATTTACTGTAAACCTGCCACCTCCCAAGGAGAGATAAATAGAAACTGATAAATGTGATCGCGTGATGCTGCCTGTCTATTAACCTTCCCATTTTCCAGCTCCAGCATATGCACATTTAACAATCATTAATATTCTCTAATTGGGCCAGATTTACTGAGGAAAAGTACTCTGGAATAAAGACTTTGTGTTTGCATCTACAGTTCTGTCACTAGTGTCCGAATGGATTATTGATTACAGTGGTTTTCCAAGGTCACCTCCTCTAAACATACACAAGTCCCACATTTGCAACATGCAACTACATAAACTACAAAAGCATCACAAGTGTGTGTTTAAATGAAATCAAGCAGGCATTCACCATCGATTCTTTGTATGAATACCCCTGTGTATTTTCAAGCTGATATGTGCTGTGGTTTGTGTGCCAGGGTTTGGTGTTACATTTTGTCACTTTTAGCCGAACTGTGCGAGAGACTATAGACTGATTTACATCTTGTTAACTGCTTGGCAGCACAGCAAAAGGCTGATTGTTCAGTGTTTGACTGTGTTACAGCTGGATAACAGCAGGTCGGGACTGCTGTCAAGGACACACACACACACACACACACACACACACACACACACACACGCACACACACTCACAGCCAGCTCAGCATATATTTCCAGTATGCAGGCTCTATGTGGAGGTTTACTTTATGGACCATACACACACAATGGCGTTACTATCTCTTTGAGGACACTCTGACTAAATGCTCTGCCTACACTCTTGCCGTAACACTAACCATCACGAATGAAGGACTAATCGGAACATAAATCTCAGCTGTAGAGCAAAGTTTTAAGTCTCTTACAGTTTTTTTTTTTTTTTTTTTTTTTAGAGTTTTGAGGACCTTACAATGTCATAAAGACCTCATAGTAGTGGTTTTGAACTAAAATGTGGCCACACAAGCATAGAAGGACAATTGTATATACACACAAAGACACACTAGGCTGGAGGCAAGGAGACTGTTGATTGTAGGATAAAGTAGACTTTCATAACTGCTTAGCTTTTGTTTCCAGACTGATGTGTAACCTTGTTCTGTTCTGGGCAGCAGAACCTTTAACAGTTGTGTTGGTCTGTGGTCGGTTTATGACCCTCAGTCTCACCCTTACTTTGCCTTTGTATGGATTTAATTTACATTTTTGGTTTGATGCTTTGGCTCTTCTTTGTTGGTTTGTGCCTCAGTCGTTTGTCATGGTCACGTGATTAAATGTGCTTTGTTTAGTTTTTATTTTCTTTTGAGATTCTCTGTCTAAGCTGCAAAGCTTATTTCTGTCTCCACTTTTCTTCTTGACTTTGCTTTGTCCTATCTGAACCCGCAAAAAGTTTGAGGATAACTAAAGTGTTGAGTGCAATCTTCCAAACAGTTTTTTTTCTGCTTTGTAGTCACTACAACAGTAGACCGCAGTAAGATGTTTTTACTCCTGCCCTTTGGAAATCGTTTCACAACCCTTTAGAGTCAGCTTGTGGTCCCTTGTGAAAGTTCCAAACCCCACCCTGCGAACCGTTTACTGTAGTGCATTCTGCTGGATCAGTGCATTGATGTGGAAAACCCCTTTACCTGCCTTCCCATTCACGTAAACTGCCAACTTTAAAGAGTGAATAGTTCATGAATCCGATCAGTCTTACTAGCATATTGTGACAAGTGCTTCATGTGTATTTTTATAGTTCGTAAAATACATAAATTCTTATGTTTGTTATACTAACACTAGCAGATGAAAAACAAGCGTGCGAATTGGTGCAAGAGCTGTTCCAGCATCGGCTCAGTTAAGTTTTCAGCCAGCACATACAGCTCAGCGTGTAGTGTTATGGTAAAGAGAGTGTGTCTGCAAGGCTCTTGCTAATATAATACTGGATTGTCATAGTAACCTTCAGGGGGGGTTTTCTGAAAGTGCAGTAACCGACTAGGGTTTTAATGATATTTAAAATTGAAACGGCAAAGTTTACTGTGACTTACAGTGAGCTGATCGTTTCCTCCCTAAATCACTGACAAAAGCATGGTGGACACCATCAATGCAGCTGATGAAATTAGATAACACAAGTGTAAATTTATAATGAAAAACAAAAACGCTGATGTGCATTTGATTCAGCAATTAGGGGGGTTCCTAATGATGATAATTTGAGTTTTAATTCTGAACCCACTAGTGACTGGCAGAGTCTATCAATTACTGCATTAAAGCAGGCCCCAGCTGCAGCAGCCACGGCAGACGCCTCCCAAATTGTTGCCTAAGCTGCTGTCGTCTCCCCTCCCATCGCTCACTGGCGTAATTGCAGTTTAACCAGTTCATCATAATCACACAACAGTTTCCCCTCCCGGTAGAACGAGGAGGCGATTTTCACTTCAGAGTTTTGTGCGTTGGAGTGTGTTCGTGTGTGCGCAGATGGCTCTTTCAAGACATATACAGCATGGATGTATGTGTGTTTTTATTGGCTAACCCAGTAATTCAAGTTTTTAATTAAGTCACAGTTCCACATTACACATTTGACACTATGCATTTGTCTCTGTGTTGGCAACTGAAGTGTTTTTAACTAAATTGAACAAACCGTTTACCTCTGGAAACCTGGACAAAGGTAAAAAACTGCTCCCACCTCACAACTCTGAGTGCCTGGTTGCATGGTCTTCAGTGATAATGAACAAGACTTCAACTCAGCACTAATTCTTGCTATGATCCATTTATTAGTCATTAATACTACATGCAAGTGTACACACACTACACATACATGTATACGAACAGATGTGTAAAGTAAGTGTTTTCATTAGTTGTTTTTTTTCTGTTTAACAGAGCAAAAGCAAATTTCCGGGCAGAACAATTCTAATGTGCATTTCTGTATCTTATCCTCATGACGTTTAGCACGATCAGCATTTCGAGCACCAGCTGCAGGCAGGGAGGCAAAAAGGGCGACGGTGTCACACCGAATATGAACCAAGGTGAGTGTGAGCACACACTTATTGGCTGCTGTAGTGTCGGTGATCTGAGAGACGAAGCTCGTAAAGCGCTGAGGATTGGAGCATCAGCTGAATGCCTACAGTGCCAAAATGCTTCTGTTCAGCTTAGATGGAAAATAACCGTGAGCTCTTGTCTGTGTGTGGAACAGTAGCTGTATACTGATAAACAGTAACAGGAGAGGAATAGAAATACAGTAAGAGATTTTAATTTACATCCCGTTTTACATCCTGTGCATCAGATCAGATGATCCAGTTGGGATCCCGTTGTCAAAAGATCTGAGCAGTTCTATCAGTACAGAAACACGCTGAGATAATACTGTGCTTTCTGTTTAAATGTGGCTTAGAAGACATTTTAAGTTTGGAAAATTGTAGTAAAATGTGCTGTGTGGTTTTGTACGTCTCCAGACTTACTTCAGACGTACTTCAACGTCTTAAAAATTGTGCAGGGTCATATACTGTACTGGGTTAGTTCTTCTAACCTAAACAAAAGTACTTAACCCTTTCAGCTACAAGATAGTTTTTTTTTTTTTTACATATTGTCTCAGTTTACGTAAAGGTTATGAAAGAGAACATGCTCTGTGACCAAAGCGAACACTAACAAACTGGAATCATTCAAAGGCTAGTTGTTTCCTTCATTTCCAGGTTTCGTATTAAGCTAAATAAACTTGTCTTAAACTAGTCTTGTTACTAAAATCACAGAAATGAAACTAATAGTGATATTTTCATTTTACTTTCAGTAATAAAGACACACCTCTATCCCATTCAGTGTGTCGTTACACCTGAAGGACACATCCAAACATCTTTCTTTCTTGCACATCTATGAGGCTTGATCGGCGAGGTGATCCTCACATTTAGAACTTTACAGAAGAGCAGCCGAAGAAAGAAGTGGGGATGCTGGATCAGCTGGCCTGTGATCTCCTGTGCGAGCCAAGCTGTCTGATTGGCTGGAGGGCTGCAGGGCCATCTTGCCTGCCTGGCAGGCAAGTGGCTCAAGCAGTTTGGTCGAGGAGGGGTGGGTGTGTGTGTGTGTGTGTGTATCCAAGGGGGGGTAAGAACTTGGAAAAGCAGAGGGTTAAAATGTGTGGGTGTTGGAGTGTTGGGAGGGGAAGGTTTTTATAACTACGAACTGTAAAGATGTGGAAGGGGGGTGACTTTTCAATGTGTGTGTGTGTGGATATAGTAATTTGAAAGACCTGGAAAAAAGAAAACATTTTATCTTGTCACAGGTTTCACTGGATGGTATGTTCACCTTTTATTATTACAGTGTGGGTGACAAGTTGTCTGACTTCATTTCCTGTCATTGTTGTAACATTTCCAACATTAGTTTGTTTTTCTTCACGCAGGTTTCATACAATATATTGGCCTTTAAAGTTTAAGTAGTTACTAAAACAAAATGTATGGCTTTTAAACTGACTTAATAGCTTTGTCCACAGGGTCAATATCCCGGTTCAACAGGAAACAACCTCGTGCTGCATTCAGGAACTACCAACAGAATGAGAGAGAACCAATGCTTCTTCTGCCATGTGCTCTGACCTTAGTTCAAGGTGAGTTCTTTAAATCCTGACCTACACTAGCAGTCATACCAGGTGAACAGACTAAACTGTTCTTGTCGCATTTTAGCAACTTTAACTGAATATATTTCATTAGTTTTGTTGTTGGGTTATATTTTACTGTAACTGCCAGCAGTGATACTTTTGAAGCCCTTCTGCCAACAGTTGTCCTTTTTTTTCCCAAGAAGGAGATATTATTGGAATGAGTTCTCTGAGTCAGTTAAAGTCAGAGTATCTGAGTCAGAATATCTATGACTCAGAATTACAAGCTAGAAGCAGAAACGAATGTTCTTTTGCTAATCAGCCGCTTGAAATGATAGTTTAAATGATGCAACATGAATCCTGGAATGGGAACAGATGAATCCAAATGATTGCAGCCAATGTCTCTGTCTTTTGTTGTTTACATTTAAACTAAAAAACTCAATGTAAATTGCATAGAATGCATTTAATCTGATTCACACGGTTCCATCTTTTGTTCTTAATGTAGGAATACAAGTGCACGATGACTGTTTGGTTTTGGGACAGTGTAATATTTGCAGATTATGGTGTATTCATATGGCCCGTGTGCATTTTCGGGAAACCCCTTTCCAAACCTCAGATGGCGAAGCAGAGCTTGTGAATGGGTGGGTCAGAGCGTAGCAGCAGGCCAGTGTTGGCTCTGCTCTGGGCTGTAGCAGGGACACAGCACAGGCTGAAATGTTAAACCAAGGTCCTTTGTGTTATTGCTGACATTATGTTTCATTTTCTAATTCCCCCCTGGCGTGCACAGCACATGCACACAGACACTGAGTGGGTGTAGTAGAGTAGGACAGATAACGACCAGTACTGGAATTGTAATAGCCATTGACAGCAGAACAGTTGGGGGGCTTTTGTCCCTTTTTCTTCCCTGGTCTCATCTTAAAATGACATGAATGTTTTACCCCAACTTATTTTATAGTACACGCGAATTGTGCTTTTACTTCTGGTAAATTAAAAAACAGATATTATATTCAGTACTAGCTTAACAGTGCGGTTAGAGCTAACTAACGTGGATGGAGCTCAACTGAAAGTTTCTCCTGTGAAATCTGTTTTTCACGCTGCATAAAGTGAATATGAAAAGGTTGTGTTGGAAGTTGGTTACTACAGCTACTCAGAGCCAACGTCTTTAAATCAGAGAATGTAATAAAGACATTTTTCCGATAGAAACTATACCAAAAACTTAAAATGACTGACTTGTTATCAGATGTTACCTAGTTAACCTACTTTATAGTGCGAGTACAGCTTAGAGTTATATCTTCGATGGATTCACTGTTAGAAGTCTGTTTTATATAACAGTGCATTGTGCAGTGTGACCTTAAACACAGACTGTAAATCCTCTCCTTCAACTGGATTGTACATTAAACATCACACCCCCACCAACTGAGCCATTTGGATTGTTCTACTATATATCAATGCAGTCACTGTGCACCTGCAGAATATTTTTTATTTCAACTGCACAGCAGACGATAAAATTAACAAAACGACACGAGTGCTATACAACTTCAATCAGAATCATCGCAGCTAATCGTAATTTAAAGGTGAACACTGGACTCAGTAACGTAACCTTTCACCATCTCCAGTAGAAGTTGTGTCAGTCCCTTTGTGTGTGTGTGTGTGTGCGTGTCCGGTGTGACATCATCCAGTGTGGGGCTTTGTTGCTGTGACACCCATGGCCTTCTGGAGCCCAGACACCCCCTGTGGAGAGATGTGTCACCTTGATCACCGTGTCCCCAGGAGACTGTCACCATGCACACACACTGAAATCTAATTCGCTGTGGTCGCAGGGACCACTAACTATAATCATTCCGATGTTAATATGTTAAGAATAGAGATAAAAAAATACACTGCAACCCAATTAACCTTTGCGTTACATTTCAACTCCACTTGTACCGAACAGTGAATCAGAAACGGGCAAACATTTTCAACTTCTTTTAATACATTTGAACATAGTACAACGTTGTCGTTTTCTTCACGATAATACTGTAAATATTCACTAGGATTAGAATATAAGCCTGCCAGCACATTTTAGTAAATTATTCATGAGGTAGTATAACAAAACCCAGGGAGAAAACCAGTTCAACAAGTTTTGTGTACAGTCTGGCTGTATTTGTTACATATTGTATGTAGATATATGTGTAACTCCCAGTGTATAGACGAGGTGATATGAAAAGGTAAAGCTTCTACCTGGACTTGATCAAGATGGTTACACAGTCCTCGATTCAATTAGGAGCCTGAAGACAATATGGATGTCGGCCGGCCAGCGGCTGCAGCCTGCCTCCGGGGAAATCTTTGTCTTCTTTTTCCAAGCACGACTTCCAAGGACGGGTGTTGATGTGTCGCGAGTGGAGGGGTGGTGGCGATGGGGTGGCAGCAGGGTGCATTGCTCTCTAAAGCAGCCGGTGTCTCTCTTGTGACAGGTGATAAAGTTTGAAATGCCAACCCAGTGCACTCCGGGCACAGGTGTGGAGAATATGTCTAGGAATAGCCAAACCCCTCTGTTCACAAGTCTCTTGACACCCCTGCAACAAATACCTCTTCCACCGAGCAACCGCTGGACTGCAGGCGATGATATGTGTCACCTTGGGTTCTGTTCTTCTGGTCATCTTTCTTTTTTTTTTTTTCTTTTTTTTTTTTGCACCTTCTGCCGCGATATTTGTTTGGATCTTTGCATCACAGCAATGGTGATTTGTTAAGGTCCTCGTGTGTCTCTATTGCATATTATAAGTCCAATATCTGAAGAATTCACTGTTCATCATGTGGTTTTATTTGTGTCAGGGTGAAGTTATTGAACATCACACTCCAGCAAAGACTAAAAAGTGAGAGTGTGACTGTGTATTAGAAAATTCTCATTGACTTACAAAATCAATGCCTTATAATCAATTTCCTTATATCACCGTCAAAGTGTCTCTGCAGTGCTGTGTGTGACGCTCTGGAATAAATGGAATTGTCTTATTTACACAATTGTTTGTTGTTTTGGGGTCAAAATTAGGATTGTTACCATGCTGCATGAAACGCACTGTAGACATGTATTTTGATATTTTAGAAACATGATGGAGAAAAAAAGCCAGTGGGCAGTGATTTTTTCCCTGAGTGTTCACGTTATGATTATACTGATTCATTAGTAACTGGACCTTAAACATACAGGTGTATTTGTTCACTGCCCTCAGTTAATCTCCGTTTAAATGTGTGACTTTTAATAATGTTGCTAGTTTTTTTTTTTCCTTTTGTCTAAAGTTTGACATCGATCTGTTCCAATGAACATTTTCTATATATAGCCCGGGACAGTTCTGGCAGACAGTGGTCTTTTGAATGATACACCATAGACCCAAATAAATACATTTTGGCACATGGTTCCTTGTAATTTCGGGCAGCTGTTGGTCTTACCGCAGCTCATTTTACCATTTACTCCAATGTTTTACTATTCTCACATTAGCCTCCTGACCACAGTCTCTGTGTGGCGACAGGGGCTTCAAGATGTTTTCAAATCTCTGCTGCTAATGTCTTGCTGAGGGTGGCCATCTGTTTTTGCATCTCCCACCGAAGCTGTGCCGGGGACGGGCTCCTGGCTCCTGCCTTCACTCGGTTTCTGTTGGGGGTAATAATGTGTGCTGGTTCTGGGAGCCCAACTGGTGTCCATGAGTTTGTCCTTTACCGCCACTCATCCTTGTCCCAGTCACGCCACAGCAAGGGCAGAGAGCCATGCCGTGATGGAGTGGATATCATGGGGCTGCTTTTCATCGCTGAGAGAGGATTCTGGGCAGCCAAAGAGGAGTCGGCCTCTCCACACTGCAGTGTCTCTTTTTAGCATCGAGTTAGCAGAGCTGGGTTAATATAACATTACAATGTAATCTCTGCTCGTACGTTCTTATTGAAAGGCACATGTCCCGATCATGATTGCGTGAGTTTCACAAGCTTTAGGCGCGTTGGGTTATGCCCACTTGGATGTAGGAAGCATTTTTCCTTCTTGAAAATGCATTAGGCCAATATTTTAACGACTTTAAACATAGTGTGTCACCATTTTGTCCACGTTTAAATGTCGTTTACACGGTGGTTTGATTCAACTTTGCAGGTTGCAGACAGTTTATGCCATTACTAATGATCAAATATCAATTTTAGTTCCGTGTGACTTCTTCAACCAATGGGCCCAATTTTAGCTTTAGATGTGATTTATGCTACAATTTACAAAAATTCTGTGATTAGATTGATGAAAGTAGAAGAAGTTGCCCTATAGCACTTCTGTCAGGAGCAAACTAAAAGCGTGTGTGTTTGAGTTTTGAGATCTGGACATATGTTAAACATTGCCATCGGCTAAAAAAAAAAAAAAAAAAAGCGGATCCAAATCCAATCTTTTCTTTACTAAACTCGATCTCAAACTCTGCTTCACGCTTGGGCTCCGTAGTGCGGCGTGATGCTGCGTAGGGGGATAGAAATTAGTGAGTGAATGTGAAAGCTTTTGGACTGATGTTAGCAAGATGCCAAAAATGGTTTTATTAAACTTGACTAATGACTATTTGCTGTATCATTAGCAACTGGCAAGTGCGTGTTCCCATAATCTAGCATATTTCATATTTTGGCCTGTGCTGACTGCAGCACTTAGTGTTTAAAATGACAAAAGTCTCTGGCAGCAGGTCTCTTCAGCTGTCACTATTGAACATTAAATCCATGACTAACTTGTTGGTTACACATGCTTTCTGTTGCCGACGTCTTTAAGGAGTCAAACACTGTAACGCCACTGCACAGTGTGTTTCTACAGCTCCAGAAAATACATCACAGGGATATGTTCTCAATTTTCATACATGTAAAAAAAATCAAGTTTCATAGTTAGAGTTTAATTCGACAGCAGGCAGTACAGCAGATTTCTGGAAGTTGGGCCTTATGTCTATTAGCTTGACCCAAGACTTTTCCTAACCCGAACTATTTTCATCCTAAGGTTCATCTTCTGTTCTGACTACAGTCTCCCGGCTTTGTCTCTAACCCAGATTGCTTAAACGTTTCGGTTAAAGCTCGTTGTGTTGCCGGTGTCTCTACTCGGCCAAAGATTGTGAGACAAGATGCACCAGGTACCAGATAATTATGGTGCTCAAAAAAAAAAAAAAAAAAAAATTCGGGACATTCCTACTCAATAGCACAGTGACATTTATCTGCAGTGCAACTGGGTTTAAAAATCCAAAACTGACTTATCATGGTTAACTTCTTCATGCAGTTTATACTATTGGAACAATGGTAGAGTCACTACAGCACAATTTGACCACCAATTACAATTAACTATTAGGAAAAAAGCTTTTGATTCTGTGTTTCACCTGTAACCATAAAAATAATAATTCCTAGTGGTAAAGACTAAAGATGGATCTATTGAAAGAACCTGAACTGAATTGATTTGAGTTTTATCTGATTTTTTTTTTATTTTTATAGTTGTCATGACCTTCGGTTCTCCAATGCATTAAGCTATTCTTTCAGGAAATTATTCCGTTCTTTGAGCCTTCAGTCAGTTTTATCAGACACTTTATTTGTTTTAGTGTTGACTTCTAGTTTGTCTGGTGAGTAGGGGAACAAAAAAAGTAGTTCCCGAATCAATCAAGTTGTCAGTAGAGCAAAGTCAGGACTTTCTCTCAGGCCTGTGCTTCTGCAAATGTGCTGATTTTGACACTGAGCCATTAAAGGGGTGACTCGAGCCATAGATCAGGGTAATTGTGGCATTAGGCAGCAAATTGGAGCTAAAATAACCAGATGCAGGGGCAGATAGCCACATCCCACTACGGCGGCTCACTAAGTTCAAGGAGAGTTCAAGCAGAGAGAAGATACTGTAACCCCACCGGGTCCAAGTCCGTAGACTCCTTCAGAAATTATCTTCACAAATATATGATTTCCAAAGGGTGTAATTGTCTTCACGCTTATGGTCATTCATGCCTCATTTAATTTTCCATAAGTCTTTATTTTCCTTGGCCTATTACAAGGGTATGTTGTACCTTAGGCTGGAAGAGGATATCGCTTTCCTGCACTTTAGGAAGCTTTGCTCTGAAAACACCTGTCAATATGGATTGGAAGAGATGGCGGTCGTGTAAACTTTTATGATGGCAATAAAAAGCCAGCGCACAGCCGACCATAACCCCTCCCTACTCCCTCCACCCATATTTCCCAGCCAATCCCTCCATCCCAGCCCTAGCAGAGAGAAACATGGGATGTGACATCAGTCATTAGGAGACTGTTGTCCAATGATTTCCACCTCTGACATCAATCTACCCTGTTTGCTGGTGTGTACTTTTATATTTAAGCATGACCTCATTGTAACATGTTTAACAGGCTGTTACAATCAAGTCAAGGACTTGGGCGCTAAATATCGGGACGTATATTGTTACTTTGGGACATTTATAATATTTGTTTTCTAAAATTGCATGTAGAGAAAAAGTCTAAACATATAGTAATATGTCAGCTACTTCCTCAACATTACTTTGGTTAACACTTTATCAAGATTAAAAATTATGATTATTTGTAGTTTTGAATAACTGATAGAATAAACAAAAATGAACAAGGGTTTTACAGGGTTTCTACAGTAATAAACAAGTAGAAGTTAAGACTTTTTAATACCTGTGTTAAATTTAGGACCAAAGCATAAATATTAGTAAAAATATTCTCTACATAATATTCTCTCTACATAATATTCTCTCTTCCTACAGTGGAAACACCTTCCACATTCAGCACAGTTTGCTTTGTTAAACTTGCGTTTTCCTATTTCCATAAAGGAAGTAGCCAAGAAGCTGTCTGGAACTAAGGTGTTATTAAAGTGCCGCACATACCAAAATAAAGAAAACCCATCTAATCAGAACTGGAGACAATTTCTTAATTTTTTTTAAAGCCTTTTATTTTTAAAAGTGTGTACGTTTTTTTTAGGGCCTGTGCCGATTCTGTTTTACTGACTACCTTTTTATAATAACCATAATAACTATCATAATGTGTTTTCATTTTTTGCTCGACTTATTAATTTTATTATTGATATATCATTTTGCAACAAATCCTGTAAACTTTGCTGTTTTCCTAAATGGCACATAATTATTGTTATTCGTATAAACCATCCAATGCTACAAGCTACTGATTTACTTTTAAGACAATTCTTTCAATTGCGTCACTTCATTAGCTCCTACAATGAGTCCAATTATTCCGAATCTTCAATCTCGCTCTCCGTGGCTCCATCGCTGTCTGCGGTGGCTGGCTCGATGCCAGGATGCATTCAGCAAGCTCTGATTTGTGGTAATTATCTAAGATGTTAATTATTTTGCAATTTATTCAGACTTGCGACAGCGTTTAAGTTTTACCCAGTTTTCTCAAATTCAGATGGGACTAGACATAGAAGGACTAGATTAACTGTTACATATCGGCTAATATGGAAATGTGGGTACAGTTTAAGATGTTGTGAGGTTAAAAGGACAAAGGGATATGCTTGTGGCAGGATAAATTATGATATATAGATAGAATGTATAATTTTTCACACCCCAAAACAAAAAGAAAATCCTTCCCACCTGACAAGGAACAAGATGTGTAGCAACAAAACAACTGTCCTCTTGTTATCAGCCCAAAGGTCCAGGGAGAAAGCCAAGCTTGACAAAGCTTTTTACATGAGGGTGGGAGGGACGGAGGTGGTGGGGTCGCAATGGGAGGGGGTTGGGGTGGGGGGGTATGTGGCTCTAGGCAATGACTAAAACACGATCAACCTACTCTCCATCTCCTCACGCTGCCATGGCCCACAGACCCCCACTAATTAAAATGATACAACATCTCACAGGCCAGTGCACACGTCTAATGGGCTGGGTGAGGCCCTCCTGCCTCTTACACCCTCTCACTCTGTGGCTATGACAGAGCTCTCCTCCTGCCACTGAAGATCATGAACCCAGCATGGTAGCACCAACAAAAAAAAAACGAAACGCTTCTCCTGACCCCTACACCTAATTTGTGACATCAGACAGAGGCCTTGTCATGTCGTTCAGCTCGTATCGGTTTCTTACACTACAACATTAACAGGTACAGTTGAAATTGTTTTGTCTGAAAGAGATTGGAGGGGATTAAAGAATGTTTATATAATATTTAAATTGATTATAGAATCTATTCAATTTTAGCCCGTTAAATATCACGTTCTAGAACAAATTTCAAAACACGTTTTAAACATCAACAGACATTTATAATCCCAGCACTCTGCTAAGATACTGCTTCACGCTACACAACTTAGAGAAGGGCAGTTCTCTTACATCATTTATTTTCAAGAAAAATCAGCAAGACAAATGTAGAGGATGGTTGCTGTTACGAGAAAAAAAAAAAAAAAAGGTGACTGTTTAAGTTTTTGGGTTTTTTTTTTCACATTTTGCTCAGTGCTCAAATGAACTTGTAACATTTTAATTGAGGTTAATAGTAGAATAGGACAAAAAAGAAATAATAACGATAAACAAAACATTAAAGAGATGGAGGCACAAGATAGACAAAGACTAATAATCTAGGAAATTTAAAGAAGAAAAATGCTACAAAAAAGGATATATGCAACAAAAAATCTATAAAAACTGAGAGGACCAGAAGAAAAAGGTGGGGGGGGGGGATGATAGAGATGTTCTGAAGAAAGAAAGGCAGGATGTCAAAACGAGAAAGTAAAATCTTAAAAGAAAAAAAAGTCGAAACAGGAGAAAAGACAAAAATAAAAAAGACATGGCAGTGCTCCTTAGAGAAGCCACGGCCAAGAAAGACAGAAATACAAATATCAGTAGGAAGAAGAAGAAGAACGAAAGGCAATGAAAGATAAACAGAGATACAATGATTGACTTCTGAGAAAACAAAGAAGAGGCGAAGCAAACACTCATCAAGCAGCCTGTGTTTGGTCATTTGGAAACTCTTCTCCTTGGATGATGTTCCCTTGAACTCAGTGTGTGTGCTCGCGCGTGTTGGTGCGCGCACGCACACACGGGCCACCACGCCTCGAGTTTTGCCTGCCAACATCAAAAATGAAGTGGTCAGCAGACAGCTTGGCTTGTCACAGGAAGCAGTAGGCAGCCATGCCACATGTAGCTCAGAGGACAGGCCAAGGAGGGGCGGGGGAGGAGGGGGAGGGTGTGAGTGTTTAAGAGGCAAATAGAACGGATAAGGGGGGTGGGGGGGGCTAAGGAAGCATCTTTGAACACCTCCTAACCTGATCTCATCACACCACATCTGTTCAGCAGTGAACCCTTGAGCTGCAGGTGCTCATGGGTAAGTGTCGTCATCCATATTTGATGAGCCGGTTTTCTGAGGCTTTATTTTTACATTGGTGTCAACTGCAGGACTTTTCCTACTTACCAGCTCCTCTACAATAATAATGAACTGTGAGCTTGTACTTTTTGACTCTGTTAGCTTGGACTCAGTGGTACACCTGTCCCATCTAATGAAATACAGTGTCCAAAACGTTAGAAGCTCTTTTGGATGAGATTGTAATGTAATGTAAGGTCTACAATATCAAGCAGGACTCCGGTTGCAGGCTTTGGTCCAGCACATGACATCGGGGTGCAAGATGCTAGCAGGCTGGGCTTACATGGAACGGAATAACCAAGTGGTTGGCATAGTGTACTGAAACATCTGAGATAAGCATGGGATCAAAGTCCCAAACTCAAAATGGGACACACCTCCAAAGGTGGTGGAGAATGACAGAGCTAAGATCGTGTGGGATCTCCAGAACAATGCTGTGGTGGAAGATGTAACAGTTCCTGACTGGAAGTTTGGGGGTCACAACAACATCTGGGATCACTGTCCAGAAGTGTGCAGTCCTAAGAACAGCTAAGATTAAGGACAAAGTCTGTGGCCATGGCAACCCCAGTGGACAAAAACTAAAAGTTCTTCGAAATGCACACCTACCTTCACACCAGTCAGCCACAACAGTAACGCTGGTGGTCTTAATATTATTTAGGACGAGCGGCCTGCCTTAATTTTCGCAGCCCCGTTTTTAAACGCGTTAAACAGTTTACATCCGTGGCAGAAATGACCATGTTATTTCACCCAGCTCCACACAAAAGACAAATGAACACAGCTCACTGTAGTGCTGGTTGACTTGCTGTCAGATTAGGTGTTTAACATTTTGGTCCTCATTTCATTAAGAGTGACAACCAGATGTTTTGCATTTGTGTTTTGTACTTTAAAATACATCACTTAAAACTATATTTCATTCTCATATATTATCTGAGGGAAGTAAAGTAGTGTATGTTTTAACAAACTACTTATATTTCCCGTGCGGTAGCTCAGGGTCAAGTTGTTGGTCGGAAGCCAGAACAAACTGTTCAATCTTTGCTCGCACAGATGTAAAAACAACAGTTTGTTAATTTAGGGAGACTTGTGCTAACAAACAGCACTTTATTGATTTGTCCTATTGTCCTTGTGCATCTGCAGGCAACCTTCTGTCTAGACATGCCTCCTGCAAGTCACTGCGTCTGGCTTTTATTAGAGACGTAGTTACAGCACAGTGTCCCATAAAAGCACAAATAGTAATTCTACCATTTCTGTACCATTTGTGTGCGTGGCCCATAGAAGAGAGATCAAACTGATCTATCTACCAGCCAGAAATAAATAAGCATTTTCACCCATTGTCGAACTGCTCCTTTAAATCGGAGCAGCTCCAATTGATGGCAGATATCTAGCAGATAATCACTGAAATAAACACCAGTATTGCCACCATGTTACGGTGGCATTCAGACTCAGTGGGCTCCCTGTAATTGCAGAGACAAAGAAAGAAGCCCAAGCGGGGTTTTAACAATCCGACATCAGCAAGGCTCCATCAGCCATGAAGCAAAAGGGACCCAGTGATTTATCCAGCAGAAGGGGGTGGGGTGGGGTGGGGGGGGTGGAGAGAGAGAAGGCAGGAAGGAATTATCCAGAAAGGTCATCCTCAATTTCTGTCCAGAAATGATCTTTTCCCACTATGTAATAAACATTTATCTGATCCTTTTATTGGCTTTATTAGATCTGACAGTTTAGTTAAGCCATTTCCAGCCGCTGCCGCGGGTCGTGACAGTTAACGTTGCGCAAAAAGTTCCATTGCCTAGGTTTGTATTCATTGGGCTTATGGGGCAAGGACGGTAGGTCTGGGCCTGGCATTATTACCACTATGAAACAAAGGCTCTGCAGACCTGCTCATGCACATTTAGATGCCAATAAATATCCCTCCAGCACATGGCAGAGCAGAACATCCAGACACCGATGCACAATGGGTGTGTGTTTAAAGTGAACATCTGAATGTCAATTGTGTGTGATCATTTTAGAAGTTCCAATGTAAATGCATCATGTTAAAGGTGAATTGAAACTCAGCGGCATAATGGCCACGTTTGTTGAACGGCATCTCAAATAAGACCAACATAAAGAAGCAATCTCTCCTTTTTATAAGTGCATTTTTCCAAAGCAATGTCAAAGAACAAATAGCTACAAATATGTCAAATTTACTGTTTTACTACGGCTATTTAAGCACAGTTTGTTATTCTAGGGATATTTATTCTGTAGTAGGACTGAAGTGAACTGTGAGATATAAAGTTATTCATATGCAATGAGGCCTGTTTTTGAGATTGTTTTACCTGAACTGTACACTTAGAAGTATAATACTGAGACGGATTTAAAGTCAACCATGTCATTAAAGGATAACTTTTGTCTTTTTCCATGTCCTACCAGGGTTAAATTGTTTGTCTGTGCCTCAGCGAGTGTTTTAATCTGGCTATGGGCTTTTGCTGTTGTTATACCCCATCTCTTGCCTCATGTTTACAGGACGCCTTCGCTGATTTTCAACTTGCTTCTTTTGATTCTAGTTGGGGTAGTACATGTACATAAATGCCATTAAATGTCCCTTTGACTTCCCCATTTCTAAATATCTCTCTACTTCTAGCTGCCTCCAGATGACATCACTTGGAGGAACCTTCAGTTCAGATTATGTCCTCTTGTTGCTCACACTATGGAGTTTGTAATCATGGTCAACCTGCTTTTTCAGAGCTCCACCGGATGACATCACTTGAACTCCTAATTATATATTAGAAAAATTCCTCCGGGGGAAGTCATCTGGAGGAGTTTTCAGCTAGAAACTGAGAAATACTTTAATATAGGGAAGTCAGAGGGAAGTTTAAAAGCACACATGTACATTTACGCCCTAAACTGAAGCCAAATTGAAAATTGACGAAGTTGCCTTTAAGGGCTATTCTTCACTGGCACCTAATGCAAAAAAAATGCCTTCATTTGAAAAAATGCCCTAATTTCCAATTGGTTGGGACGTGTCCACCTTGTCTTGGGTTCAGGTGCAGCAGGGGACATTTGGACCCCCCATGTTTCCTGTTTGCTCTCTTCATTTGATTATCTCGGTTATTAGAAAAATGCCCAAACATATCTTCAAAGAAATACAAAATGGAATCACCTTAATATTTAACAGTGCTTGTGGATGTGCAATTGACAGTTAAATTGTGCGACATCTGCTCGATCGAGTGCTTTAGGATGAAGGAACGTCACTTAGTGGAGCACTGATTCCAGTTGATGTGTTTTTAAGAGTCTTCGGACATCAATAGAGGTCTGCAGTACAGATGAACATGTTTATCCCGGTTGGAGACCGATAGAGATTCACCACAAGGACAGATAACTCGTTGTTGTTTGGTGTCTGTGCGGTGATTGTTGAAAATACCTTCAAACTTTAAATGATAACTGTGTCATTTTCAAGTAGAAGATCTTGTAGTGAAGCACATGCCAAATTAAACATGCAAGTCATGACTTCCACACCGGATCTGACTTCCAGGTTAACCGCGCCCGGTGCTGTTGACCCAAAGGGTCAAACTCTGGAGTGAGTTAGATGAAGTGATGCAGAGCATAATGTTTGTGAAGGGAGCAGAGGTGATGAGAATGTGATGGGCAGGTTTGGTCTTCAGGACAGGAACACAGAAGGACAGATGGTGGTAGACTTTCCAAAGAGGATGGAAATGGCTGTAGTGGACACTTTCCTCCAGAAGAGGCAGGAACATAAGGTGACATATAAGAGCGGAGGTAGAAGCACTCAGGTGGCGACATCTTGTGTAGACGTTGTAATCTGAAAGAGATCAGTGACTTTAAAGTGTTGGTAGGGGAGAGTGTAGCCAGACAACACAGGATGGTGGTGTGTGAAATGACTCTGGTGGAGAGGAAGATGAAGAGGATAAAGGCAGAGCAGAGGATAAAGTGGTGGAAATTGAAAAAGGAAGAACCACTCAGAATGACTCTAACTGTAGTGGTCCAGTCATCTGGAAGCACCTCCAAACCACCCAATGTGATCAGGGAGACAGGCAGGAGGTCTAGAGAAAGACCAAAGAGGAGATTTATGGATTTAGTGAAAGAGGACATGAAGTTAGTGGGTGTGAGAGAAGAGGATGCAGAGGACAGGGTTGGATTGTCGACCCCTGAAAGGGAGCAGCCCAAAGGAAGAGAGGAAGACTCAGAAATCATCTTTTGAATTTGCTGTGTACTAATCAATTTCATAAGAACTTAAAATAATTTAAATTTCCCAGACATTACTGTACTGCATGTTATCAGCCAGTGCACCACTAAAACGAATAGCCACCAAGTCTGAATATGCAGCGTTCACAAACCAATATGCTGGTGTAAGTAATGAAAGTAACCTGCCATCTAGTGATTAGCAGGTTACAAATCCTTTGTAAATGCTGATAAACGCTGCTTTAGGACGCGGCGCTGTCCTTCTGTAATGACAGCCAATCCTGCTGTTGATGCTTGCATCAGTATGCAGCGATAATGGTGCGGTTGCAGAAGCAGTTGGGGTTGTAAACAACGTCTGTCATTCAGTTTAATAGACTTGGGGGGGCATTGTAATGGCTTTGTACCGCTTTCACATTCACTGCACCAAATGTGTAGAGTAAAGTGCCGGAAGATCATTTTACCTTGAAAATAGATTAAATAAACCTTCCATCTCTTTTCATAGCTCTTCAAGGACACCCCCCCCCCACCACACACACACACACACACACCCCTCAACCCTGTCCCTCCTCACTGCAACTGCAGAATAGATTCTGTCTCTGTTTCAATCATTTGTGCAGGCAAATGACAAAAGCACTTTGAAATGAATTCTTATTTGTCTATTTGAATATTGCTGTATTTACTCTGCTGTCGTCGGGTGAAATACAGTGCATCTCCACCACATTACTGGTCGTCTCCTTCCCCCTGCGTGACTGATAAGAACACGACGCTATTTTCACTCCTCTCCCAAATAATGACCAGCCTGTGCTCCCATGTACCTCCTGTTTGAGAAAGCGCTTCTTATTATTGGGATTTATGAGGCCTCCACTTCAGCGCTCGTGTGGTTGACCAGTCTCCTCAGAATTAGTCATTGGGATTCCAAGGTTAATTAGGTTGATAATGTCTTTAAATAGCAGAATCATCATTGCTCCTCTCTATCGCCTGGCTCTCTACTCCCCTGCTTCCCTCTGCCGGATTGCAGCAAGACTGCTCATCGGCTGGGCTCCCATTCAGAAGCTGTCAGGTTTTTTTTTCCCTGTCCTTTTTTTTTTTTTTTAAGCCAAATCCTGGCTCTCGATGTGGGGCAGGCGGGCTAACTTAGCGCGAAAGTGAAGTTGTCACTCAGAGACAGAGGAGGTGCGGTGCAGTGTGGGCCGGAGGAGCTAACGGTTTGCCTGCGCCTCGCCTCCAATCCAGACCATCTGTGGCCCCAGCTGGAGTGCCAGCGATGGTCTGGCACTTGTACCGCGCCATATTTACAGATCTAAACACAAATGGCTACTGCCTGATTGTTTCACGATTCATTAGTCAGACAAGCTCGGCTCTCGCGCCAGCCCAGCTGTTACAGAGTAAACCTTTGTCACTTAATAGGGCTGCTTATTGCATCCCCATCAAACGTATTGATCTGTGGCCTCCTCCTATAAGGTGAGGTGACTGGGAGCATAGGGACAAACAGGAGGAGGAGACTGTGACATGGTAGGGTCAAAGGGATGTACACAGAGATTTTTAAAACATGATCCACCAGGAGAAATGTGGGTGAGAGCAATTGAATTTACAGTTGGTAGGTTTTCATCTGATATATTGCTGTTGTGTACTTTAGAAAGTGAAAGTACTCCAAGGACCTAGGAGCTAGAGCAGGTTTTCTGAAGTCCTTTTTTTTTTTTTTTTTACTGCAAAGAAGAATGGAGATATTTGGATAATGTTTGATTAGGCAACATTATGATTAGATTTGCTCACATTTAGTGATTGTGACTATTTTTGTACAAAGTTGCTTAGGCTGTATAAAAACGTTGTATTGTACATGATGGTCAGACGTCGAGTGTTGGTTTGCATTAGTTGTTTGGTGGACAGTCTGGGAAGGCAGACACCAACCTCAGCAGGAAGTAGTCTGTCTTAACTGGAGCCGTGCATACTGCTCGGGAGCGGATGGACCTTGAACAAGTACTCAAAATAACTGTACATGATTCCTCAGGTTCGATGTGGAGCATTTCACCGCTGGCGAACAAGCTTTATTCTTTACACGTGTATTTCAGAAGGTATTCTGGCGTAGTTGGGTGGTCACACCCAAGCATGGCAGTCTGTGGTTGCCTAACCATGCATATTGATTAGATTGGTCTCAAGTCAAACAAGAGAACCAAATTAAAAACAGTGCTCAGAATGTGTGGGCGCAGAGCCAAACCACAGGGGGGGTTATCTGCATATAAGCCATCCTACCCTTGATACTGTTGCATTCAAACTTGCCTTAACTACTTTGCTGACCCATGTTGACCAGAAACATGAAGGAATTCATGCACGGGGAAGGAATGCAAAGCAACAAAATGGATATATTTTGATGAAACCCCTTTATAATTACTCACATTTTGATTAGTGACTTATAATATAATTTGTCTCAGTAACTGCAGCTGATTTACAATGATTTACAATTTACCGTACTCGCAAAAAGATGGAGTTTTCAGGTGGAATTTTGGAAAATGGAAAATGTTCAAGCTACAGTGATATTATATCATGAAAGTAGGGCCTTGAAGAAGGAGCATGGAATGGTACAGTTTATTGAAACAAAAGCTAACGACAGTGCTACATCACAAAATGTCAGTCTCTCAGTAACTTGTCAATTGTTAGGTGTCGTCTTGGTCAAAATGTCAAGAGCATGAAGAAGAGAACGGTTTAAATACAAATTGTCATTGAACCAGAACCTTTATTCGGTCGGTTCATGGATTAGGCAGGATCTTTAAATATAGATACATACATTTGTGCTTCCAAGTACATAGTTCATTGAGGTCACCAATAAATCTGTGTAGATTATACAAATGCACCTTCTGTGTACTTTGACAGGCATTTTACTTTGCATTAGCTACAGTTTTTGCATTTTCGGATGTGAAACTCTACGGGCTGATCGGTTGGTGCGACATTAAGCCCAGAGCATCAAACCAAGGTTCCAGAGTGTGTGACATAAAAGCAACACAAGCCTCAGCAAGGTGTGCAAAAATAAAAGCTGCCCTCAAACGTATGGAGCCCCGGTGCAGGAGGGTGTATTGATTTCACATTAAGAGTGCCGAGACGGGTTCCACGCTATCAAAGTAATTCACTGATCTGGATCTCAAAGACAAGCTCAGCTATTGGCTTTCTGCCATTTCCCATCCTGTTCAGCAGAATCTATGAACATCAGCTGAGCGTGCGACGTATGGCGGGCTAAGCGGCAACATTGATTCCAGTGTGGTTTTTGTGTGTAAATTTGTCACGGCCGATCACAAGGGAGGAGAAATGAGGTGGGTGGGGTCAGGTGAAGGGAGCTAACAATAGTGCAAAGAGGGAATTCCCACTGGAGCAATGAAGGCCAGATTCAACCAACACCGTGACCGTTTGCATTGACTTGCTGTCGTCCCCGCTACAACGTGCATGTATGCCGTCTCTTTACGGTGACACGTGTACGCTAGAATAAGCATTACACGTCTCAGAACTTTAAATACCTGATTTAATTAACACGTTATTAGCTAATTAGTGCATGTTGATTAATGCTCTATTAATTCTCCTCAGACCCAATTGAATTCTCAATGGCTGCACTGGACGTTTAAGTAGCAAATGGTGTAATTAGTAGTCCAGGCTCCGGTGGCTCTGCAGCTGTGCAGAGGTAAAATAAAATCCAACCCAAATTAGTTTTTTTTTCGTTTGTTTTGCTTATTTCATTTTCTTATTATAGTGCATTAACTTTGCATCAGTTCAAATGTTGGTATGTGCAACAAAAAGCGCTCATTTTGCAGAATGGTTATCTTTATAGATCGATATTATTTCTGTTATCGTCAGCAGAAATGAAATGTTACATTTTACTCTTTATATTCTGTTGGACAATTCAATCTGTAGCACCTATCATGCTGAAATGTGGGTTTTAAATGAAAATCTACCTTTTCTGACAGCTTTGCAGTAGCAGTGGAGAAGAGAATATGAATATAATATTGCCATCTGAAAGTTTGTAGTACAAGCAAGGGGGTGTGTGTGTGTGTGTGTGTGTGTGTGTGTGTGTGTGTGTGTGTGAGAGACAGCTTTGTACAGCTGCCGACCCTTAGAGAGGCGTGCTGGGGGCAGCATGAGCCTCCAGTGCATCTATCATCATGCTGACAGCACTGCTGTCCCCACACACTGTTCAAAGTGAGATCTTCAGTATGGCTGCTTAGCAAATAATTGATGGGGTGCTTCCTGGTTTTTAAGGAGAGGAGTAGTTAGACAGCAGTCCAGCCACAACGAGCACATTTAATGTGACGCGTGAATCACTCTTTCAGGACCCATAAAGTCAACTAGAATAACAAAGCCCCCAGCTCCCGTTTTGGTCCTTTTTCGGAGTTTTCCACTTACCGGCAGAGTTGCTCTTCTTTATGTTAAACAATGATTCTTGCCCCAGAATCCCTGGTGTTCAAGCAACTGTCCCACTGTGCCTGTGAATATCATTAGAAAGTATTCGCCACGCTAACCCCACCCCCTCAGACGTTTTCACTGTTTTTGTTTTTGCCACAATGAATCATGGGCAGTGTAATTTGGCTTTTTACACTTATACACAGAACCAAACAGACCTCTACTAAGTAATTTGAAGTCAGACTCTTTGAATAGCGCTGGCAGCCGAGCAGAGTTTTTCGCTTCTGAAGGTTTTTGAGTGAAGCTCGCCCCTCGATAGTTTCCATTATTTCTGCTTGATTAGATTTGTTTCTTCTTACTTATTGTCATTTGTTAATGGCTAATACCTGAAAGGCCACGCACAGCCTGGCAGAGCGCAGCTACGGCTAATGGAGTGTAGCCTAGCAGGGAGAAGTACGGCTTGGCAGAGATATGGTCAAACTTAAGTTGCATATTGTAAGAGGACGTTCCTTTTGCAGATCAGCAGCTGCTGTGGCTGCATGTGACTTTACGATGATTTTACATTATAGCTTTAAGTTAACAAAGATTAGCCAAGATTTTGTGGGATGCTAATGAGTTGAACATCTCATTAAACGACATTTAGCCTACAAAAACAGTTGTCATAGTTTTCACCGCTAAGAAAATTGGTAGATCTCAACTAGTCGTAAGTTGCAACATGCAGGACCACAAAGTTCTTTGTGTTCCTTTCCCCAAAAAACAAAAAAAGGAACCCTTTTCGCCAGACATTTGTACTGACAGAACATAGTGAACAGTGAAGTGTGATGCCTGCAACGTCTGTGTGCTGTCTTTCCACTTCCTGTTATTGTCCAGCATGTTTGAATGGCGTCTGGAGCCCACTGCACCTTCCCAGCAGATGGACAGCAAATATGGCCTCTGATTTATCTGGCCACTGATTAACTGTGAGAAAACAACACTCCAGCAAATGTGTATGTGTATGTGTGTGGTGGGTGGCGGTGGTGGGGAGGACGCTAATATATTCATGAAAATGTATTCATAAAAAATAATTGTGATCGAAACCCCTCCGTGGCTCAGAGGATGAGTCAATAAAAAGCAGGCGAAATTGACAGGCGCCTGTTATATGGACAGCACTTGCAATAGCAGATGGGGGGGCAGAGGGATGGACAGTGCACGGGCGCCTGATCACACCAAAGTGGGTGAGTGTTAAAATGTTACGCAACCAGCTTTTATTTCCTTCCCTTGCACTGCTTCATCATGCATGATTATTCTTTGGTGAGAGGAAGATTTTGTTAAATCGCTTTTCAGGATGCTGCAGTTTGGATCTTAACACCTTCCGTTGTTGTTTGCTTGTAATCTGGAGCCGCCAGTTAATCCGAGGTGACTCCGCTCACACGTGTCGACACGTGTAACAACTGTACACATGTGTAACCTGTCATAGGTTTAGAATTGAAGAGGAGTTTGCCATCGCTTCCCTTCACAAAGTTCCTTTTTGTTTCCAGTCATCAGACTTCGGCTCCCTGGTTGTGTGACTGTTTAGCTGCGAGCTGGACAACATTCAGACATAGATGAATGTCAGCCATTATCGCGGGTGGCCATTTGTGCTGGTATTTGACTCACTAATGATCGTCTTCCAGGCGGGGTTCATCAGCTTCAATGCCGAAACACACACACACACACACACACACACAGATTTAAACTTGGAGCTAATTTGTCCCTCTAGTTTATTGTGTCACCATAACAATCGGCTCATCCACCCAAACGCTTTTGCCTTTTATAGCACTCAGTCCGTATACGTGTTTGGCAGGTACGAAATCCGTCCTGGTGGACTTTTGGCCAGGTCAGACCCCCTGCTGGTCCATGGCAGCCTTATGTGTTAGCAGGCCCACCTGGACACAGCACCTGCTTTTATCAGTGGACATGGCAGCGTAATGGGTGTTGGGAGGCGGGTGTGTGTTTATTTGTGTGAGCTGCACAATGACTGCACAACCACAAACGTTTGATTATTCCTAAACTTTAGACTTAAAAAAACAATGTCACAGCTTGTGTTGGTTGAATGAAGCCAAATAAAGTCTTTTTTGAACGTGATACTTCAGTTAGTATAGTTGTTCTACAAAGGAAAAGAAAAGAAACAAAGAAAATCTCTTCAAATGTCAGTGACCCACAGAGTTATCAAACTTTACTGAGGTGGTTTTCAGTTCAAACTCCTCAATACAGTATTAACAGCTACCCATGTAAAACATTAGAATCGTTTTGAGTTTTGGTACTGACAATGGACCAGTGGCTGAACACTGGAAAACCCAGAACTCCAGCAGGCTAAGCATATAGCATCATAACGTAGAGCTAGTTCAGAGCGACTGAGCAACTCTAACTATAAGCTTCATCGGAGAGGAAGGTTTAAGCCTAGTCTTAAAAATAGAGAGGGTCTCAGCTTGCAGAATCTAAACTGGGAGCTGGTTCCGCAGGAGAGAAGCTTGATAATTAAAAGTCTCTGTCTCCCATTCTACCATTGGAAATTCTGGGAAGGTCTGGACTCAAAGTTGTCTCATCGGACGACATGGTACTATGAGGTCTTTCAGATACTTTCAAAAAGTTTGATTATGTGAAACTTTGATTGTAATTTTTTTTTATGGATATGTACATTAGTATTTAGTCTTTGGGTTGTTCAACATAGTTATACCACTGCTTCTGACAGTAAATCACTATGTTACCACGTGTGACCATCAAACACTGGAGTGAGGGGAGCATGTGGGGGCACAGACAGGGAGAGAGAGAGAGTTGGCAGCGTTTGTCTGAGCCCTTGAGTAAGGTCAGCTCGCTCGCCCCACTCCAAAATATCCCTGTGAGAGACGGGGGTGGAGGGGGGGGAGTACATTATACCTAATGATGCCTCGCCAAGAGTTGCTGAGTGTTGGGCACTGGGTGAGAGAACATGGGGGAGATATATAGCCAGGACCCAGGAGGTGAGAGAGAGTTGGGGAGGGGCTGATGAGAGGAGGAAGAACTGGCGTGAGGACTGTTCTGTGGAAGTCTGGATTTAATAGCCCACCATATTGACTGAATATGGCTTTAATTTTTTTTTTTTTTTTATGTGAGGTTCCTGCCAGTGAGAATGTTCATGTCTCTAAGTTTCATAATCATGTTGAAAGTCTTTCACTGATCAGTCCCTCCAAGTTTTTGGGAAGGTTTTTGTCATTGTTGTGGCCTAAAATGCCTGATCTTGCAACAGCTTTTCCAAAAAACTGCGCTGCATGTTACAATGTTTATATGAGGTTTCGTGTTGCGAGGTTGCGCCGAATTAAAGGGGGATTGGGCGAATTATTGTCGTTGTGATCGCAACAACACTCATTTCTGGACGGGACTAACTGAATGTGAGCACAGATGTGAAGTGGAAGTTTTCCATCATATGAAATAGTTTTTTATGTTGAAAGTATGATGGCTCACAGTGCGATGTCTGACTGTTTGAAACACTGTCTAATAATGTCACGCTGTTTCCTTGTTTGCTCCTAACACACATCATCACTCCTACGTGCGTTAGAGAGTTTTGTCACTTCTAACTAAACTTATGTTTTTTTTAGCCATTTACTGAAATGACTAATGCTGATGTTTCTGTGTGGAGAACGGTCTGTACACACACACACACACACACTCACACACACACACATAGCTCTGCAGCACTTCCACACAATGGAGATACATGAACAAATGTGAATATTTAATATTTAAGTGTTGATATTAATTATTCATGTAACTGGCACTTTGCAAATGGATTAAATTAATTATGTTGATAGAATTAGACTAGATTTGGAGGTAATATAATAATGTTTGTATTATATTTTCTGTAATGGATTCAGAGCCATCTCCTATTAATTGGATTGATGACAGTTCAAAGCCACCAGGGTCATTTGTGCATCATCAAGGCTCTACATTAGTCAAGTTGGATGAACTCGTCTAAGAGGAGATGCTGCATTGAGGCTCCTGCTACTGTCGTTTAACTTGACGCTGTAACCAAAGTATGACACATTTTTAAACAAACAACATGAGATACAGTGGAAGATAATCTTCATTAATCCCTAATTAAAACCATAGACTCCTTATCACTGTACATTCTGGCATGTGTCATTATATTGTATTCAACAGTCATTTTGCAGGAACAATCTGACCAGTGTGGATCTTCAATCAGCAAACAAACTGCCTTAAAATTTGTCTAAAAACTGTCTATCATGTATCGTTCATGTCACATTATGTTTTACTTACCAGTTCCACCAGACTATCAGATAGGTGCAGGGACTTTGCCATAAGACTAGAAACAGAGTGAAAGAATTTTACGTGAGATTTACATCTGATAAAATCTGACTTTTAGAATAATATTATGAAACCATATTGGAAACACTACTTTATACTTTTCGGTTATTTTATCTGCACATTAAATGATCAAATCTTTGCATAATTTAGATGATTGATTATCACTTTACCTGTTACCGTTATCCCAACAAAAAAGATACGGCGGCAGCAAGTGCAGCAAACCAAACTGCTGAGAGTAATGCTGATAGCAAAAGGACACAGTAGGATGTGTACATTGGTGTGATGTCATCTGCACTTCCTGTATGGATTTGTTTTAGTTTTTCCTTTTATTGTAACGTGTGTAATCACATTGAATATAAATACTTCGTTAATGCACGGCATATTTCTTCAGTCCAGTTTGTCCATTAACGTGTGTTTACTTTTCAGAATATACTGTGTAAAAGTACTTTTACTAAAATTCTTTCTCCATAGTGTTTTAGGCATTTTTGAAACCAAACTACACAAATCATTTAACTTTTATTAACAGACATGAAGGTTTATTTGAAGTCAGTCCTTGAATCTACATAAAACAATAAATTACAGTATATACTGTAGTTTTAAACGTTCAGAAAGTGCCATCGATCTGCAGCTACAGTCTAAAGACATCAGCACTTAAAAACAATCATCTGTTAAACTCCAGTTTCGAGTGGTGCTTTCCCTCCTTCCAGCCCCGTGCCAACACACTCCCTTTTAAGATCATATTACATTTGCTGAGGCCCGTGTATAAATTTTCCCTGCGTCTCATCATGGTCCCCCACTCAGTATGGCCTCTCCTCTGACTGATATTGGCTCATCATACTTAATCTAGGGTGAAATTTCCTACTCTGTGCTAAATGACTTGCAGCCTTCATGAGAGAGAAGATATTTATTTTTCTCAGGGCTAATGACCTGTCCCCCAGACCCACCCACTGATGGTTATTTACTAGGGCCCAGATGCTTGGGCTCAAAATGAGTGGTAATGTCAGCGGGCGCCATCCTTCATCGGGCTGCCCCTGATTGAATCCGAGTGATCCCATTGACATTGACTCTGTGACTTTTAAGGCCATTACCTTCCACCGCCCACGATGATCACCTCATCATCGCTTCCGAGCTGACAGCTGATTAGCAACAAATTACTGACAGGAGAAGGTTCTGACACTGGGTGCAAGAGGTTGGAGACTGTGTGTGTGTGTGTGTGTGTGTGCACGCGGGGTGAAGGGGGGTGGGGTTTGCTAAGGAGTCTGTGGTTTCCTTCTCCTCATCACACACACATACACTCACAGTAACAGCCCTGTCTCCATGCAGCACTGCTCTCACTGCTAAACTCAGTGTAATGTAATAAGTGTGAAGGGAAAACCTTCCTGCAACAGGGACACGAACAGCTGCTGCTCATTGGTGCAGAGGGGTGCGCTTCATTTCTATTGCATTTGTTCGGGAAAGTAGACTGGTGAGCATCTCAACAGTGGAAACAAATATCTCCGTAGAGTTTTACACCCTCTGGGGTTACATATTTTTCCTCTTCAAACATTTTGTAATTCAATTTAAAGCTCTTTTCGCTTTTCATGACGTTAGAAATGGCCGCTGAAGTCACAATTATGAAGTGGGGTGATTAACACACTTGTAGCTTCCTTGAACCAAAGTTGCACGTCGTCATGCTTCTTTATAAAGACATACTGATTTTATTTTTTAACTTAGTGTGCGTTTGGAATGAGAAAAGCTATGAGCGGTTGGAGAAATCTGCAAAGCAGACATTATTTATTTAAAACTTTTCCTAACCGTAGTTACAGCTTTACCAAAGGGAACAAATAAAAAGAGGAATCATACTGGCACTGTTTGGCTTTGGCTTTTATTTTCCTACTGTAAACGAGAAAGCGAGAAAATGTAACTTGCAGAACAAGTGCCAATCACTCAATAATTGGACAATGGATTTGCCTTTATTTCCCAAAATGTACTGAATGGCACTACCTGCTTAAATAAAGACTATTCTTGACATTTTAACTAACAGCCTGTCATTGCTGGACAGCTGTTTCATGTCACAGCAACAATATTCTGAATTAATGCCTTCAAGAAGTCTCCAAAAAAATGCTCCAGCCGGTCACTTCCTCCTGAGGCACAAACAAATCTCCCTCGCCTCCTGGAGGAGCATCTGTCTGGGCCTTCAGCCCTCACGGACCAGACAAGATGGCGGAAGATGAGCAGGGAGATGCTCCATTTGCTGCCAACAGGATCCATTTTTAATGCTTGGGGACAATTTAAAGCCCCCCCTTAATTACACAAAGGCCCCAGTGTACCAGGAGTCATGGATGGAGCAAGTGGGAAGTGTTTTAGGGCTCTGTGGCCTCATAGGTGCTTTGGTTTTGGTCTGGGGACCCCAGTGAGATGTTTGAGTCGGCGGCTGACCTCTTCACCGTGGGTTCTTTAAAAAGTTAAAAGGCCCAGAAGTACCAAACTGGAGGATGACATGGTTTCCGCTTGTGTCTCGCAGGGACAGACGTAGGACTGAACTGGCTGGAAAAAGCACTTAACTTCAGCAAGATGAGGAGGCCTGGACATAATAACACGGCAGATTCTTTACCTCTCACGTGCGCGTTTGAAGGGGAGATTAAGGTGCAGGGAAGCTGTATATAACACCAGTGACCAGCTGAAAATTGGGACTCTTCTTTTTATGATATTATTAATAGAATCTTACAGATTGTTAAATTGTTCGCTTTTGTTATGTTATTCCCACCTAAAGCATGGATTTATTAATAAATGGATCCAACAGGCACCGGTCTGGGAGTCCATGAGTTCAGTGAGACCAAGGGCTACAGTCTCTATATTAAGGGAATTTTAAAGCAATAATTCTCGTATGACATCACAGAGCTGAGTAAATAACCTGAGTCTTATAACCCGTCTACGCCCTAATGTGCCGTAAAGCTGCAGTGCTTTGCTGTGTCCCCCGATCTCACACATGAACAAAACAACCCTTATGTTTCAAAATGTCTGCCTCATCGTAACGCAGTTATTCAGAGTATTTCAATGTGATAGTAAATGTTTTTACAGCAGCTGAAAGACCTTTTAGTGAAGCATCATGTTTGATGCCACACGCCGTCTTCTGTCTTTGCCTGCTCCCTCCCCTCAGCCTGTAGCTCGACTCTGCCCATCGTCATGCATCATGGTAGCTGTTTGATCAGCGGGAGCGGGGGTGGAGGTCCGGGCTCAGGTCCGGTCTTTTTCGTCTCTGTCCTCTGAGAACATCCGAGCATTTAAGACGGTGATGAAGCCTTCCCCCTCTCTGGTGGATTGGGTCACATTGGGTTGTCTCTCACTTAGCCCGGCTGACTCTCTCCTCTCTGTCTCACTCTTTGTTTGTCTGTCAGGATGGCAGATGACAGCATGGGTCCACTGAGGGGGGGAGGGGGGGGGCCACCGGCACCCGGTGAAGCTCCATTTGCTGCCCTCTGTGGAGAACCCCCCCCCCCCCCCCCCCCCCCCCCCCCCGCCAACAGCAGCTGTATTTCAAAACCATCGCACTGCTGTCACTACAGAGACGCCGACAACAAGGCAAGGCCTGTCCCATAAAACATCAAAAGCATCCACTGCAATGAAAACACAAGTGAGGGGGGGACCTTGTCAATCTTCACAAGCCTTCTTTCAAGTGACTGTAGCCCACCACCACTACATGCAGCTTCCCCACTATTCATTCATTTTTCATGCTGTGCAAGTCAGTGATCCAAAATGTGCCATCTATTCTGCAGCTGACGTGCCCGAACGTCTGAGTTACCATTTAATGCTGCGAATAATGGAGCTGTCTGTGAAAAGTTTTACGATATGAAAACACGTTAAGAGCCTCGGTGAGGAACAGACAATAACATTCAGAGGCTTTTTTACATGGTAATATTTCAGCAGCATGTCCTTGTATTTCTAAACATCTTTCATCTTTGATCGCTGTGTCAAACATTTGAAACTTATTTTAAACTCTTTGACGTGGTAACAAGGTGACTCCAGCAAGACTTTAGGGTGGGATTATACTTCTTGTTCGATAAACATAAATGTCCACGCGGGCCTACGTGGAAAAGGGAATTATGCGTAACCAAAGGCCACAGAGGCCCCGAAATGCACATCTCCCAAATCTCCCAACGGCGTCGTGTGGAGATGTGCGTAGAACATAATGATTGGATGTCGGGAGTTGGGGACATGTACAACTACCGCGCAAATATAAAAGAAGAACGTGTGAACGTATCCTGCCTCGACGTTTACGCGTATCGACGGAGAAGCATAATTCTGCCTTAAGTTGTTAAAACAGCTTAACAGCCAAACCAAAACCTACATGCAGATGTCACAGCTTTCATTTAGAGTTTTTTTTTTTTTTTTAGAACGTTTTGGTCGTGTTCAAACTGAGATATTCTCTTTTCGTAGATTGCTCATCAGAAAAGTTGTTTGTTGGAATGCTGAAAACAGCTTATCCAATGTTTGTCTTTATTTGGCGAGTGAACTCGGTGCTTTAGCCCTTTCTGTCTAGTAAAGTCAGAATGGCCGTGACAACCATCAGCACTACATTCACAGATCAATAACCCTCAAATCAAGTCTTTACCCTATGAAACTGGCCTGTGAAGAACCCACGACTATCCAAAATATCCCCTCACAGAGATAGCAGCACAGGAACGCACCCGCCACCCCCCGCAGAGATGAATCCTGTATGCATTATGTCCAGACTGACACGCCAAGAGGCCGTAGATTAACTGCTCCCCCCTCTCCAGACTTCCCTTTTATCCCCTCCGTTCCAGGGGCCACGCTCATTTACATAAACAGATAATCCTTGATAAAAATTTCCATTAGACAAAGGTGAAATGGATCAGTTTCTGCTGCCAAGATAAATCTCACGTTTTACACCGACAGGGTCATTACACAAGCCACATTTCAGGAATAATGTATTTAAAAAGTCTGCCGATAGCGGGCCATTTCCCGCTTTCCAATTACCTTTAAGAAAAGCTTATTCTGTGGACAATAAAGCACATTACGGCACAATATGATACAGTCCATAAAGATCAGTGTGTTTGATGAGAGGTTAGCGAAAGCTCAGCATATTTCGATGGGGGTGTCACAACCCCATGGTTATCACTGACACCTCGCTGTGCTTGCCATGCAAATGTCCTATTACGCCCAGTCCAAATAGATTAAGAGGCCTGTTCAGAAATAAACAGTTTTTTCCCCCTCACTGCAGTGAAGGTGGGACAAGAGAACGATTGGGGGGGGGGGGGATTGACAGCACAGAGAGGTGCTGCCACCAGTTCGGGGCAGAGGAAGAAGGGGAAAAACTCATTAGTTCAATTCCACCCCAATTCGCCGCCCTGCCTTTAACCTTGAGATGTCCACACCCCTCCATGTCCCGCCCACTCTGAATCCCCCACCTGCCCTCACCCTCACCTCCCTCCCCATATTTTAGGTGACTCACACTGCAGGGCTTGGGTGGGTAAGGAGTCGTGGGGGGGGGGGAATGCAGCATGTTGATGTGCATCGAAACAAGCCGAGTTTAAAGCTTCACTCTTTGTAAACCGGCTGAAAAGTTGCCAACCGCATCTGATGGTGTTCATCAGCGGAAGTCACATGACCTCCTGTTATTACATCAACTGAACCATGTCCATGGCAACGCAGCAGCTTTCATTTACTGTGAACTGTGTAAAAATGTGGCTGAAAGATTTGGACAAACTAAAGCTGAAATATTCTTAATGCTCTGGGATATATTGTTATTTTTGTCAGTAAGAAAAGGATAAAGACCCCCACCACCCCCCTCCCCCCCAAGACTAAAAGAGTAACAAACCCACCAAACATGTATAATATTTTGTGTCTTTTGTGAAGCCTTTTTTCTTTTTTCTTTCAGTTTCTGGTTGTTTGGCCTTTGTTTCTCGTCTTTAGTCATGTTCTTTTGTGGCTTTGCTTATTTTTTGTTCTTTTAGACTTTTTTTTTTTTTTTTTTTTTTTGGTAAATTTTGTTTGGGTTTGGAAAATTTCTGCCCTCTGGGATGGATTTTTGTCTTTTTCATTTATTAAATATGTCCTTTACAGCTGGTCTTATGTCACTTTTTGGGTTGTTATTCCACTAATTGTGATCTTTTTGTGTCTATTTTTGGCTGGTGGTGAGATAAGTCTGAATTTTGCCTGGTTCAACCATTTAGCAAGTGTTTTCCACAGGCACCTTTTTATCTAACTATGTTTTTTGTCAGTAGTTACTGACTACGTGTGTAATTAATTCGCACAAGAAAGAAAAATCCACCAAAATAAGTAAATACACGTAGAGCTTTTACAGTACAGGAGCAGCGTGTCTGAGAGTTCACAACACAAGCTATGTTATTATAATGCTGATTTATCCAAAATGAGTTATTTCTGATCCACTTCTCTGCTGAAACCAAAAATGGAAACAAGGCTGCAACAGAAACAAGAAGTTAGGTCCAATTATGACGTTACTGGGTTTAATTATTGTTCACTATCTGTATATATTAGTAAGTCATAGTTTACATCCTGGTATAAAGTACAAAATCAAAGTCACAAATTTGGAATGGATCACGGAGGGATGAATGCAGCCATAGTGCCTGAAACAGATCCACTGAGACCAGTCCTGGGGTGACAAGTTGAGCTCTAACCACTCCCACTGTGTCCCTGTCTTCCTCTCCACGATAGAGACAGAACAACCCTTGTGCTGTGAACACAGTGTCACTCTTTTGTCCTGGCTGCTCTGCTGGCAGGAAAACTCCTTTCTGCCTCCAAGAGAGGAGGTAGGTTCACTTTTGTGTTATTCATTTTTGCATTAAGACGAGCTTTAATTTCATTTTTCTCGGTGGCAGCAGGTGCTGTGGACTCACAGGGTCAAGATGCCTGCAGAGATGAGAGGAAACAAAAGGAATCTTCAGCAGAGATCGTATCTCCACCTCCCCCCCCCACCACCACCACTAACGTCAGTAGACATGAAACCCATTATCCTGATGGGATCAGGCAGCATCCATCTTAATACTGGATTGCATATGATGACAATGATGACCCTCAGAGCAACATGCCACCACCTCGATAGTTTGCTGGCAGCAGGTCCGAAGTGGATCCCATGAGAGAATTTTTTATTTTTTTTTTAATGCCCCTCTTACAAAAAGGCTCTACTTGTATTTCCGTCTAGTTTTTAATCCAAATGTGAATTATTTCTCCAGCAACATCTAATCTGCTTGTGTTTCTGTCCATCCATGCATCCATTTCCAGCGTCTGTGTGTCCCAATCCTGTCACTTCCTTAATCACACTCCAAATTATTGCCCTGATCTAATGCACTAACTTTTAATAAATCATAGAAGTGGAAACAGCCCCCGATTGTTATTTATTATTGGCCTGATGGAGGAGACAGTTTGGGGAGTCTCATACACTTAAGCTCATACAGGGAGTTGATGTCTCTATGGAGTAGCCAGACACAGATACCATAGCGCCACCTGCTGGCTTCAGCAGGAAGCAGACGCTTCATTTTCCTCTCAGTCTCATCTCTGATTCATTGCTCTGCAGCTGTGGGTCTTTGTTGTGAAGCAGCAAGTAACAACAACTGGGTTTAGTTAGTGATTTACTGTACGTGAGTCACCGAGCATTCGCTTAGTCTGGATGGAGCGAACGGTGTCTGTGTGCTTAGATTTATGAAACTAATCCCAAAAGGTGTCGCACTGAAACCAAAAATAAAGGGAATCCACCCAGCATGGTAGCTCTGAACCCGTTTTTTTATTACATGGCCTCAATTTTCTTCTCTCCCTTTGTTTCCTGTCTGCTCTTTCCAGTTAGTTTACGGAAAAACCAAATAATGATAATTACATGGTGGTAATTAAAAGAAAATTGAGAATTTATATTTTACATCTGAGACTATACAATTTACTTGGATAAAACTGACTATTTGGAATTTTCTTGTTATACTTGCATGTTTTTTTAATTTTCACAGCAGCTCCAGAATTTAACTCACGAAGTGCAAAAAGAAAGAAAAACATGACTTTCACAATCAACTTTTAAATGCACAAAATTTCAAATGCCTGCTGGTTTTGTTTCAAATGATGAATGATTTAGTAAATCACATAAGTGAGGAGGTGGACATTTTCAAAAGCAAATGAGCAGAATTATGCTGAATATAAATTCTAATGACGGTAATACGCGGCATTATGTTCAGTGTGGCCACACACTGTACAGTCAGCGTCTCCTCCTCGCTGACAGACAGATGAGATTCATCTGTTTAATGCTGTTTTCTCTGAAGCAGCTCGTGTTCAGTCGGCGGCCTTCTGCTGCTGCACAGCAGGCACAGAGTGACCTCCACAGGCCGCACACCGAACTGCAGCCTGACGTCCGTCACGGGCTGCTCATTATTGATTTCCAGCAGCAGCCCAAGCTCATTTATTTTCACTTACTGCAGCAACAGAACTGCAAGAATCTAACATTTGTGTATTTAATGGACAAGATGAAACGGCGCTGACACGTCAGACAAGTTTCTCTGTTTGACATGATCCATCAGTTTCAGTTTATTTTTAAGTTGGATTGATGCAGCAGTTACTGTCCACAAGTGTGATACATGTCTGTGAAGAGGCTGCTGTTTAGAGGCCACACTCAGAAAGTTACATTCTCACAATCATACAAAAAAAATCCACATTAATTGATCTCTTCAGCAGATGGCTTATTTAAAACCCGTACTCTCACATACTCTCACAAATCTTCTTATGTTGGCTAAAAAAATCTCCAGAATGAAAACCCTGATAGCTTGATGGAGGCTTGATCCTGAAACATGCAGCAATACACTGATTTGCTGATTGGCCTTAACTGACTGATATGTTGAGCAACAGCAATTCCACCAATCATGAGTAAATCTTTTATTAATCTGCTGGATTTGATCATAACGACGCATTTTAGAGTATAAATAATTAAACCTACTGAACCATGAGGGCTGCAGCCAGGATTTTAAAGAGTCTAAATTCTCGCGGAGCTCCGGCACATATCCAGACAGTGTTATAGTATGATTCAGTCTTTTATTTATTCATTAAACTTTTTGTCGTTTCTATAAAAAGGTGTTGGGGATTGAGATGTTTTAGGGCAGTGTTGCACACCTCGTAGTTTGATGTTACAGTGTGCGAGAGCATTTTCTAAAGTTCTTTATAATGAAGTCAGTCAGTATATCAGTATTAACAGGCTGCTTGCCTGCATCCCCTCATGTCCCAAGTACTGGACACTGGCTTCATTTGAAAACTGTCTGGAAAAATGAAGATTATTTTTCACTGATGGAGAAAGCTGTTGTTCCTCATGTCTAATCACCTCATTCTGTTTCATTTCTCCCTGCAGACTGATCCAAGTGGCTGCTGCACCATCATACACATCTCTGCAAACCAACAAGCGTCTTGTGACCTGAGGTAAAGTCTGAAAACCAAAAAAAAAAAAAAAAAAAAAAAATCTTCCTAAATTTGTTTTAGGTAAGTTTTTATAAAAGCTGAAGAAGCAGATGAGTACATGTAACAATCATAAAAATATTTGTCTCGTTATGAAAATACACAATTACATAATGTTTCACCTAAATCTTTTTGCTAAACTTAAGAAAACCAATCTACCTCCCGTGTAGCTCCGTAGAAAGAGGATAACTGCGACAGCGCATATGCACGTCTAATCTGCAGTGAGTGTTAGGCTTATTTTGGTATTGTTCCGGAAAAAATAAAGTACATACATACTCTGTATGTCAAAAAGCTTAGAAGGTTTGTCTGAGTGATCAGGTTGGGCTTACTATTTCTGATCCATTAAGGATTACGAGCAAGTTTGGTCCAGCTGCAAAAAGTACAACATGTTGCCGCAGTTGTTGCTGTTCGAGGACATTAATCTTATTCCCAGCAGCAGCTAAATGTCCTCAAACAACCACAACAATGGTCTTCTCCTTAATCCCTCCGCTGTTGTAAAAATTTGTTTTAGCTTTTTTTTTTTTCTTGTAATTCCATCAGGAATTACAAGACAAGGAACCAGATGTATCTTTTAAGACTTAAAAAAAGTAAAATGATGCACAGAGATTAGAACTAATGCTTTTCAATATTATACAGATGAAACTCCCCCCTCTCCAAAAAAAAACAAAACAAAAAAAAAAAGAACAAGGAGGCTGAGCAACTATGTCATTTCATTCTCCGAAAGAGCTCAGTGGCCCAGATGTTGAGAGCACAGATTCAGCCTGGACTATTTGTTGATGCAACATGATATTTTTTAAATTGTAATGTACTGCACTGCATATAGTCTCCAAACCAAAACATTTAATGATTTGCACTAAATGTTTGTTTTACCATAGACACTTCTTGGTTAATTGCAGCTTGGTTTATATTTAATATGCTTGTTATTAGATTATCTATGTGGACAAGACACCTTAATCAACATGGACATCTTGGGAAACATCAGCGTAAATGTGTTGGGATTAGCTCAGCAGCTAATTTGCACCCGTAGTGACAACATAACTAAAAACAGACCGCGTGGATGAAGCTATTCAGAAGAATACTTTACCAAAATAGTGCTGTTAAACAATATATATTTAAACACGGGCTGAATCCCTAATTTATTCTGTCCGTCTTTGTAGCTCCGTTTAAGGGAAACGAGGCAACTGTTTAGACACCGGCTTTTTTACAAAGACTTTGCATGTGAACAGATGGCCATTTTTCTCACTTCACATTTCTACTAAACTATCCATACAGTCCTGCATAAATACAGATAATCGAAGTTGTGAAATAATAAGGTTTTGCATAGAAACAGGGTTAGAACTTTATCAGCTAAATTCCCCATCAACGCATGTCGGAAGCTGCAGCAGGAACATGCAATTGCAAAAATAATGCTTATTTCCGAGTATTTAATAAGGTTTGTTTTACCATCTTCATCACCTCCCATTGTTGTGCTGAGAACTGAGCTTGATGCCTTTGAGAGGCTTTGTTCTTGGCCATTTTTAGGTGATTTGTGTTTGTGAAATGATGATACTTGGGTGAAATTCTATCCTAAGCCTGTTTCAGACATGAACTGTAGAGAATGTCAGGAGGAGCAGGGCCTGACACTGTCTGGAGTTTCCCTTTCAGACATGTAGCCGACATCGGGAGATGGTCCCTGTGAGATGCTTTCTCACTTGTAAAGAAATACTCCGTGTAACTGGGCAAGGGCTGGTGCTTGGGCACTTGGAGCAGGGGGCGGAACATGACCCAAAAAAACAAAGCCGCAGAACTGACAGCGTTTGTCCTTGTAATCTGGCCGTACACCACCGAATCCCGTGCTGTTCCTCGTATTTGTATGATTCCCAGGGATTTTCACCTTTGGGTGTTTGTATTTGCCTGGTTTCGCGGCGGTCACCGGAAATGGACGTCACCAACACGCCCACTCCTTCTCCTCTGTTCTTAAATGAGCTCAGGTGGAGATAATCCAGACTTTGCACTAGGGAGCTGGCTGGTCGAACTCTGAATGACGTCAGGGCCGACAGACTTAGGTGTTTGCGTTCACCCGCACACCCACCACAGAGAAAGTCTGGAAAACGTCTGAATTCCAGGGGCTTTAGAGGCCTGGATTTAAGACCTGGACCATTATTTTTCAAATGTGTCCCTAAAACAATAGTCAGGTGCCCATTAGGACACTGAAACAGGTTTTACTTGCTTTAACTGTTTGTCATGTTAATACAGGCCTTTAAGAGGTCCCTCCAGAAGATGCTTCCTATTTAAGTAACAGGGGGAGCCAATATCCACAGCCCTCCATCTGTGCAGAAAAGGCATTCAAATAATTATCTGAAGACAATTTAAGGCTTTAACCCTCCAAATCAAGTTTTTCAAAGCTGCAAGATTCCCTCTTATTGTTACTTGCTCTCCACTGCAGCTCAAAAGGGAAACAGAGGGGGAAAACGTTTTAAGGAACATTGGGAGTTGAGCATCTTTTGTAGTGGCTCAGGCTGCTTATTAAGAGAGAATAGTTATAGCGAGACTTTGTTCATTGTTCAAATGGGCCTTTAACTATTATTTTAGGACAGAGAACCAGACTGACTGCAGTCTCCCTTTTCCTGATGCACCAGCTGCTCTCATATATATCACTTTATGTTTGTGTTTCATGCATGAAAATGTCATGAACAGGTTCTTTAGGCAGTGAAAAGAATCTTATTGGGTAACTTTACTTTGAGTCAACTACACGTTGTCTCTGCGCTGGGTGAGTAGGAACACGTTTAGTGTCCGCAATCAGGAGCAGAAATAAAGCAGATCTTCCAGGTTTTTTTGTAGTTTCCTAAAGAAGGGCCCCTGTTTTTAATGGCTTTCTCAGGTTGCTTCTTTTCAGGAACGTGTAAACAGAGTATTTTCACACTCCCTCCCTATGTTGCAGTCTGACTTCTCCCCCGGCTCTGTGGGAAGAGCAAAGAGCTGTCCCCGGCACTTTGTGTCAAGACCTGAAGCACAGTTGGCCTGAGACATCCAGACGTCCTCGATGTGAAGAGAGTGGGAGAGGAAGAGAAACTCTGTGTGACATAGAGGGAGGTGGCAGCGGAGGAGGAGGAGGAGGAAGGGGACTGGGGGAGGAAAAGGCGAGGCCCCATCAGACGTGTGCTGAGCTGCATCCAAGTGTCAGTGTCCCAAAATAGTGGCGAGCAATGACCAGACTGAAGACGCCCAGCAAACAACATCTCTCAGATCGAGTAAACATCGTCCAATACACAAGACGCAACAAACTGTGAAGCCTCCCTCTGTCTTCCGGTCTCGTTAATCAGAGCTGCAGAGACAGCAATCGGAGGGGACACTCGTCCTATTAGACGAGGCCGCAGCCGTCTCTCCTCTCCTTCCGACCGAGGCCCTCGCAAACACTTTGCATTCGAAAAAAAATGTTGACAAGCTCCCTCTGTGCGGTGCTGTGTGGACACAGAGGACGGAGTCTTGTCTTCAGCAGATGTCTTGTGGCGCCGACTATAAATAAAGCCAATGAGACCAGCCGGCCGCTGACGAGCACAAGCCGCCGCAAGGCCGTGTTAGCTTTGCAAAGGGCCTGTCTAGTCTTGGCACAGCAGGCGGGCTAACATTTGGAGGGCCCTGCATCGAAGCCTCTGATGCCTGTGAGCTTTGTGTACGGGGTTTGGGAAGGAAATAAAGATTCTAGCCCCAAGACGTGGTGCTTTTATCACAGTGGTTTTTCACGTATGGGCAGGTGGGACAGGAAACGGTGGAAGCTGAGGTGAACAAAAGAAGCCCGAAGCGCCCGAGGAAACAGAAACGTGGGGGCAGAGGAAAACGTGTCACGCATGCTTAATTCCTGCCCTGTGTGCTAACGTGTAGTCAATTTAGCATGCGTTTAACATCAGCAAGAAGAGCTACAGCATCAAATGCACGTACCATAACATAACGTGCCATTAAATGCAGTGCAACAGTCAGAGAGAGGACTGCGCCAGTGTAGCCTCGTGTATCATTGATGACCCTGACAATCCCAAAGGACATCGGTGGCCCGGAGGCCTGTCTGTCTCTATTTAAACCAGTCTAACTCTGCCTCGTTTGGAAAGGGGAGACTTTCACTTGCCAAGACAGTGTGGGCAGTCTCAATTAAGATGTAATGCAGTGCCACATTATTGCACGTTTCATGGTTGTAGACACATTCGCAGTTTCTTTGTGTTTTATGAAGGGAAATATCTCCACTTGCTCATGAAGTGAAATGCTCACGGTTTCTCTTTTTTTTTACACGCACAGAATGGACGATACGCAAATCGCCTCCTGCTTTTAGAAGAAACATTCAGAGTATGAGTAGGGGCACTTTAATTTCGTGTTCTGTTACACGCCGCCTAAGTGCACAATTACATCACGGCAAATTTCCCTGTGTCGAGTGTGACAGGAAAGTGGAGGACAGGAATCGAAGACAGATTCAGGAAAAAGGGCTGATGACACGTTGTCACAGTAAATCACTGAGGAGTCAGTGAGAAGGAAGGTGGTGGGGCAGGAGAAGTGCATGTGAGAGGAGGTGTGTCGTCTGTCATCAAAATGCCAAAGTCTGATCGGATTTTTCCTCCTCCTGCAGAAACGACTGCACTCCCAAAGCCAGTGTTGACCCACTTAACGCGTGTTTTTAATGGTAGATGAGACGCTAATATTGTGTGCACTGTAATTTTAGTGCAATTTCATGTTTGAGTGTCGAAAGCGGCACTAATGAAACCGAGCAAGTCAACCTCAGTGGTTAAATCACTGTGCGAAACGCTTCAGGAGACTGAAGCCGCAATGAAAGGACCACACACGTAATCTGATGGACACAGATGCTGCTTCCTAAACAAAGCCATTGAACTACCGTAAAGGAGAAATTGTCCAACTTCCCTCTTTAGACCTTGGGAAATACACTTACTGTATTTCATTTCTCGCTCAGAGTTGGACGAGGAGACGTGCTAGGACTGAAGCTGAAGCCAAGGAGTCTAATAACTTAGCTTAAAGCCAAGCAGCAGGGGGGAAGAGACTTGTCCTGGCTCTGCCTCAAGTTAAAATATGTATATGCCTAACAGCATCTACAAGTCACAAATTAACACGACGTGTTTTATTTGTTCTTTCAGCAAACACAATTGTAAGTGCTGTTAATGACGTTAAAGTACTACGGAGGTAAATGAGCCTTAAGCAAACTCTGGTACGATGAATGGCATCTTCAGGTTTAATGTGCAGGACCCCCAACAAATATAAATGTAAAAATAATGTTAAAGATCAGAAGATTGAATCGTGTCCACTGGACTTTCTTCTTGGTTAAACTATGAGTTCAGCTGACATGATTCAATGTTGTGGTAACCAAACCTGGATGAATGAGAATCTTCACTGACATAATGTTAAAGAGGTGCAGCACAGAAGCACTAGGACAATGGATAAACCGATCAATGTTTATGGATATTTTTTTTTTTTAAATGGACAGAAGCAGACCAGCTCTTTACCTGCTTCTAGTCTTGAAGCTAATCTCGTATAACTACATCCTGAAGTTCTTGCAAGCACGACATTCAAAATCAGTCTATTAACCAGGCCAAACACTGGCGCTGTATGCGTGCACATATGTGCACCTGTGTGGGACGAACAGGGTTTAACCTTCTCTGATTGGTTAGAAGGGTGAGCCTTCTTAAGGGATTATCTCTGCACTGCTGCCGGTGCAGATCCCCGGCCGGGAAACGGACATGAAGGAGACAGATATGCACTTCTATTCCTACTACAGTTGTGGATATGGACACATTCCACACATGCCTACTGCAAAACACAACAGCAACTCTGGACAGTAGCACCAACGGGAAGAAGTGCCTCCCTGTTGTTTTTTGACCGAACAACGTGAAAAAGTGAAAGAAACCGTTCACATGAACAGTGTCAAAGATGGTGAAATAAACTTTAGATACGTTCAGTAAGTGAAATGAGCAGCTGGTTTACTTTTCTGTCGGCGCCACAGCAGCAGACTTGGCCGATATCAACACTCGGATGTGGAGAATTAGAAAATAGCCTTTATGATAAGTTAAGACTCTAATACATAAAATGCAAAAGATGTTCTGAATATAGCCTAGCTTTCTTATTTTCTTTCTAATTTAGTTTATTTCTGTTTAGCTTTGGTTTTCATTGTCGGATTGTTGTTCGTGTACAGTTTCATGAAAAAGCGATAGAGGAAAAGTCATTTTGTACATTTTCCTGTGTCGCTTTTTTTTTTTAGCTTCTTTTGTTTCCTTTTTTTGAATCAAATCAGTGCCAACACTGAGCCCACAAAATTAATTAATAACCCGAGCAACGACTGCAGCAGCAGGAGATTCTAGTTGTTTGCCCTTGCATGCACAAGTTATTATCTTAACTTGGCAGCTGACACTTTGCCAGAGTGGATGTGCTGAGAGGTGTATTAGAAGTGATAATGAAGAACACACTTCCACTTGAGAATGAGGCAATTAAAGTGGGGTGTAAATAGCAGAGGGAGGACTGAGTGTGACTTCACTCCTGAGGGAATCCTCCAACATCTCTCACACCTGAGAGGTCTGCACAGAGCGCTCACTCTGATGAGGATTCCTGATGACAGTTAGCGACAGGAGGATGTAACAGTCGCACAGTGCAGCGGGATGACAGCCAGGAGACTCAGAGCTCCACTGAGTGGCCTACATTTAATATGGGCCACACCTGCATATTCAAGCATGCTTCAAGGTTCATACCGTATCCGTGGTGACATTCCAAGGTGCTTATAGAGTTATACACACAGAAAGGCCTGTAATGTAAATCCACATCCCTCAAGTCAAGACTGGTCAGGAACCTTTTATTGCAATCCCCAATCTCCTACCATTAGTATTAATGTCATGTCAAAAAATACTAATTATGCATCATGTTTTACCACATGAGGTTACTGCGTGCTGAAGAAAACGGCAAGCGCCAGAAAAATTGCAAAATGACGCACAAGCAAATAAGCATTGAAATGTTATTTATGCCGATTTTTTAACCTAATTTAACCAGTCAAACTTCGGAAAACTACAGACATAAATCCTCACGAGTAAATGATAATGGGAAAATAAACCTAGCAGCACACAATGATTAATGTCTCAGAGTGACTTGTCTGAGACATGAGCACGCAGGCATCTTGTGCAGGTGTCTAAAAAATTATTAGTAAATGGATATAAATACTTTAGAAAGAAAACCAAACATTTTGGGAAAACAAATGCCAAACAAACACTAGACGTTTTGGGAACCTTTTTAAATTCGAAAAGTTCAACTTTGTTACACATACTGGAAATTGTTATTTTTACAAACCCGTGATTAATTTTAACTAATAATTAACAAACTCTTGAACTATTTCTCTTTTTCTGTCCTATTTATGAAAGGGAACCTTTTGGGCATCCGAAAAATGTAGTTTGGCCAAAAATGGAATTGTTAATGCCCTAAAGTGTAGTTCTATTTATTTATTTTTTAAAAAGGACCATTTACTGAGTGTTTTCAATATTTGTATATTATTTTATTGATGTTAGCTGACGGTCTCTTCTTTTTACTCAGGCGGCCCTCGGCCGCACTGACGGGGTCCATCACTGATGACGTCTCCGGTGGTTTGGAAGATGTTGGCCAAACTTGTTTGGACATAACGTTGTTTTTTGAAGATATTGGCAGCGTATGTTTGCAAATGCGCTGTGTGTATCATAAGCCCCAAAATGGCCCAGACTGCACATATACAAAATTAAAAGGTAAGTTCATTATGAATTGTCGGCGCCGAACGAGGCGGCATGTTAGCTAACGTTAGCCCTGTTCAGACTCGATCGAGCCGAACCGCTTTAAAAACTCGGGGGTTTTGAAAATAGATTTGGTTACCGACAATATTAATCATCCGATTAGACGTAACTTTAAATGGTTTCTACCGCAGGTGGTTTGTGGGTGCTATTTGGCTTATAATAATTTTAAAATCGGGAAATAGCTTTTATTACGGACGTCGCAGCGCTCGCCTGTAACGTTACCCTCCAGTGTAACGTGAGCATTGTTCCTCTAACGTCAGGGACTTTGGGCTTGAATTGGAGTCAGGTTTCAGTGTAGAGACTTGGCTTTTAATCACAGTGCTGTGGACGATCGCTCGTTGCTTGGATTAAATCAGGGCCAGATTGTCGGGTAACATGACAGCGTGGCGAACAAAAGCAAACATAGCGGCTCCTCCGATTTCTTTCAGACATCTACAGCTAATGTGAAGACAAATCAGTTTTCTATTTCCATTCTTCTATGTTCTACATTTGTTAGATTTAGCTTAAGTTTACCATTAAAGGTCCAGTCACGTTCAGTTGGTCTCTTGTTCCTGCTCTACACTGTAGCTGGTACAAACTACTCAGCCACAATATGTACTTTCAATGTCAAGATTTAGAGAATGGAAGATACAGTCTTAACCCGTGAAAACCTGAATATGACTTCTCAGCTTCAGGTCCGACTCAAGCAGGCTCCTCCGGACCAGCCATGCCGCCGAAGCTCCAGAAGAGTTCCCAGACTGCACACTACATCGAGCTGGGAGGTTATCAGTACTGGCCGGTGCTGGTGCCGCGGGGTATCAGACTGTACACCTACGAACAGATCCCACTGTTTCTGAGGGAGAACCCCTACATCACAGATGGATACAGAGCCTACCTGCCCTCTAGACTGTGCATCAAAAGGTGACAAGGGAAGAACAGAATCTGTCGGTGTTTTACAGGGTTTCAGCATTCAGACAGAAATATCCTCAGAATGACGGCTGCATAAATATAGGCATAATCACACGGGTTGGCCAGTTAGTCACAAATTAATTAGTCACAAATCTGTTCGAATACAGTTTATCCCCAAAGGACAAATTGCGTTAGCCACTTCTAAGGGAAGTAAGATTGTCAGAGTCAATTGTAGAGTTTGGCTCAGGACGATTTAATCAGTTGCCTGTTGTATATTTCATGCATTCTGAGACACTACTTTAACTGCAAACGTTGTTTAGAAAACAATATTTTGGCAACATCTTCTCCGGCAAGTAGACACTTGTCAAAAAATAGGTGGATCCCCACAATTCCTTTACAGGTGTAACTTCCCAGCGTCCTCCTTAATAATAGCCTGTGATAAAGTCAGCAGAGGTGTGTCAACCCGTTAGAGCAGCTTACTAGATTAAATGTAGAACAAGAGTCAAAGGATTGACCTTCTGCCTGCAGTGTTTCCCACATCTATAAATATACTTGCAGGAAATTTACTGCCCCAATTTGGCCAAGTCTTTTGTTTTTTTATTAATTTTACTGTTAAAGAAGACGCTGACATCCGCAATCCGTCCACTGTTTCTCCTTGTTCTGCTGTGCCTGCACGCTACTTATTTGCTACTTAAAATGTCAAATGGCAGCCCAGCAGTTAATTTATGATTTAAATTGATGACGGGACAAACTAAAGAAGCGTGTTGTCTGTCTCAAAGACGAGTCTATATGCGATCAGAGGTTCACTGTGTTCACTGAACTACCAGAGTGTCACTGTAGTCCCCCAAACTCTCAACACTGGGCGAGACCTCGGTACTAGTAAACCCCTCAGCTGATCTTACATCAGTTTCAGAATCTCACAGTTTAAATGTCTATAAATCAAACCTAATGTTAGTAGTTTTGATTTAGCACCTTCAGTAGACTGTTTGAAGCACAGAGCTGATGTGTTCCAAAGTCAGTAGGCTGGGAATATGTAAATAAATAGCTTACAGTCAATATTTGCATAATTTGCACGGAGTATGTTTGGAACCAATAAACTCAGAACACACACCTAGTTGCTTAACACCGCAAATATTATCAAATTCTGTAGGAAGCACTGGCAGGTTCATGCAACATGAAGATGTTTGAATTTAAAGATGATTTTCATTTCTGTCTGTGACTCTTTGTGTTAATAAACTCTCTGTGCAGCCTCTTCATTTTGTCCAATGAGACTGTGAATATCTGGAGCCATCTGTTGGGCTTCCTGCTCTTCTTCTGCCTCGGCGTCTACAACATGGCTTTAGTGCTGCCGGCCGTAGGTGCCTCCAGAGAGGATTACGTCATTTACTCCATTGGGCTCTTCTGCTTTCAGGTACAGCAGACAATTTTTCCACTTTATTTCGAAACATCATGTTGTTTTACCGTATCTGGGATGTAGCGATGCCAATACCAGTATCGGGTATCGAATCCGATGCTTTACCGCATTAACCTCAGCGGGTAGGCGGAGGTGGGAAAATGTCTGTGGTTAAGAACAATCGATGGAGATCTTCATCTAAAGTTCGGTTTGTTTCGCAGTTTGTCCTTCTGTTCTTTCCAGCCAGAGTTGTACTTTTTCTAAAACCCCGGTCACTGCAATGTTTGTTAAGACAGAGGAACAAGCAAGAACTTCTATTCTTGTGAGACTTGCAGCTTTATCTGCCGTAGAACATCCGCTGGTCGTGTGTGTGTGTGCGCTTTCAGACCCTCAGAGCCTAGAGATCTGTGACAGTGGCTGGAAGCAGGGTTTAAGTGTGAACTGTCCAGTCTTTGGAATTGTGTCCCCACTACTGTTTCCACCAGCAGCGTCTCTCATTAGCTTAACTGTACAGTGGACTGATGAGGGAAGTCATACTAGAAGCAAAACAGTGTAGTAGTGTCAACAGTACTTTGTATCAGCCAGTACTCAAATGTGTACTTGTCCATCCCTTTACCTCACAGGGCCTTGTATTGTATGGTGATACCATATATGTCACCATACGGGGGTCAGGATTCAATAAATTGTAATTTATTCCCATTTTTGTAATATCTAATTTCAGGAAAACTGTCATAGTATAAACACCATGATATGCATAAAACCTGAATAAATACAAGTTTACTTTTATAGAGTCAGAGCAGCAGAAAATCCCAACATCTCTCTAGTCGTCAGAGCCACTGTCTGCTACAAACAAACGTTTGCATGTGAAGTGTTAAATAATGTTTGATACTGGTGGGAAAAACACTGATACACCGAACAGCTCAAGAGCTTCGACCTGTTGGTTGCTGGTCAAAGCCGGAGGAACAGTACAGGACAACTGTGTGATTTTACCGTCAGGCTGTGGTGAATCCATGAATCCATCCACCATTAATAAATCGCTCTGTGTGACATATTCTGAAAGAGCACAGTCATGCTGCCTCACCTCCGAACTTGTATGAGCACTTTACGATTCATTTAAAAATGTATATAGAGACATGGACATGGCAGAGGCTCGGCCAGTGGCGTCACATCGTGCTGATCCTGAAACACCTTTCACTTTAAACTTTATTCGTTTGACCAATTTACAGTTACGGTTTTCAACTACTGTATCAATATATGTCCTGCAAATGTTGTTCATTGCTGGTTTTGAGAAATGGGAAAAATCTCCAAACAATCTCAACATATGCACAGACGATGAGTTTGACCTGACACCCACATCTTTTATCCTTGATCTGTGTGCGATGCATCTCTTTTTAGTAAATGGCTAAATTCTAAAGTGAATTAATCGCTAATGTTTTTCTTTCTGGCTTCCTTGTCTGGATCTTCAGCTCTGTATGCTGTGCTCAGTGGGTTACCACCTGTTCTGCTGCCATCGCTCGGAGAAGACCAGCCGCCGCTGGATGGCACTGGATTATGCAGGTGTCTCCATCGGCATCCTGGGCTGCTACGTCCCCGGAGTTTTCTACACCTTCTACTGTAATAACGTAAGTTCGTTTTCAGCCTGCAAGTTTGCTTCTCGTAGTTATCTTTTAATGTCTGCAGTCAGAGATGGGGGCTGCGTCTTGGACTTGAGTCGCACTTAAGCTGCTTACGTTGCACACGCGCACACACTTGCGACTTGACTTGATACTCGTCCTCAAAAAAATTGAGGACAGATGATCATTGCGTGGAGGCAGACTGGATGCAAAAGGAGGAACACATGAAATATGTTTGCCCATCTTCAAAAACAGCCTCCCTCCATGCAGATCACAGAATGTGTCCCATTGATTCCTTTAATTTCTAAAGTAAAATATGAGTGTATGTTGGAAAATTGATGTAGTTCCAAAGAATCCGCCTTGGCCAACTACAACAGTACAGTCCTGGTTTTACATTGGTGCAGTAATAGAATTAATATAATGGTACAAAGTGCAGTGAAGCAGCAAAGGCTAAAAGTTCTGGAGTAATTTTTTGAAAAGATGGGTTTTAAATACAGTTATAAGCAGCTAATCAATGCTGATACTGTATGTTAGTACAGAGCAGTGACGATGATGCAGCATGTGCTTTGAATTTCTTAATGCAGTGTTCTATGCAGTCCTGTCTGCAGTACAGGGGTCTTAAGGGTCTTAAGTTGAGTGTGTGGCTGATGAATTAGAAAACATTAGAAGACATGAGATGAAAAACTGTTGATTCTGTGTAGGGAACCGAGGCCTTGCAGCAGTTTCATAGTGAATAACTTTAACTTTAAAAACCAGGACTGGGCAAAAAAAAAAAAAAAATCCACATAGTAAGAGAGAGAAATACAATTAGGGGACAAGGGGTAAAGTTCTTCTGGCTGTAGGCAGCAGTAGCTGATGTCTGGCCAAAGTTCAGCTGAAATGTTATCATCTGCTTAAAGATCGGTGCAATTGATTGAAGTGGAATTTAATTAATTAATCACGTGACACAGCTGAGTTTTGTTTGAATAGTTTGATACAAGCACCAATACAATACAGTTTGTCTCTGGGGGGTGTGAAGGTTTTTTTTTTTTAATCTTTCCTTTATTTAGGCTTAATTGTTTCCAATGCAGTGATTCACAAATCTCATCAACCCATATTTCACTCACAATAGAACATAAACAACAGATATTTTACCATTTCATGGAAAATATGAGCTCATTTTGCATTTGATGGCAGCAAAACATCTCTAAAAAGCTGGAAGAGGGCGACGGTTACCATAGTGCAGCATCACCTCTTCTTTTAACATCTGGGACGTGAGGAGACTGGTTGCTGGAGTTTAGCAGAGGAATGTTGTCCCTTTTTCTCATGCAGGATTCTAGCTGCTCAACAGTTTGTATTCTATTGGGAATTAAATATAGATTGGTGGGATCTGTTTTTATTAATATTTTTGGAATTGTGGCTGTACACACAAATCACCCACATCATCCCTGAGCAAGGTTAAAGAGTTAATCCGTCACACCACTGATTTTACAACGAATCACTGAGAATTTCTGTGATTGCTGCTTGAGCAAACATTTTTGCAGCTGACGATTACAGCATCAACATTTAATAACTAGATTAGAATTTCAGTCAGAAACACTGATCGGAGGATAAGTGATGCTCAGTGATATAAATGTGTTTGGGTAGGTGAGGGTTTAAAACTCAGCTCAGATCCTTGAGGATCAGATATTCGAGCCTGTTACACACTCTGCACTTATAGATCGTGTAAATATGATTATGTGTGAGCGTCACCACACAGATCATCTAACTACAATCGTCCCTGGAGACTTTTTAGCACCACATGCTCGGCCTTTGAGAAGCCGTAATTGAATAAAGCTGAAGTGGAGCTCACCGTCTGGCTCTGCTGATTGACTCATTGTTCTGGTGAATAAGCAACACGACACCTTCGCTCGCTCGCTGCTTGGAAAACAGCCTCTGATGACACAAGCCAGTTTCAGTTCCTTATTCCAGCCGCCCACAAACCTGTTTTTTTTTCTTTCATCCTGTTTGCTGCTTTTTTCCTTTTTTTTTTTTCCTTTTTAACTCCTGAAGTGTTTGGCTGAGCTCCTCACTGTTCACTTTCCCCCGCATATTGGAAGCGCCGGGTTATTTTGCCCCAGAACGCAGCTGAAATCTGCTCCAGCTCAAACCAGATGGCTGCGTTCACGGAGCGGTCCGTCACTCCTGTTCCCCACCATATGACGTTCGCAAGTCTGGGAGCCGTCTCAGCAAAGGGTCCCCCTCCCTGTCCTTGCCAAGACTGGGGCTCCGCTTCTGGGTGGCTCCACTCCTGTGGCAAGCCAAGTCCCCGAAGGAAAACCGAGTTTTATATTTAGCCAGTCAAACTCTTCAGTGTTTGAGAAATGCAGATTTGGAGCAGAGAACATGGTGTCTGTCAGGAGGAGAGCTTAAGAAATTTGGCTGGAGCCGAGTGGGGCCTTGTTCCTGGTGCAAATTTATGCACTGTGAAATTCAGCAGGACTCGTCACATGAGGACGTGTGACTGGACGGAGGCCTACATCCACACAAACGGACAGAAGGGAATGAGATGATGGCGTCCAGACTTTACACGCTTCCTTAAAGAAGTTTGAAATATCTCACTGTGTGTTTGCTTTATAGTTCTGATAAAATGACAAAGTAAGAAGAACTTCACAAATCAAACAGACAGGACTTCATTTTCAAAATGGCACTGGAATGATGACAGTCTCTTAAGTTATTATGAGTTATTATAATTATTCATTTTACAACAAGAGTTTTTCAATGAATGATCGTGAATTTCTGTCGAACACTGAATGGGTTCATTTGAGCACTAACTGTACGCTGATATCCATCACACACATGCATGTCAGGTTAACTGGTGACTGTTTGCAAATGTCTCAAATGTTGGATTTTGACAAATGTGTTTTGAGTGTTATTTCCTGTTAAAACGTTTAATTAAACCCAACAGAAAAGCCAGTGATAGTTGACCTTCCTCTGCCCCCGCAGTACTGGCGGCAGGTGTACCTGCTGACGGTCCTCGCCATGATCCTGGCCGTCTTCTTCGCTCAGATCCACCCTCATTACCTCAGCAAGCAGTGGAAGCAGCTGCGCTCGCTCATCTTTTGCTCGGTGGCCGGGTACGGCCTCATCCCCACGGTCCACTGGGTCTGCATCACGGGAGGCTTCTCGTCTGAGCTGGTCCAGGTCAGAACGCTCACCGCTGTCACCAAGAGCAGAAATTCAGCTGCTTCGACATGTTGGTTTATCTGAAAGTCGAACCAGCCGCTCTGAGAGAATGAAGAGGGTTTATTCAGAATCTGCTGGTAGATGCTGGTACTGCATGTAGCTCAGTAGCACCTGACTAATACAGTGTGTGCAGGGCTGATGTTATACTTTATTCATTCAAACTAATTATCTATATTTCACTTTAATGTTTAAGCCTGGACGAGTAACTTTGGTTTTATTTAGAATTTGCAGTAAGTTTGTATGTGATAGTAAAGTTCCGCGTCCAGCTGTTGAATATTCTGCTGAAGTCTTCACCGTCTGAGCTGTTCGATAGTGTCAATAACCAGCACGTGGGCCAGTTCTGAACGTGCTCATCGGTCTTGAATGAAAGATTGAGCTGAAACTTTTGACTTTTTTCACAAAGACTTGTGGTAAATGTGTCTCTCTTGCCTTCAGGGTTTTGTTCCTCGTGTCCTGGGGATGTACTTCATTGCTGCATTAGCTCTAATTATCTATGTCTCAAAGGTTCCAGAACGCTACTTCCCAGGTGAGACTGCGTTTGGATTTCCAGTGTTTTCCGTCACTGCTCTCCATTCTGAACATAAAGGGAATAAAATCGGTAAATATCAGGAGAAAGGTTTGACGTCTTCCTCTGTGATGTTGATGCAGGTCAGCTGAACTACCTGGGCTCCAGTCACCAGGTGTGGCACATGCTGCTGGTGCTGATGTTTTACTGGTGGCACCAGTCGTCGGGCTTCATCATGGCGTACAGACACAGCCAGCCCTGCCCTGAAGCTCCTCATCACGCATAGGAGGCTGCTGCTGGTTTTAAACGGTAACAGCAGCTCCACCATCCTCCACCTGGACATTTCGTTTTTGTCATTAGTCTCACTTTGTCTACATATCTTTTTTTTTTTTCTTGTATTCTCTGTGTCAAACGGGGATTTTTTAAAATAAGTTAATTTTGTGTAGTTTTACATTTAGAGTTAAGAAATTCAGCACATTCACCTTCTACAGCAGCAGAATTTAATGGTTAATTGGTTACGATGAGGCATTTTATTTTTCATCAATGTGCTGATACTAAACCTCTCTCTCGCTGAAATCGCCTTTATCCTCTCGCAGCGTGTTCGGTGTCACCACAGATGGACACGTTCTTACCTGCGAGTGTCTTCAGTTCAGCCTCACCTGTGACGGAGGAAGTGATGGAACTCAACTCCAGGACGTGAGGTGATTGTTGAGTTCGCAGGTTTTCGGTGTCCCGGGGGACTGTGGCTGAAATTACTTTCACCAGATTGTCCCCAACAAAAACACCGAAACTTCAGAGATTGAGGCTTTTGACATCAAATTTACATAGATTTAAAGTCTGTTTTCTGTAAACGTCACGAAGCAGCAGTATTCAAACTATCTCCCACATGTCTGGAAGTGCCTGTAAATAAAGCCTCATGTAGCTCCTGACTTACAAAACGTTAAGCTCCCAGAAAAGTTTCCAGCTTCAAGCAGAGGGCATCCACCCCCCACCCCACAACCCCCAACACAGACCTTCAGTGATTTCAAAAATGAACTTGTTCTTAATTACAGCCTTTAGCCTTCTTTTAGCAAATGTCCTTGATTTAAAAAAAGAAAATGTTTTAATTACGTTTTGCTAAAAACAAAGGTGGAATTGAGCAAACTTGCAGGTTGTTGAAAGGTTAAATGTTTGACGGATACTGACTTGATGCGTTTACATTTCTGCTGGATTTTTCTTTATAAAATCAGTGTGTAGCTGCCTCGTGGTAAAACTGTATCATGGAAAAAAGCAAAAACCCACCAGTGTCTTTAGTTACAACTAATGGATTAGATAAGATTGTGTTTTCTAATGTTTCTACTAAGGCAGAATGTTCTAGTCCCAGGATGGTAAAATGTTCCATTTACAGGACTGGTGCACTGCAGACCTGAAAGCACCAGATAATCCAGAACTGAATGTTTGTTTTCTGTGAAATCTGGTGTTGGAGCCTCTGTGTTCAAATTGACATTTATATCAGAGCTGCACAGACGTTTTTAGGGGAAAAATCTCAATGTTCCCTCCTAAATACTTTAGTGCAGGTTTTTAATTTTAAACAGTATTTTTACTGAAACATTTTTTCAGTTCAGCTTCTAGCGAGACGTTTAGGCCTTAGAACTGTCGCTGAGACGTAAAGCTGACAGTGCATTATTTACTAGTTACTGCAACAAGAAGGAGAAGTTAGACGCACGATTGCTGCACTGAAATCAACTGACCTGTTATGATTCTACTAAAATTAATTTTAAGTTCGGAGACAGTTTTTCCATTCATCAGCGTATGTTGTGTATCTTGTCTACACTGTGCAGCCCTGGTATCTACTAAGAATTTTTTTGTAAGTATTTTTGTCAGTTATTTTTCTTTTAAGATGTAATAATTCATTTAGGGTGATGTGCAATGCTAATGGTATTTTAGTGGCTTTGTTCCAAAATGCACATCCACATCAGAGAGACTAAACAGTAAATGCTGTAAATGTTTCAAAGTTTAAACATGTGTCAGAATAGAATTGTCTCCAATGAAACGGTGGGTGTTTAATTTTGAAACGAGTCATTTTTTGTCTTTAATAGGTTTTAGACCACAACATGTTCCATAGCTTCTTTTTGTTCTATATTTAAATTATAAAAGTGCTCTGTTTCTCTGAAAACTTTTGTAGCAGTGGAAATTTTTATACATGAGCAATCAAACGGCTGAACTTGACTCTAAATAAAATAAACCTTGTTCTGTTTAACTGCTTGGGTTTTTTTTAAACTTAATACTGCAAACAGCATCCACCTGAGATGAAGCTTTTTTTATTGCATCAAACAGAAGTAAAAGCATGAGAAACACAAGATTTACCCTGGTGAATAAAAAAAGTTGGAAAGTACTTGTATCAATTGGTTCCAGTGGGGAAAAAACACAGCAACTTGTACATTTAATTCAAACAAATGTGCCAGTGGTTGTAAAGCAAGTGCAGTTTTTAAGGCCGCTGAGTCAGCACAAAGGGAAAGAGTTTGTGAAAAGTGCATTTTATGAAGAAACAGCCCAGATTTGTTTCTGTCTTAAATGGGTTGTGTTAAAAGTCCAGTGATGACACATCCCAGTAAATCAGGTAGTTGTTTTTAGGTACCTCCAAACGAAGCACGGCCAGAGCACGTCACGCTAAGCTACAGGGAGCAGCCCCTGGGTGTGAGCAGATGTGACAGCCAGATTCAGCGTAGGAACCAAACGGCTTGGAATGAACGCTACAGAGCAGGGAAAGCGGGGACTTTTAGTCTTTATGGCCATTTCCCGACAAAGCATGTAGAATAGGACCAGCTATAAACCATTCCCATTTATTCTCAACAAGCATAAATCATTTCGCATCACAGAGATGTGACGTTGAGAAAATAGCATCACAGCTCGCAGAGTTCTCAAACCACAAAACCCCAGACTAGCGAGCAAATGTGGCTTTGTATTTTATTTTTTTCCTTTTCTCAAACAGTGTGATGAATTGTAACTTCATTAAAAAAAAAGATACTTACAAGTTTACAGCTTTAAAAAAATGCTAAGAGCCTAAATTTAAAACAGTCTACTGCCACACCCAACTTTCCCTTCTAGTTTTTCCAAAGGCGACGCCACAGAAATGACTACCGTGAAGTTACAGTGTGCATAGAGAAAGATCTAATAAGGACAAGAAAAAAGTGGTTAAGGTCAACTCCCAAACAATTCCGACACCAAAGGCCAACGCGAGCCGATTGCGTCTTGGTTTACGAGGTACTGTGCAGCAAGGCAGAGCCAAGCTCGGGTAAGGCTTCATGGTGCTAAACACATTGGTAGATCAGAAGGCAGGACACAAAGAGCTTTGAGGCGAGTCAAGCAGTCACACGTTAAGCTTCAAATCACAGTTAAAAGTTTTGAGTGGGTTGTTCGGTCCAGTTCCGACAGGTTTCTAAATGTTACTATGCAGCATAAAAGGCTTCTCAGCAAATGAGTACAGCTGAAAGATATGTGGAACCATCGCTCACGCCACAGGATTTGGGTTTTGTTACACAAAGTGAGAAATCTTCCTAAAAAAAAAAAAAAAGAAGCCAAAGTTCCAGGATTGTGGAAAACTGATCCCCACACCTAAAAGCTTTTAGGGGTCATTGAGTGGGAAGACGCACGCAAAGTCACTGCTTCGAGGGAAAAGGTGCCGCTCCAAACGGGTCGAGCTCCACCTGCTGTGAGGGTGGCTGCTGCTGAGGTCCACTGTGGATGACCAGTTCTGTAAAGGGCACCGCCCCAAAATCATCCATGATTCTGCTTTCTCCAAGAGCACCGTGCAGAGAACCCGTCCAAGACTTGCCATTGGTTGTGCCCATGTCGCTTTTACTTTCACAAAGGCCTTGATACTGGCCGTGCCGGCTGCCGTCCTGAGGATGGAAAGGTCTGGCCCCGAAGGGGTCTAGAAGGGCTTCATCTACTGGCAGAGATGCTGCTTTGTCTTTCCCTTCAGACATGGTTATATCGACACTGATGTTCTCTTTAGAGTCAGAGGCACTAAGGAACTCATTGCTGCTCTGAGAGTCTCTCCGGCCGACCTTCTTGTGTCTGCGGACTCGCTCAGGCGTGCGGTAAGTTTGCTTGTTGGTTTTGCGGCCTCCGGTCGGTGTACTGTGGTGCCTTTTGCCATTGCTGCCGCCTGCGGTGGGCTCTTGCTTGGTTTTTCTGTGGCGTGACGACAGCTTCTGGAGGCTGCGTTGTTTCAGCCTCTGTTGCTGAGGGCTGGCCGACTCCTCGAAAGAATGCCGGAAGATATCTTCTGCGCTTCTGGATGTGGTGGGAGGTGGTGCGGTAGGACCAGGCTGGAAGGGAGAGAAACCGAAAATGTCAATGTCCCCTGGAGAAACAGGTGGAGTTTGGCCCATGTGAATATCGCTGCCGCTCTTGCTCGACTTGGAGAGGTTCCGGTTGAATGGGGCTTTGGTAAAAACATCAAACTCCTCTGTGGTTGGCTGCTCGTGGCTTAGCTGCCTGAAAGGTGCTTTAGCAAAGATGTCGGAGCTCTCTGAAGGTCCAACAGGTGAGACTTCTCCAAGAAAGGGAACAGCACCAAAAGCATCCACAGTGTTCACAGGTGGAGCAGCTCTCGCTCCACCGGGCGACTCAGGAGAAGTGACGAGAGTCCTGCCAGAATCTCCTCGAGGGCCCCTCCTGGTAGCAGCAGAAGCTGCTTTGCCAGCCATTGCTTTTTTCGAGCGGCTCTTGCCTCTGCTGGGATCATAGTCTGAGTCGGAACTGTGCTTGTCTTCATCCTCCTCAGCCTCTTCTTCGGAGTCCATCAGCAGAGGCCTCTGTCCTAAATTCTCCGGCTCTGTGTCATCGCCATGTTCACTGTTGAGGGCTTCGTCCTCTTCTGGCTCTTCCTCCTCGCTACTTTTTGGCGAAGACGGGTCAGACTCGAAGTCACTGTCGGACTCTTCGACTGGTCTGTTGCTCTTTCTGCTTGGTTTGGGCTCCTTGGTGACTGTCGGCACCTCCAGATCATCTGCGATGGTTAAAACAGGCCTAGGAACAGCGACTTCCTCAATTGTTTGGTCAGTCTTGATCACACTGGTACCTGCAGGAACAAGACAAATATAAATGTATATTTTGCATATTCTCAATGTGCATTTCAAGTTATGCCCTCAGACCTTCAATACGTTTTCACATACGATCAAAGTTTTAAATAAGATGAATTTCAACAGGAAGTAAAACTGTTCATTTCTTAACACCAACTCTTTGACCTATAATCGTGGCACTGCTCACATCAGGATTACTTGGCTTACATTTGGATTTCCATAAGTCTATAAATACAAATCCCAACAGTTTGCCTAAGCAGAGGGAGCAACAACCCAATATGGTCTAAAAGCTGCTCTGACTTCTCTACTCGGATCCTGTGGTAAGAAGAGGAGGCTTAGAGGTTGAAGAAATCCCACCCAGCTTTTCAAGATTCACCAAATTACTTAAAGAAAATCTGAGAGGAAAAGCTTTAGGATGTCATTGTCTTCAGACTTGAAAATCAAGGCCTTTCTCCAATTACCACTGTCTACATTTCAAATTTGTGCCTCGTGTAAATTTATTTCCAAGAGATTTGCATAATGGCAACTTTGAAATTAGCCTAATTAGCAAGTGGACAGTCTCCAATTATATTGAAAATAAATTTTGCCATACACAATGAGCCAATTTATTGTTCCCTATTATATTAGAAAGCAGAGAAAGGACCCCCTGCTGTGTACACAAATAACGTCTTCAACCGTCCAAACTGGCAGGACGTGATGACAGATTAGCCAAAAGTTTGTTGTTGAACAAGGCCGCTATAAAAGAAAGTCTCTGGAATGGAAAAAAAAAAAAAAAAAAAAAAAAGCAGGAAACACAAGGTGCTCTGCATCTGTTCACGCCAGCAAAGCAGTACCAGATTATAACTTGTAATCACGCTCACCTCTCGCAGCCAGACAATCTCCCTAAACTTCAGACAGACAGATTTTCTGGTGAAGCTGAAGGATTAAACACAGCGGCTGATCTCATGAAGATACAGATAAGTGGTGAAAACATGCATCCGATTTGTTCTCGTCTGATGAAAACCGTCTTACAGAATCATGCAGCAACTTTACTAAACTCAGGCTGATGTCAGGTCATACTGAGTGACTCTGAGCCAACGGGTTACTGAAAGTGTGCTACAGCAGCTTCATTAGCAAAATTACAGACTAGTGAACATGTTGGAGGAGCAAAACAAAACCGAAGGTCAGAACAGTTAATTACACTTTGATAACGGTTTGAGCAGAAAGTCTAATCTGTGTGAAATCCAAGAAAGATCAGAAACACAAAACAATGATAAACACAGCCCCTAAATTAAAGGCCCCGTTGGCTGAATTCATCTTTTTTCCTCTTTGTCTGGGAATTTGTCATTTAATAAATCATGTAATTTTTCTCATCAAATCCTCCCTGAGGGAAAAATCTTTTTGACGAAAACCGTTGCTTTCTTCACCTTAAACTCTGCTTTTAAAACCTAATGCTTAACATTTTCTCCTTTTGGCTTTTAAAAAAAATCACTTGGAACTGAAAAGCACCTCTTTCCACACTGTTAGAAAAACAGCCAAAATGGGAATCTGCAAAGATCTAAAAGACCCAAGTTTGTTAAATATGGAAAAATAAATACACTTGAAACTGGAATTTATACTAAGTCCCCGTCTTGTTTAGGCCTGAAGCAGTAACTGATAATAATTCTGTTAACCAGCCTTAACTAAAGGCACATTTTCAGTGTAAAGGCTGTTTAACAGTAATCAGCGTTTTAGACGGAAACTAAAAAAACAAAAACAAATATTCACTCTAGTGATTTGTCTGTCGTCTAAAGTGCAGTTACATTTAAAATGTGAGACTGATTTTATTACATGAGTTATGCAAACGCACAACTGAAAGGACAGTTAGACAGAAAGGAACAATGAGGTACAATTTACTTTGGGAATTTTCATGATCATATTTTTATCCAACCGAAAACCAAAAATAAATGGACTCTACTCACAGTTGATGTTTGCCAGTCTGCAGTTTCCACGAGCCAGAGGCACAGCTGCACTGGGTGACATGTTGCTTTATTCTTAATTTGACTTTTCTTACTCTGAGTCGCCACAATTCCTCCGTCGTGTAGTTTGGAATGTAGAGAGGTGTCGCCGAGTGGAGCTGGGCTTCTGGCTGATGGGTTTTTTTTTTTTGGTAGCACAGATAAACAAGCTATTCAAGGCTGCAGAGAGACATTACTCATGTGTAGATGCAATTTATTGCTGGTTTTTTGCAAATTAATAATCTTGCAACTGTCCCCATACAACATTATCCTTTAAGGTCATGAAAGTTCTCATTCAAAGGTCAGGGCTCACTTAAAGACAGCCAGGTTACCATCAGGAACATCTTGCTCTTTGTGTGGTGGTGGAGAGACTCTAAACTTCCCAATATTTTAAAGAGCTAAAAGAAAAAGGGAACCAAAGTGTGTTTTTTTTTATTTTTTATTTCTCAGTAACATTCTTTAAAGAAATACATTCACACTCACAATATGATACATACCTTTACATAGTCTGCAAAAACAAGATATGTATAAGACAACTTATTGATCTAAAGGTTCCTGCAGGACAGCTGCTGATATTTAATACAACTAAAATATGTTATGAAGACTCTTAACATTTCGACACTTCCTATTAAAATAAACGTTCTAATGATTGGATCTGGGGCCACTAACGCCTCAGCGTAACATAAAGCTCACAAAAAAAAAAAAAGCTTCATTAGGGGGAAAGCATGTCCCAAAACAGAGGGACCCAAACCCAGTAAACCTGCAAATGTAAACAATATATAACAACATATGTCTATGTTGGTTTGTGTGTTTAACCCCGAAGGTCCTGATGATTCATGTTTCTTTGCACTTTGACAAAAAGGAAAGTAAAGTGCGGTTAATGGCTCTGGTTGTCCCTTTAGTTTTTGGCTTTGATGGTTCAACTGTCAAATCTAGAAAATCCATCCACCATTACACATGAACAAGATGTTTCTGAGTATGGCTGTCTTACTAAATGAAAAACAAAATAATACAAAGCAAAAAAAAAAAAAAAAAAACTCAAGTGAAATGATGCTGTTTTGTTTTCTTTCTTGTGCAAAGGCCCAATAAAAGCAGGTAGTGGTAGAAACATGAGGTGGAACAGAAGCATCAGGCAGCATTTACCCTAAGTGGAAAACTTACCTGAAGCTAAGTATGTATTTACACTAATGTCTATGAGTGACGTGGGGGGGGGGAGGGGGTCTCACTTGCTGCTCTAAGGCGGAATAGCAGCAGCACAGTGAGCCATTAACAAACATACAGCCCTTTAGGATTGTATGGATCAGGTTTTAAATGTTCACCACTTTCACAGACTTCAGCACACACTCATCCACCTTCCTCATTTCCTCGACAGAATGTACCAGCAGCTAGTTATGTCCAACGCAAGAAAGGAAATCTAGTTAGAGTACCATGATACATAAAAGTCCTATGAAACTGATTTACACTGTGTCACAATCACTCACCTAACATCAGGTACTAGTACTACACGAGTAGTAATATGTCAGCTGGTTTCCTGAAAGGTTTAAAAAAAAAAAAAAAAAAAAACTTATGCTGAATTTCAGGTCTTTGTTTTTATTCTTGGGGCTCTACAGTCCTACGTCTTCCCCTCAGTATAAAACAGGTCCTTACGTGATTATTACAGCCTCTTTAGGGAGTTTAGTTTCCCTCCAATAAACTGAGAGGATGCAATAAGATGCATCCTCCAAACATTTAATACAAGAAGGTGCCAAATTGCACTTGGCATCTAGAAATGGAAACCTAAGACACCTAACGTTTGTGAAAAGAAAAATGTAGTATTCTATGGAAAAAAGGTAATAAAAGCTGATTCAAGCTGGTTGACAGTTTTGTAAAAGCCACTATGTGGAAATACTGTGATTCCATTAACTGTACTTTCTTATTACAGCCGTGTAATATTTGGTGTGTATTACTGCCTGAAACAGCCACTTGGCCAAAGTAAGAACTCCTACAATTCTAACCATGACATTTCTCAGAGGCAGAGCTGTTCTGCAGCTGCATGTAAAGCCACAGTGACTACTTCTGTCCAGAGGCCTCTATTCACAGGTGAACTGCAAGTGACAGCAGAAATAAATCCAATTACCTGAAGATATATATCCTACAAGCTCTGGCAACAGTATTGGTGCATCATTGAACAGAAATGTCCAACAAATCGGAAATCTGGTCTCTACTTTCACCTCCGTCTATTGTTGGTCTGATCTGCCTTTACTTTTGCCCAACTGAGAGGCCCACACTGACTGATGACATTAAGAAGGTGTCCTGCAGACGGTAGCACGGGAAAAAGGTGCAATGGATGGAGATGAATGTAAAGCTCTTGTTACAGCAACTCTGCCTCTCAGAAAGTGAAGGTTTGGAAAGTAGCTAAAAGTGTCTTTGCACACTTCAAGTTTGGATCCTAAACTTCAATAGCCAACTGACTCACTGTGATGGCACAAACACAGGAAGCTTTGAGGCTGATCAAAAATTTGTTGCAAATTTTTTTCATGCCAGCCTGTAGGAATGACGCCTGTTAATTCGACCTGTTTCTTAAATTCAGTACGAAACAAGTCCCTTCAATGTGTTTAAATTCTCATCCAATTTTAACCCAAATGGAATTTTATACACATCAAGTGACAAGACAATAAAATATTTCCACACGAACATTCAAGTGCTAAGGGGGGTTCTATCGCATCATTATGTTGTCATCATACTCTACTCTAAGCTGTAGCCACTGGACTTGCATTAAGCCTGCATGTTTCAAGGACATGAGATGAACTTATTGTTTAAAAAAAAAAAAAAAAAAATCTACCTTCACTCTTCTCTAGAAAATGTTTTAGCGTTGATTCTTAAATATACTCTGAATTACAAACAGCATTTCTAAACGGCCTATCAAATCAGGAACCAATTCACATTTAAGGAGCAGGAAGAGAGCAGAGGCACAAAAAGCTTATTGCTGCCACCGATGTAAGGTATGTAGAATATTAATACTAAAATTTTATATTCACATTAGTGAGGATTGGTCTGCGTCAGGGTAAACTTAATACAACTTGACTGGTTAGTTAAGCCAAATCGACATATTATCAGGTCATGTCAGAGTGGAAGTTCATGTCGTCCTCCACGATAAGTGCACGTGAGAACATTTGAGGCTTCGTCCTGGTAATATACTTCAAATTGCAGTTTTAATGGCCTTAGAATTGTTTTCATGTAAACAAATGACAACATGCCACAGCTTGGAAAGTTCAAGTTTTTTTGTTTCTAAAAACTCCAGTTGGAGTCGTCTGTACCAGGGCTGAGCGATGTTCGGGCTAGTTCGGTATTCAACAAACTTTGTGGATCTGTGAGCTGAACATCTACTTTTCCTGATATTTTAAAGGAAAACGTTCCTAAGTCTGCAACCTGTGTTAGCATCTGTGCTGCAGACCTGCCAGAGACATCAGTCCACTGGGTGAGACTGAGTTTTGGACAACAACAGAGGTCTAGCACACAGACGCTAATGCAGGTTGCAGCTTGTTGGTTTTAGCAGCTGTGTGGGGGAGAGGTGAAAATACTACTAATTTAAAAAAAGATTTCTAATTCTAGACAAGCCTACAAAGGCAGGAATGAGTTCACAGGTTCCAGGTTCCTTGTGATCCTCCAGGATCGTTGGCCATAACAAAAGACATAAACCAATAACAAAAGCTACACCGACTAATTAACACTTTACTTCTAGCATTAAAGCAAAATACAGTGTAAAAAAAAAAAAAAAAAAAAGCCATAAAAAAACAACCAAAGGCCTACGATTCATGAATCAAGATCATGTTTGCAAAGCTGGGGCTTTTAATTAGGTTGCCTATGTGTTCAGTTCTTTAAAGCAGGATAGGACAACTGCATGTGAAGCTTTTTTTGACATCACTCAGCCCTAATTAGTTCCAGCTATGTTACTTGTTCTTCACTTCAGCCTCGTTATGTTCATATTGCTTTGAGTGCAAACAGAACGTTTTTTTGTAACATACGAGCGCAAAGTCCGCCGCTATGCATTTGTACCTTGTTGTAGCCATTAGTACTAGACTGGGGAAGTAAACCCAAACCCTAGTGGAGTTAGTGCCTTGCTTCACCCAGGGAGCTAAAGAGGAGACACAAACACTTCTTCCAGGAAACTTGCATAAAGGTTTGTTAGAGCACGGTGATCACCACCGAGCCCAGTGTAAGAAGTGAGACTGCAGTCAGTTCAGGAAATGCTTTGATCACTTCTCTGATTTACCAGATTCCCTTCCAAATTTAGTCGCAACAAAACAAAAATCCTTATCTCGGATTTTCATTATAATCTACACCGTCAACAGCACAGCTGATGTGCTGCATCACTTTGGGAAACAAAATGAAATCTGACTGATCTTTGTGGCATAGGAGATCCTGACTGGACATCAGGTGGGAAGAGAGGAGCTGCAAAGAGGACAGGAGAGGGCAGAGAGGGGGCACGTGGCTCCACAGTGGTGGGTCCTCGGGGTAGAGACTCTTCTAAGACTTGCCTGCGCTGGCCACAAACGGGACTGAGCCAAACAGATCCTCTTTAGCGGTAGAGGCGACAGGCTGCGGTCGGTCTGTTTCCGCGCTGGCTGTTCTCTCCACGGGCTTGTCTGTATGCAGAAAGTCACAGAGGGAAAGATACTTCAGACCCCTGAGGAAAGTGTTGTGTCAACCCCATGGTTGTAGAAATACATAAACACAAAGTCATTTGTAAATTAACAATTGAAGAAATGTAAATCTGTCTTTTGGTTTCCCATTTATACAGCCGTTAATAAAATATGCTGTATCCTACTGTGGTTTCACAACGGAATTTCTGCTGGAGATGTACAACACTTTTTAGTGTTCATTAACACAGGGTACAGAAATATATAAATATTTAAATGTATCAATTTACATTTTTCTCCTTCAAGAAAGTGCAGCAGTAACAAGAAAAAAACTCAAAAATACCTTCTCACATTGTTAAAAAACAATAAAATATAATAAAAAAATAAATAAAAAAACACTGCGAAATGGAAAATGGATTGAAAAACAATGTCAAGTAAAGGGGACATGAAACACTTGCTTGCTCTGAGCATGTCAAACTCCCGGTCGATCAGCTCCTCCGCTGTCAACTTCGAGAAGTTATCCTCTCCGAACGGGTTCCACAGAGACATGTCAGGGGGGTTACTAACTGTACTGTTGCAGCTCTGAGAGGGAGGGGTGATCCCATCCGGGGTAAGCAGAGGGTTTCTACTGTGGAGGGAAAACAAGAAAATGTAGCTGACACTAGGTCACACAGTTCAAACTCCCCTTTCAGAAAAGCACTGGAATTTTGAAATTATTCTGATTTTGTAGGAAGTAAAGGCCAAATGAAGATGAGATAGTCTGTTGTCAGTCAGTTGTGTGTGGGAAGACAAAAGCCACCTAACTTCATGTAACTTTACATGTTTTATAGAAACCTGAGGTTTTAAGGCCCCTTGGTTTTCTTTGTTTGTATGTGATAAAAACAAATTAAAATAGCATTATTTTGTTTAAGTTAAAAGATGTTTACTCCTACTCAGAAACCAGGATCAAACGTACTACCAAAACTACTTCAACACACTGAGGAACGTTACCTGGGGTTATTGTAGGACTGATCCACTGGTGATGGTCCTCCTATCTGGCAAGTTCCAGCAGTGGGTGTGGTTGCATTAAAAGAACCCAATGGGATCTGGAACTCAAGAGGGGAGGACATATAAGGGAGAGGCTGCTGAGCAGGATGATGGTGCTGCTGCTGCTGCTGCTGCTGCTGGACAAAAGCCTGTTGGTACTGGTGCAGCTGTTAAGGAAGGAAGAGAGGGAGAAGAGTGGGGAAGGGAATGAGGGACGGACCTTTGATTTCATG